>NC_089490.1:348002505-348311047 GCF_036850765.1 Saccopteryx bilineata | reverse complement strand
TGGCTGAGGGCAGGAACTGGTAGCCACCTCCATTCTGACCAAGTCTATCTGTCTTCAGTGCTGATGGCTTCAAGTGCGGTTCTGATTGGACAAAAGCCGTGTTCAGGTATGTCATGAGAGCACCTGCCTGTGCCCAAGTGTGCCCCATCTGACTGTATATCCTCACCCCTGCTCTTCTCTCTTCTGCTCTACTCTTACCACTGCAGCCCAGACAGAAGCTATGCACTGGCAGGTTCCTGGGATGGAGCTCTTTATATCTGGGATGTGGACACTGGGAAACTGGAGAGTATCCTACAGGGACCCCACTGGTGAGCATGGCCACCACCTACCTGCCCACCCTAGCCTCAGGGCCACTGCCACCCCGGGCTCAGTCTTGCTGAGCCAATTCCACGTTCTGACATGCTAGGGCCCTGGCATCCCCAGTCTTGTGTCTATTATCTTCCACCTCCCAGAACCTTTACAGTTCACAGGGCACCTTTCCACATACACGTGGGTCCATCCTCACCATAGCCTTGTAAGTCCATTTTATGGGCTCGGAAATGGGCTCGGAGAGGGCCTCAAACTGCCTAGGTCCAGTAATGAGGCAGTGCTAGGCTGTAGGCCCAACTCCTGATGTCGGTCCCCCCCCCCCCCCCCCCCCCCCCCCACTGAAGCCTGGCCCTCCCTCTCCTCAGCGCTGCTGTCAACGCCGTGGCCTGGTGCTACTCTGGGACCCATGCAGTGAGCGTGGACCAGGCCAGGAAAGTTGTGCTCTGGAGCTAATGTCATGACTTCCTCTGCCAGTCTGAAGCCTGAAGCCAGAGAACAGCTTCCTACTGCCCCACTCAGCTCCAGGGCCTGTGGGCCCAGTGAGGTGTGGGCGGGAGAGGGGGTAGGGGTGGGCTCAGGGCATTTGGTGGGGAAGAAGGCCTGGCAGGACCTGGCCTGTTTAAAAACAAAGTGTGGGTTGGGGGTGGGGATTACAGTACTTTATGTTATCCCTGTTTCCTCGTTTTTTTTTTGTGCCAAAAATGGAAAAGAAATTACATCTGAACTGGTGTCTGCTTGCTTCTTTGCAGCATTCAGGGAACAGAGGCATTTGGGCTGGTGGCTTGAGGAAATCCAGGCTTAGCCCCCTTTTTACCTCCCACACAGAGCTGGGTAGAGCCAGCCCAGCCTCCATGCTATTCTAGTCTAAGAAGAGATAGCATGAGAAAGGCCAGAGGCAGCACAGGGCAATGGCTCTTGGAGGCATGGAAATTTCACTCTTGGTTCAAGCTGGTCCTGAGGCCAAGCCAACACCTTGGGCCCCCTTTCATGCACCTAGGGAAGACTGAGGCTGAGGCAGGGCTGTTGGAACCCAAGGAGGGAGTCGGGGAGGCAGCCCAGAAGGGCCTTAGTGGAAAGGGTCTAACAAATTAGAGTGATATCAAGTACTTATTACACCAGGCCTGCCTTTAGACCAGCCAAGTTCTTGCTCCAGGGCCAGAACCTAGAGTGGGTGGGGATTGGCCTCCGTGTGTCTGTTAGTCTGGGAGGGGCTGGGCCTGGGCCTTCTCTTACATCGGCATCTAATTGAATCTGCACAAGTCTCTGAAGTGCACGGCAGACCCAACAGGGTGGAGCCTGGGCACCCCACTTCCTTCACCAACCTGGGGCATGGTGCATGGTGGAGGAGTCAGGAGGGCAGCCATTGTCCTGAGTGAGGGGGGCTGACCTCTGGGCATCTGCTCAGCTGAGAGTCAAAGGCTTCACTCTAGAACTGTCAGCCTCCTTCTTTATCACCCTAGAAAGTCTCCCTGGGGACCTTTGCCAGTCCCAGGGTTTGGAAAACCATTTCCAGAATGGGCAGCAGACAGCAAAGAGCCGGACCCTGCAGCCGGACGGTCTGGGTGTGACTCTCAGCTGCAGTATTTAGTAGCTGAGTGATTTTGAACAAGTTACTTAACATTTTGTGTCTTAGTTTCCTTCTCTGTAAAATGGAATGATAGTATACACCTCAAGGATTGTTGTAAGGTCTCAGTGTGCTAGTATTTGTAAAGCTCCTAGCACATGTCAAAGGCGGTATAAGTGTTGCTTAAGTATCCAGATCTGCTGACTCCTGGATCACTGACTGCTCTTGGATGCTCAGTGGTCCCCTGAGCTCCAGGTGATACACTAGCTACCTCCTGGGCCTCATTGTCCCCCAGTGAGGTTAGCTCCTCAACCCCTCACATTGCACATCCTCTTGGCACCAAGACCTGGGGTCACTGTCTCTTTCTTCTCCAATCCTGCTGCCACTGCAGGCCACCTTCTAGAACTACTACTGTTACCCTACCCATCCCTTGCCAGGGTGGCTGGCTGGCTTTCTTTTCTTTTAAGTGTGAGAGACAGACAGGAAGAGAGAGATAAGAAAATCAACTCATAGCTGCGGCACTTTAGTTGTTCATTGATTGCTTCTCATATGTGCCTTGACCCAGGAGGGCTCCAGCCAAGCCAGTGACCCCTTGCTCAAGCCAGCGACCTTGGCCTTAAGCCAGAGACCGTGGGATCATGTCAGTGATCTCATGCTTAAGCCTGAGACTCTGCGCTCAAGCTGGTGACTTCAGGGTTTTGAACCTGGGACCTCAGCATCCCAGGTTGACCACCACTGTTCAGGCAACCTCGGCATGAATTTCAGAGCCCTTGGGTCTACACTGCTGGCCTCAGCAGCATCTTCATTTCCTTACTATTCTGAATGGTCTTACATGCGATTTTCTCTCTACTCATAATGCTCCCAGCCCCCAATTCAGATTTGTCTTTCAGGATTCCCCCAAGAGCCCTCCCTCACTTGCCAGGCTGGCTGGGGTTGGGGGTTCCTCTGGCCTCTGCTCCTGTTTGTGTCTGCCTCCCTCCATTTTCAGCAGGGAACTCTTGGAATAGACCCCGATGGGAACAAATACTCCCTGGAGTCAGGCCTGGCACAGAGACAGCCTCAGGAAATGTTTAAGTGGCTAAATTCTACTAAAGGACTGCAGCCTAACAGTTGAAGATACTAGGAATCCAGCTAGGAATCTAAAATTCATGAAGGCTTAGCCCTCATGCCCTGGCTCATGGTGGCCACCAGGAGTCACCAGCTGCTTACAATCTCCTGAGGCCATTCTGTCTCCTGGAGTCCATGGCCAGAGATCAGCGCCTCCAGTAGCCACCATTACCCAGTACTTATGTCTCAGGCCCCATGCTCCACACTTTTCCTGCAGTATCTTATTTCTTTTTGCTAACCACCTTGTGATGTAGGTATTTTTTCCACAGGTAAGAAAATCAAGCCTGATCAGGCAGTGGTGCAGTGGATAGAGTGTCATCCTGGGACACTGAGGACCCAGGTTCAAAACCCTGAAGTTGCCAGCTTGAGCGTGGGCTCATCCAGCTTGAGTGCAGGCTCACCAACTTGAGTGTGGGGTCACGGGCTTTAGCGTGAGATCACAGACATGACCCCATGGTTGCTGGCTTGAGCCCAAAGGCCACTGGCTTGAAGCCCAAGGTCACTGGCTTGAGCAAGGGGTCACTGGCTTGGCTGGAGCCCCTCAGTCAAGGCACATATGAGAAAGCAATCAGTGAACAATTAAGGGGCCACAACTATGAGTTGATGCTTCTTCATCTCTCTCCCTTCCTGTCTGTCCTTTCTCTCACTCTTGCTAAAATAAAAAAAAATCGAGGCTCAGAGAGGTTAAGTGATGTGAGATCACACAGCTGGCGTGGCTGGATTGTGACTATTATCCTGGTTTAAAAAACAGAATATGGTCTCCAGTTAGGCAGAGCTGCATGGAATTCTTCATACCCCCTCCCCCATGCCCACTGGTGTGCCCCATGCCAGGGGGTGATTCTAGCGTTATGCCTACCCCAAATCCCTCCTTGCGTCTTTTCTGTTCTGAGCCTGAGCCTGGAGGGAGGGTTAGTGTCTTTATTTATTTATTTTTTGTGAGAGATGGACAGGAACCAACAGACAGGGAGTTGTTCATTGATTGCTTTCTCATTTGTGCCTTGACTGGGGGGTTCCAGTTAAGCCAGTGACCCCTTGCTCAATCCAGCAACCTTGGGCTTCAAGCCAGCAACCTTTGGGCTCAAGCCAGCAACCATGAAGTCATGTCTATGCTTCCACACTCAAGCCAGATGAGCCTGCACTCAAGCTGGTGACCTCGGGGTTTCGAACCTGGGTCCCCAGCATCCCAGGCCGACAACTATATCCACTGCGCCACCATCTGGTCAGGCAGGTTAGTGTCTTTTTTTTTTTTTTAATGTACTCAAATTTAATCATTCATAAAAGCTGTAATTTAATCTGACAGTAAAACACAAGAAGCAATATTAGAGTTGGTTTAGTATATTATATATTTTAGCTTTGAAAGCCATTGAAATCAGTTATCCCAGTTTTTCTTTCCTATAAAATACCCATTTTTCCAAAGCATTATGCACAATTTTAATTAGAATATAATGACAGAATGATAGCTCATAATTTTTAAATATAAAGTGAAGTCAATGACTCAAAAAAGTTATCTGCTGTAATGAGTTTGAGGGGAAATGTCATAATCTATATCATTACAGATATAAAGTATAATGGTTCAACAATTCCTCAAGGAGGAATCATGATAAAAAGGTCAATATGAAATCATTTGATTATAGTAGCGGTTAGTGTCTTTTAATGTGAGGAACATGCAGGGCCACAGGACTGAGGTGCACAGGAGGCTGTTGCCAGCTACCATTTGGGACAAGCACCTCACAGGACTGCAGCAAAGACTGCTTAGATAACCCAGAAGAGGTGCTCAGGAAATGATTTGACTGGACTTGTGGGACAGCAACCCTTCCCCTCCCCTTAAATCCCCTCTTCATGGGCCAAATCTGACAGCACACCCTTAGGGTACAGTTGCCTCGCCTCAGGGAGCACACAACTTACTTGGAAGGCATGCTTCCTGGAGGAGCCAGAAACAGGTCAAGCCATTCCAGGGGATGAGGTGGGCCTGGAGGAGGAAGGGCTGGCAAAGGCTGAGCAGGGCAAATGCTTAGAAGGATGTGGCTGGGAAGGCTGCACAGCTCTCTGCAGCCCGTCAGCAGGGTGGGCTGGGGGAGAGAGTCCTGGTGCTGAACACCGATCCAGGCTTCCAGTAGTCGGCACTCAGGTTTTCAGTACTCAGAGATGCTCAGGCTGCTTCTCAGAGAGGGGCCAGGCCTTGCACAGGTCACCCAGCAGAGCTGGGGTAAGAACCCAGGCCTCTGACTCCATTTTTTCTGAAAAGTGGACTCAGGTTCTACATAGAGGAGCTAGTCTGGTCTCCTGGAAGTTTAGTTCTACTCTAGGTCCTACTCCCAGTTGTCTTCCTGAAGCACCTTTGGCAAATCAGTGTCTTAAGGGTAAGGAGTTTCCCATCTGTGAGTCTTCTTGCCCCATGGCTCTGGGCCTCACCAAAGGTGACCCAGCTCCTTCCTGGGGCTGGTTGCTGGTGTACCACCTCCTCTGCCTGCCCTGCCCATCTCAGACCTTAAGATCCCGAGACTGAGGAGGAAACCCTAGTTCTGGGCTCCTACTGCCCCTTGGTCATCTTCTGTCCTGGTAGACACCTTGGTTTGATTCTGCTTGTCTTGCCTCCCCTACCAGATGTGAGCCCCTGGGTGACAGGCATGAGATCTGAGTCATTTGTGTCACCAGTGCCCAGACATGGCCTTGGGCAAGAAGTTTGGTGACGGGACAAATAGCAGTTGGATAGCAGTGGTCAGCCTGAGTTCTCTGGCAGAACCCTGGCGGCACCAGACTGTCGGTACAGGCTGCTTTTTTGGATGCATATCCGCTAGTTAAAATAATTTTCATTATCTTATCTGATCCTCCCAGATCGTAGGAAGCTTGTTTGTATTCCCCTTTTCATTCTCACTTGACAAGGAAAGCAAGCCCCAGAAAGGTGAAGGGATGAGCTCCTTGGGACTGTCCAGGGACTGAATACAGGATGTCTGACCTCTTCCCTGCTCCTCATAGGAGCAAGTAGGTGATAAGAATGAGAAGGAGCCTGACCTGTGGTGGCGCAGTGGTTAAAGCCTCGACCTGGAATGCTGAGGTTGCTGGTTCAAAACCCTGGGCTTGCCCGGTCAAGGCACATATAGGAGTTGAAGCTTCCTGCTCCTCCCCCACTTCGCGCGCGTGCGCTCTCTCTCTCCCCTCTAAAATGAATAAATAAATAAAAATAAAAACAAACAAAAAAGAATATAAGAATTAAAAAAAAAAGAATGAGAAGGATGCGCCTGACCAGGTGATGGTGCAGTGGATAGAGCATTGGACTGGGACTCAGGACCCAGGTTTGAAACCCCAAGGTTGCCGGCTTGAGTGTGGGCTCATCGGCTTGAACATGGGCTCACCAACCTGAGTGTGAGGTTGCTGGCTTGAGTGTGGAATCATAGTCATGACCCCATAGTCACTGCCTTGAGCCCAAAGGTCACTGGCTTGAAGCCCAAGATCGCTGGCTTGAGCAAGGGGTCACTCAGTCTGCTGTAGTCCCTGGTCCAGGCACATCTGAGAAAGCAATCAATGAACAACTAAAGTGCTGCAATGAAGAATTGATGCTTCTCATCTCTCTCCCTTCCTGCCTGTCTCTCACTAAAAAGAGTGAGAAGGATGCTTGAGGATGCTTAGGTGTTTAGCACACCCTGGAAGGGATGTGGGTTCACTTCTGTTCTATGTCAGGATAATATTCCGGGGAACATTCCCAGACCAGAGGGATGTCTCTGAAACAGACATGGCAGATGTACATTTGTTTTTTGGCCAGTGGGACCAGGAAAGTGGTCCAGGAACAAGATGCTCTTTGGCATTCACAGGGTTCTTGGCAAATCCAGCAGTAACAGAGTGAACACAGGGAGAGTCTAGGAAGAAACATACTGGTTGTGTCAAGTTGTAGGATTTTGGAACAAATGATAACTCTCTCCCTTAACTAAAATTTTTGTTAACTTGTTTGTATTTTGTCATGAAAAACAACTTCCTAATGAGAAAAATAAATGCAAAGACTCTGAGCAGCCAGATTTTGTCATAAGGCCATCCAGAGAGTTAGGCAGTTATTGGCCCCACGCCAAAAGCTGCGGCTGGGCTCCCTGGGCAGCGAGTGATTACAACCTGTTAGAAGAGGTTTTGCTTTGTCTCAGTGGCTCAGATTTTCTTTCCAGTTTTTGGCCATCCCAAGAAGTATGTTAGTAAGTCTTTACTCAAATACTGTAAACTTTCTGTGTGATGGTCTCACTCTGTATCTAGAAAATAAACTTATCTAGAACCTAAGAGTTGAATAAGTCCGTGATCATTTGATTTTACTCCTTTTAAAGCTGGGGACATGGCAGCTTGGAGGAAAAGATCAGCCATGGAGCGGTGGTAGGGCTGAAGCCAGATAACATTCCGTTACTTGTGTCTGTGGACACGGGCTGGGTTAGGGGGGTCAGAGAGAAGGCGGATCCAGGTGTGTGTCTGTAACTCTGACCTGACTGCATTAGTCAGTTCCTGTGATGGAGGCCAATAAGCAGCTCTGACACTGGGGTGGGGCAATTAGCTTAACTCTTCCTGGTCCCAGACTAAGCCTCTGATGCCAACAGCAGTCTCAAAGGTGAACAGCTCTCATTAGCAGGCAAAGGCAGAAGACAGAAATGGTATTTGATGTACACTGACAGCCCTTCTCATATTTATAGTAAAGCACTTTCACACACACTCCTTCTCTTGGATCTCATGACAACCCTATATTACAACTGTGAGGCTAGAAGAGTAGCAAGGACCCCAGTTCTGAAGGAGAGGGTGCCAAATGAGGAAAAGGTGATGAGCGATGTCTGTGGTGACCACCCTGTGCTGCTCATCATACGTGTCCTTGGACCCACAGTATTACCCTCACTGTCCAAAGAGTCTTAGCTTCCACAGCTGTTCAGTGCAAGCCAGAATTTCACTCAGACCTTCCGACTCCAAAGTCAACGTTGGTGGTTCCTGTGCTGTTGGTGGGAGTGTCAATGGATGCAATCATTTTGGAGGCCAATTTGGCAAAATCTAAAAAAAAAAAACAACCACATACTTTTTTGATGTTACATATTTAGAAATTTACCCAATATTTTTACTGAAACAAATTTACAAAAAATTAAGTACAAAGATGTTAATTTCAACTTTCTAATAGTAAACACACAGATACAACCTAAAAATTCATCATTAGGAATGTTTAAATTATGCCCAAACAATGGAATATAGTGTACTTTTTTAAAAAAAGATTTTATTTATTCATTTTAGAGAGGAGAGAGAGAAAGAGAGAGAGAGAGGGGAGAAGGAGCAGGAAGCATCAACTCCCATATGTGCCTTGGCCAGGCAAGCCCAGGGCCCCGAACCGATGACCTCAGCATTTGAGGGTGACACTTTATCCACTGCGCCACCACAGACCAGGCTAATGTAAACTTCAAAAAGTGGTAAACCTAAACATATTATATAATCCCACTTATATAAAAAGGCAATGTGTACATGTATGAGTTTTATGCTCAGAAAATATCTGGGGGAATGCATATAGCATGTGTGCAACTCTGGAAAGAGGAAAGCTGTTAGGCCTCCCTCAAAGCATGATGAGCCCTGGTCCTCAGTGTGGCCAGCTGGCAGCCAGAGGGACTCAGCTGTTATTTATTTATTTATAGCAAGATAGACAGACAGGAAGGGAGAGAGATGAGAAGCATCAACTTGTAGTTGCGGCACCTTAGTTATTCATTGATTGCTTTCTTGCATGTGCCTTGACAGGGGTGGGCAGCCTGCAGCTGAGCCAGTGACCTTCGGCTCATGCCAGCAACCTTGGGCTTCAAGCCAGCGACCATGAGGTCATGTCTATGATCCCATGCTCAAGCAGTGAGCCTGTGCTCAAGCCGGCAACCTCAGGGTTTTAAACCTTGGTCCTCAGTGTCCCAGGCCAATGCTCTATCCACTGCAACCTGGTCAGGCTTTTTTTTTTTTTTTTTTTTTGAGAGAAATGAGAAGCATCAACTTGTAGCTGCTTCACTTTAGTTGTTCATTGATTGCTTCTCATATATGCCTTTGCTACAGGGTTTAAGCTGAGCTAGTGACCCAGTAAGCAACCTTGAAATCATGCCAGTGATCCTGCACTCAAGCTGGCAACCTTGGGGTTTCGAACCAGGGACCTCAGCATTCTAGGTCAATGCTCTATCCACTGTGCCACTACAGGTCAGACGAGGGACTCAGCCTTTAACCAGAAATCCATCCTGGAAACAGTATAATGTCCTTTGCCTGCTTCATTACTCCTTTGGGTGGAGGTTGAAGAAAGTGTAGAGGAGTCCAGAATTCCCATTTCCTAGAAGCCAGCAGTTACATCTTGTGAGGGGACTTGAAAGACCTTCCTGTCATCCCTCTAGCTGCTGAATCAGCTCTCCATGCTGTCCTCCTTTCTCTTCCAGCACACATCACACAGTACTGTCATGTATGTATCTATTGCCCCAACCCTAACCCAAAAAGAACCTTGAAAACAAAGATCACAACTTACTTCTATCTCTAGTATCCAGTGTTAATCCTGGCAGGTGGATGACATCAGGACTGTTTGTCCTATGGATGGATTAATTTTATTACCCTTCTTTGTTTCTGTTGCATGGTTAAAAAGAGAGTATAGGAGTGTCTCTTTATGAGAAGCACTGTCTTTTTGGAAAAGTATGTTTACCCAAATCTTTTTATAAGTAAACTTAGAAAACTTAATTCCATTTTTTTTATTATTCAACATTTTATACATAATAAATACAAACTTTTTACAGCCACTGTAAAGAAAGCACATCTGCACAGAGGACTCCATCTGAGCCCGGCCTGCGCACTGTGAGGCTGGATGACATGTCCTGGAGGGAGGGTTTTTTTTTTAAAAAGGAGGCTTATTTTTACAACTTTGTTTCTTTTAAAATAAAATTAGAAGCTCTTCCAAAAAATATTTAAAATATAACAAAAATTTCAAACAATCCTCTGAGAATGTGGAAAACCCAGATGCAAGGACAATTTGGCTAGCTAAAGAGAATACAAGGCTGGGTGGCAAAAACTGCCTTATTTAAGCACTTTGAAGATTTTTAAGGTGCTTTGAAGATGTTCAACATGTAGGCAAAGTTTAAAATCTTAAAAAGCAACCCCAACCTTTTAATTAAATTTTTTAAACTTAAGAATAAGTTTGATAACACAAAAAGACCTCAAAAAGATCAACAGGTTAAGAAATGCAAAAACAACAACAACAAAAAAACAAACCAAAAAAGAAACCAAAAAACCCCAAATCACGGAGAAGATTCATCAATGGGTACTGTCACTGAAATGATCAAATGACTGAAAATTTCTTCAGCTATGACCTTAAAAAAATCCCATGGGGACATTTGGCAAGCATTTCAAGTTTTCAGAGTCTTAGGAAGATGGAGTTTTCAAAGGATAATACATCTTTTAGATTAAATTCTGCAAATTTGATTTCTTTTAAAAGAATGCAACTGGCAAATATCCCTTAGTCTCCAGGTAACACACTCTATGTTCCACGGAGGTGAAGAGCCAACAGCGCCTAGTTGGGGACACCTGCTGCTGTGGGCTGGCTTGCCTGTGGAGAAAGTGACCCGTGACGTGGAGCACTTGTGGAGAAAGTGACCCCTGTGATGTGAAGCACTTGTCTTTTCCTCGTCAATTTGCAGGCAGGCAGGGTATGCAATCCTTTAGTCCTTTTTCACAGGAAGCTGGTTTCCTCCACGAAAAACAGATTCTTCCTCCCAAGGAAATGTCAGGTGAGTGGGACCTGAGAAACTGTGTTTTCTGTCAGGGGTGACCACTGGTCTGGACGAGTCACAACCTGACTGGCTTGGAAATAAAATGATGCGAGAGGCTCTCCAGTAGAGAAGCTCAACAAGGCAAGTATGTGTCCCCAGTTTATCTAGACATTCAGATTCTAAGGATACTCATCAGAAGAGTATATGCTGTAGAAATTAAGATGAAAATACTCAAATACAAAGAGAACATTGGACTGGCTCCTTTCAGATCTGGAAGCTCCATTTCTGCTTTAGCCTCAGCCTCCTTTCTATCAGTCTATGTGATGGACAAGAATCGGCCACTAGGTCAGCCCCTCCAAATTAGCTCCACTAATACTAAATGAATGGCATAAATATTAATACAAAAGACACTGTTATTCTAGTAGATCTGTTAGTTGTGAAAGAGATGTGCATTAATGCAATTGGTGCTAAACTCAGGGTAGTCTACTTGTTTCCAATAAAGTTCCACTCTGTCAGTCTGGGGACTAACTGCAGGGAGGAGCCAGCCTCCCTGAAACCCCTCCTTCTGCTTCTTTATGCAGCCAACATGATCTGATTAAACTTAATCAGACGAGCGAAAGCCACTTGAAGATGAGAATCTCTGCCACATCCTGTGGCCACAGTAATATACTGTACGAGGGCACATGATCAGTATCTCTGTGACTATGCCCTGAACGAGGCCTGGTCTTGAGACTCATATAAAAATGGACCACTGTTAGGCACAAGGGCTCTCCCTCTCTGTTTTGAGGGCCCGCTAGGATTTGTGCTATGGTAGGAGAGATGACATAGAAAATGACAACAAAAAAAAGGCACAAAATATTAAGAATGTGGGAGGAGTCCACCAGGCCACCCAGTCACAGATAATCCTCCTGGTTTTTGCTCTGTTCAAGAGTCATCATCATCATGCAAAGGTGCCTAAAAAAACAAGATCGGCCAAACTCCAAGCCTGGCCTTGATTGTAGCAGTAACAGATGGGCAAAGCCATCATCACACCAGTGTGATTTCCACGTCCTCGATCTTCTCTGCAGGCTTTCGGTGGTTCTGTGTAGGTGGAGGGGGAGCTGCCCGGACCTGAGCAGGAAACAATGACATAAACTCTCAGTCAGCTTCTGGATTCAGTGCCCAAATGAAACATTTAAACCCCAACCAGTCATTTATCCAAGGACATGGGCCCCCAGGGGTCTTAGGAATACACTGAGTATGTGCTTTCAACTTATTTTCACTCTTTCCCACACTGAGAGGGAGTGACTGTTCTAGATGAGCTGTGAGACTCATGAATCAGGTTCTTGCCTAGGCTGAAAGCCTTGTCTACGGCACAGGCCTGGAGCTGGAAGTAAAAGAGCAATGCTTGGAGAACTGAAAATGCTGGAGCATGTCTTAAAAGGAAAGTTGCAAGAGAGAACACTAGAGGAGGGGTAGGGTGGGGTTCAGTCATGGAAGTTGAACTTGATTCTGTAGGCAAAGAGGAATCCTTGGCGGATTTTAAACAGCATTATCAGATGTGTGCAAAGATGAATTAGGTAATAGTTTGGAGAAAAGAGCAGAGGTAGGCAAAGGTACAGATAAAAAGACAATTTAGTAGACTTCTGTAGTCACCTAGATGAGAGCTGCTGTTAGGCTGGGGATAAAGATGTGGAAAGAGGAGAGCTATCTCTGAGGGAAGTGGGCAGGATTTAGTGATGGGAATTTGTCGGAGACCAGAACACTGGTTGGGAGGATAATTACCTCAACTTTGTTGAGTTCTGAGGTTTGGTACATATACATTGAGATTTCCACAAGTCCAACGCTCAGGGAAGTGATTGGATTGACATGTATAATTCTGGGAGTTGTCAGTAAACAGACTGTTGTCAAACTGCGGCAGTAGGTGAGATTACATAAGGAGAGTAAGATTAATGATTTCAAGCAAGCAGACCATGGACAGAATCCTAAGAAGCAACAGCAGAGATGGACAGAGGCAGAGAAGCCTGCGAAGGTTAATGAAAAGGAAGGGCCAGAGAGGTAGTGAACCAGGAAAGGGTGGTCTACATACCAGCCCAATTCTCTCCAGTGCCACTTCCCACCAGTCCACACGCTGCCAGCCCCTCCTGCTTGGACCACTGCTCCATTTTGCCTGCTACCTGCCATTCATTCCCCACTTGGCTGCCATAGTGATAATTTAAAAATGCAAAACCAGGCCTAACCTGTGGTGGTGCAGTGGATAAAGCATCGACCTGGAAATGCTGAGGTCGCCAGTTCGAAACCCTGGGCTTGCCTGGTCAAGGCACATATGGGAGTTGATGTTTCCAGCTCCTCCCCACCTTCTCTCTCTGTCTCTCTTTCCTCTCTCTCTCTCCTTCTCTGTCTCTCTCCCTCTCTGTCTCTCTCTCTCCCTTTCTCTCTCCTCTGTAAAATGAATAAATAAAATTTAAAAAAAATTAAAAATGCAAAACCAGTCATATCACTGTCCAGCTTACAACCTTACACTGGCTTCCTATCCCCTTTAGGTTAAAGAACCAAGTCTTAACAAGGCACTCAATACACATCTGCTGAATGACAAAGTCCAAGGAAGTGAGTGGTTCAAGGAATACTGTCAAATGCTGATAAGGGGGGTCCAGGAAAGTAAAATTTCAAAGCATGCACTGAATTAGCATGTGGAAGTTATGACCTGGGAAGAGCTGTGTCACAGTGAGGTGATGGGGGCTACTGAGGGCAGGCAGGGAGTAAGGAGTAGGCAGAGGTGATTATTTAAGAGTAGGTTCTCCTTTAGAACTGAAGCTCTCAAACCTCAAAAGGGTATGAAATATATCTTACTTCATCTCAGTGTCCCTTAAGGAGGTAAGTTAGGCCTGGAAAATAGGTTCTCAATAAATAATGAAAAAAAAAAGTGCTTCTGTTTTACAATTAGACCAGTTTGATGCTCACAGAACTTCTTATAATTTAAATACACTTTCATAGCTATCATCTTGACTCTCACCATGACTCAGAATAAAGTGCCAATGTAGTAGGATTGGATCTTCCAAAATGTGACTTTTTTTTTTTTTAAAGAGACGGGGACAGAGACGAGGAGAGAGTTGAGAAGCATCAATTCTTTATTGTGGTGCCTTAGTTGTTCATTGATTGCTTTCTCATATGTGCCTTGACGGGGGGGGGGGGGGGGGGGGCTCCAGCAGAGCAAGTGACTCCTTCCTCAAGCCAGCGACCTTGGGCTTAGGCCAGCGACCATGCAGTCATGCCTATGCTCCCATGCTCAAGCCAGGGACCCCGCGCTGTAGTTGGTGAGCCTGCGCTCAAGCCGGATGAGCCCGTGCTCAAGCTGGCAACCTCAGGGTTTCAAATCTGGGTCCTCAGCATTCCAGGCCGATGTTCTATCCACTGTGCCACTGCCTGGTCAGGCAAGATGTGTTGATTTTTATATTCTTCCTCTTCAAGAGCACTTTTGACCTTCCCAAACCCATCTCACCCTTGGGTGGGGGATTTAGTAACAATCCAGGGGCCACATGGAAACACTGATTTTTTAATTTTCAATTTGAAAGAACTACGTACTCTCTACCCCTGCCAGATAAGAGACTTACAGGTCGCAGTTTGCCATATGAGGTCTCAGGAGTATGTCTCAGAGCCTGAGTGAATCCTGGCGATTCGGCATGGGAGCTATTTTCTAAGGGAAGAAACCAGAGAAGCTCATTTTATTTGTGTTGTTGAGCAATGAAAAGGCTAATACGATGTTTGCCCTTCAGGCTGAACAAGTGGATTTCTGAATGAAAATCCATTTTGATCCACGTCCAGAACTCTTACCATTTGCTGAGGGAGAGTGGGGAAAGTACTGGGAGTTCCTCTTCTCTGGGCTGGGGTAGGGGCTGCTGGGAGGCTGGTCGTACAGCGGCAGTGGGGGCAGCGAGCCGGGCGGCTTCAGGGAGGGAGAGATCTGCTGGAAAGGGAAGAGAGATTACAAAGTGCTCACCTCAGGAAGACAGACTTGCTGGCTTCAAAAGCTTTGCCAACTTCAGACAAGTAACTTTTTTCTGGAGCTAAGTTATGACTGTTGACATTCTTTTTGGCCAGACTTGTAAGACGCACATGAGCTTAGATAAGTGATTTTCAACTGGTGTACTGCAAAAAATTTTAAATTTATTTTATTTTATTTATTCATTTTTAGAGAGGAGAGAGAGAGGGAGAGAGAGAGAGACAGAGGAGAGAGAGACAGAGAGAGAGAAGGGGGAGGAGCTGGAAGCATCAACTCCCATATGTGCCTTGACCAGGCAAGCCCAGGGTTTCGAACCGGCGACCTCAGCATTTCCAGGTCGACGCTTTATCCACTGCGCCACCACAGGTCAGGCTGCTGCAAAAAATTTTAAAACATGCACTAATTGACTATTTAGTCAGAGGTACTGACCTCTTTTCCTTCAGATTGTCAAATAAAAAAATGACAACAGCCAACAAAACAATAGCCATCTAGTGTGAATAAATCAAAACTATACCTACTTTTTTTGTCAGATTGACAAAAAATATATTTTTGGTGTGCTACAGAATTTTAGGAATTAGTTTATGTGTGCCATGAGATGAAAAAGATAAAAAAATGCTGCCCTAGACCAACCACCCTAACCCTCAATTAAAATTTTCCTCTCCTCCCAAGAAGACATACAAATAGCCAACAGATAGATATATGAAAAGATGCTTATCTTTACTAGCCATTCAAGAAATGCAAATCAAACCTACAATAAGATACCACCTCACACCTGTTAGATTGGCTATTTTCAGTGAGACAGGTAATAACAAGTGTGGGAGAGGCTGTGGAGAAAAAGGAACACTTACTCACTGCTGGTGGGAATGCAAATTAGTACAACCACTATAGAAGAAAGTATGGTGGTTCCTCGAAAAATTAAGACTAAGATTACCATATGATCCAGCAATCCCTCTACTGGGTATATACCCAAAAAAACTCAAAAACAGGCCCTGGCCGGTTGGCTCAGTGGTAGAACGTCGGCCTGGCATGTAGGAGTCCCAGGTTCGATCCCCTGGCCAGGGCACACAGGAGAAGCGCCCATCTGCTTCTACCCCCCTCCCCCCCTCCTTCCTCTCTGTCTCTCTCTTCCCCTCCCGCAGCCGAGGCTCCATTGGAGCAAAGTTGGCCCAGGTGCTGAGGATGGCTCTGAGGCCTCTGCCTCAGGCACTAGAATGGCTCTGGTTGCAACAGAGTGACGCCCCAGATGGGTAGAGCATCGCCCCCTGGTGAGTGTGTTGGGTGGATCCTGGTTGGGCGCATGCGGGAGTCTGTCTGACTGCCTACCTGTTTCCAACTTCAGAAAAATACAAAAAAAACAAACAAAAAACCAAAAAAACTCAAAAACATTGGTACGTAAAGACACAAGTACCCCATGTTCATCACAGCATTATTCATAGTGGCCAAAACATGGAAACGACCAAACAGTCCCTTAACAGAGGATTGGATAAAGAAGATGTGGTACATATATACAATGGAATACTACTCACCCATAAAAAAGATGACACATTGCCATTTATGACAATATGGATGGACCTTGAGAACGTTACACTAAATGAAGTAAAACAGAAAAAGCTAAGAACTATATATGATTTCACACATAGGTGGGATATAAAACTGAGATTCATGGACATAGATAAAAGTGAAGTAGTTACCAGGGGGAGGGAATGGGGGAAAAATGGAATAAAAAGGGACAAATATATGGTGATGGAAAATGATTTGACTTTTTGAGCACACAACACAATCAACAGTTCAAATGCTATAGAAATGTTTACTTGGAACCTATGTGCTCTTATTGATCAATGTCATCCCATTAAATTTAATTTTCTAAATAAAATAAAAAATGAAGAGTATCTGATATAAAAAAATAATTTTTTCCTCTCACAGATTTCATTATACCACTAATTAAAGTTAATCTTAAACAGTTATCAAGTCAAACTATTCTCTAGCATTCTATTAAAAACATACCAAGTTAATCAATTCAGTAAATTCAGTGAAGAACAAAAATGAGGACAGGCTGTATGTTTTTGTGAAAAATAAAATAACTGGCAGAGTTTCTGACCTCTCCAAGTTTTGTAAACGTCAGACTAAGTGGGCCCTGGCCAGCTGGCTCAGTGGTAGAGCATTGGCCCGGCATGTCAATGTCCCAGGTTCAGTTTCTAGTCAGGGCACAAAGGAGAGGCACCCACCTGCTTCTCCACCCCTCCCCCTTTCCCTTCTCTTTCTCTCTCTTGCTCTTCCCCTCCCACAGCCAAGGTTCGACTGGATCGAGTTGGTCCTGGGCACTGAGGATGGATGCCTCCATGGCCTCTGCCTCAGGCGCTAAGAGCTTGGTTGCTGAGCAACAGAGCAATGCCCCAGATGGGCAGAGCATCGTCCCCTAGTGGGTTGCCGGGTCGGGGCGCATGCAGAAGTGTGTCTCTGCCTCCCCCCCTCTCACTGAATAAAAGAACAGCAACAACAAAAAACAGTTGAGATAAGTGGTCATGATACCACACAAACAAGACATGTTCCTGTGGCCCCAGACCTGCTGTGACAGATTCAAATTAGGGGTTTCCTGTAAAGGCAAGTTTTGCTATGTTGAGCTGAGCAGAGGGCCACATGAACATAATGGGGCTCTGGCAGGCTCATTAATTCTCTGAAATGGACCAGCATAACGTGGGCTGGGCAGGAAGCTCTGTCAGTGAGGGAGAAAAAGTGCAAGCTAATATTTTTTACTACATAAACTAACGAGAGACAATATATTCCCTCTCTGGTTTGTTTCTGTTTCTCCACCAAACCTTTCTTTTATGTATCACATACAATTTAGCATTTTAGTTAGCAGATTCCAGGAACAGAAAGTGGGAGAGGAGAGGTAACACAGTCATTATGCAAGGGCCTGACTGATGAGCCCCCACTTTCCTAAATTCAGTTCTGCACCAAGGTGGCAGCTGGGTACTGCAATGGCGAGGGTGGTACTGCGATGGCTGGGTACAGCTGGCTCAGTGGTAGAGCACTGGCCTCTCAGCAGGCTGGGACTGCAGCCTACTTCTGCGTGTGTCAACAGACCCCGCGGGAGTCATTTTCTCTAAATATCCTAACTCAGCCTTCTCCCTTCTCATGTACCTGAATTTCTCGCACCCACGGAGTGTCACCGTTTTCTGAGGCTGAGAGTTCTTCCACTAGCACCGACGGGAAAACTCCAATCCGCCCATTGAATTCCCCTTCCCAGAAGCCATCGTCATCCTGGTTCTCTTTGTTCAAGATTCGAATGATTGCTCCCTCAGGAAAAGATAATTCATCACCCGTCTGACCCTCGTAGTCATAAAGTGCTTTCACGAAACACACTAGGTAGCAAGAGAGAGAAAAACGCAGTAAGAACAATGACAGCCTGGTTACTTTTGCCACCAACCCTCTGCTCGTGTGACAACTAAAAGAGCACTGTACAGAGTATGGGTAGAGCTGTAATTTTTTTTACTCACTGAAGATCAACTTTGGGGTTCTGGTAAAGGATAAATGTGAGCAAATAGAGGAAAGCGTGTAATAGAATAGAAATAGAGTTGTGCTTTTTAACCTACTGAAGGCTGATCTCAGACAATACAGGTCAGGCCGAATGTGACCAAATAAAGAGGGCCTTGTCTCAGTCTTTACCACTGGCATCTCCGTTGAGGCTGCCTGAAACGAGTTCGGCCTCCGTGGAATTGCTGGATGTGTGTGACCGACTGTCCAAAGCAGCCAAGGACTGCAGCATGCTCAGGAGACTGTTCGAGGTGGGAAACTGGAGGTACTTTTCTGGCACATACCCCACTTGACCAACTTTATTTCGAGCCTGGGTAAAAGACATGCAACAAAACAGGTTTGCACACAATCCGGACAGGGCATAGCAAGAACCAAAACACACTCCTAAAAATGTCACAAGAAGGGTGATATGAGCAAAGGAATATACCTTTACCCAGTCTTCCATATCTCCATCTTCAATCACTTCTAACACCTCATGTTCCTCAATGGTCAACTCATCTGGTTGAGAAGCCTGCAATGGAGGATGGTCATGGACAAAATTAAAAAGGTTAGATAAAGAGCAGATGTGAGCTGGTCATAACAAAAACTGGGGATCAAAATAGTGAAAATGATTCTGAAAACATATCGAACATAAAAATTTAAGTGTTGTAAAACTATCAAATGAGGTGAAGTTTTACTTTAAAAAATTAAACAAAATGAAGCCACAACCAAAACTGGAGAAACAAAATTCTGAAAAGGCACTTGGGCCCAGCGAGCACTGCAGTCTGCCGGAAGGAGAAAAGCCAGGCGCCTGCTCCAGTTCTGTATCTACGGGTGAGACATTCAACTTCGCGATGCCTCCCTTTCTTCAAAATAACAGTCTGGCCATTCTCAGGAGGACCAGGGAGTCAGTGTGGGATGAATAAGCACAGCGCCATGATGAGTGGGGAAGCCCAGGCAAAGGCGAAAGCACTGAATCAGACCTGCACCAGAGGACAACCACGGTGCGCGCGGTGAAATGCGAGGAACATGTAGATGGATTGGATGACAGCTCGAGCAGTGCCTAGAACGCATCTGGAATCACTGGACAACAGTGGCTGAGAGAAGAAAGTTGTAGGAAACTAAGTGATTGAGACTTGTCAAAATTTGGATTTTTTTATGCTCCAACTTAGGAGACTGGGCGGTCCACTCAGGTGCTTCTGCACAAGCTGCTAACTGTGCCTGTTTTATTGTCCCTGGCACAGGGGTTCACCCAGGTATGGCACTTGAGGCTGCAGAATCTGAGGGCAAACCCTCAGCGGCTCTGCAAATGGCTTGGAGAGAGACTTTGTGATTTTGTTTCCTAAAGAGATTGTTTGTCACCTGTACACAGTGAGGGGCCAGCTGGCCTCTTCAGGCTCTCTAGTAAACAGTTTTGTTTTTATTTTTTAATTGAAGGAAGGGGGAGAGAGAGAAAGGGAGAGAGAAAGGGGAGGGGAGGAGAAGCAGATGGTTGCTTCTCCTGTGTGCCCTGACTGGGAATCGAACCCGGGACTACCACACGTTAGGCCGATGCTTGACCACTGAGCCAACCGGCCAGGGCTTCCAGTGAACAGTCTTAAAAACTTCCTTCAAGTCCCAAGATAGTTAAAACTATCACCTGAGACCATGTACTTTTTCAGATCTCATAGTCTTACAGTGTAAAAGCTCTCCAAGTCACACAAGCAAAAGCAAGGCAAGGAAACGGGTCACTTTCGTATTTTGCATTTCATGTGCATTATAGCATTTCATCAAATCCAGATTCTGGACATTGCTTGAGACAGAAAAGTCATACTGAAAATGGCTGACCAAAGAGATATTTACTCCAGGACGAAAATGTTAAGTAAATTACCTCTGATCTCAAAACATAAGGGGAAAAAGCTCATTAGTTCTTGATAGCTTTTCCAATGGAATTTCTCTGCTAATCTGAAACTGCACTATGTCTTCAGTATACCAGCAAGAGGCACATATGTATAACCAAGTTATTTTTCCTCATTCCATGGCAAGATTTAAAAAGTATCAACACAACCAGACTTTCTTCTTTTTTCTTTCTTTTTGGTGTGAGAGCACAGCAGTAGGGATAAGAACACCTTTGAATATATTGCTGTCCTTGTGAGAAAGTCATGGAGGTTCATGCAAATTGTCCAACATTGTTATATAAGCAGATACCATCCTTTTTTTTTTTTTTAAAAAAAAGGGAAAAATAGGTACAGATAGACAGGAAGGGACAGAGATAAGAAGCATCAATTCTCCACTATGGCACCTTAGTTGCTCATTGACTGCTTTCTCATATGTTCCTTGACCAGGGGGCTCCAGCAGAGCCAGTGACCCCTTGCTCAAGCCAGCGACCTTGGGCTCAAGCCAGCAACCATGGGGTCATGTCTATGATCCCATACTCAAGTCAGTGACACCGTGCTCAAGCTAGCGACCTCGGGGTTTTGAACCTGGGTCCTCTGTGTCCTAGGCTGGCACTCTATCCACTGTGTCACCGCCTGGTCAGGCAGCAGATACTATCTTGATCATACCATCCCCAAACAGTGACCAATCCTTCCACTTGACAAGGTCAGGTTCTTTGCACAGCATCCCAGACTATACAGAGTCTGGCCCATTGGTCTCTTCATGCTCTGGCCCTCGCATACTTTTCCCATTTCTCTGAACACTCCATGTCTTCCTTGCCTCTGTGCTTTTACTAGGCTGCTCCTTCCTCCCCCTCTGGTGAAGGAATTTAGACTACTGTAAGTTCAAGTCCAATTTAAGTCTGTTTCTATGGGAAAGTGACCATGAGATCTCTTTGAACCTGTTTTCTTTTTACTCTTATTAGAGCATGAGGCTCCATGAGGGCAGATTTAAAATAAAAATAAAAATGTATTTATTGACTTTAGAGAAAGAGGAAGGGGAATAGAGAGGGAGGGAGAAATATTGATTTGTTGTTCCACTTAGTCATGCATTCACTGGTTGATTCTTCTATGTGCCCTGACCAGGGATTGAACCTGAAACCTTGGGGTACTGGGACAATGCTCCAACTGAGTATCCTGCCAGGGCCAGAGGGCAGACATTTTTGTGTTGATCAATGCTCTAGTCTCAAGCCTATTTCTCCAGGTACATGGACGGTGCTTAAGTTATATTCGTTAACTTAGTAAGTTGGTTGATAATATCTTCCTTATAGGAGTTGAAGGGATTAGAAAAAAATTTATTTTAAACTTAAAAAAAAAGATTTTATTTATTTTAGAAAGGAGAGAGAGAGAGACAGAGAGACAGACAGACGGACAGACAGAAAGAGAAAAGGGGGGATGAGCAGAAAACATTAATCAACTCTTATATGTGCCTTGACCAGGCAAGCCCCAGGTTTCAAACCTGCGACATCAGCACTCCAAGTGGACGCTTTATCCACTGTGCCACTATAGGCCTAGTGAAAAATATTTATTTATGGTACCAAGGACACAGTACTTCATAAACGGTAGCTATGGTTATCACTCATGATTTGAGGCCCGGTTCATGTTTCCCCAGACTACCCACAGGGAGCTGGTTGCTTCTTCCTCCTTTTGTTCTTTTAAGGCTTTGCACATCCCTCTAACACTGACTACCCAGCACTCCACTTAGTTGCTTGCCCTTGTGGGCTTCCTGCTAGAGTGACTTACTTAAGGCAGGAAATGTAACTCTCCTCACCCTAACTGAAGTCAGCAAGTGGGCAGTAAATGGTTATTAAACAGAGACACGGTCTGCACTGCCTCCTCCAGTCTTTCTGTCCAGCGACAGCCAGACCTCCAGAGGCAGCCATGACCTCGATTATCCTCGCTCTCTCTTTCAATTTCCTGTTTTCTTTTAAAACAATATGCTTTTCCCCTGAAAATAAAATGAATGTATTTCATTGTAGAGAAGCTGGAAATAGGCATAATTGAGCCTTTAAGGTACATATAATTTGGTAATCTTACTTCTTTTGACATAACATAGCATTTCTTCTTCCATAAAAACCTCTCAGAAGTGGAACAACAAATGAATGCTTTCCTCTCTTTCTCTCTCTCCCTCCCCCCTTCTTCTCTCCATCTCTCTAAAACCACTGTCTCTCTCCCTTCCTCTCTCTCTAAAAATCAATTAAAAAAAAGAATGTGAAAGCAGGGCTGGGGTGAATGAGGTTAAGAACTATTATACTAAATCAGGTCTGGAAACTCTGGCATCTATTTACCCAGATCCCTGCTTAGCACGGAAACAAGAAGAGTGGCTATATTGATTAGGAAAGATAAGGATGAACAAAACTGCTTTGGACTCAATTTGAGAATCAGTCTAATGCACTGTTTTATGCTAAGCAGGCAACTGAAAACAAGGATAAGATTAAAAAAAAAAAGATTTTACTTATTTTAGAGAGAGAAGAGAGAGAAATGGGAGGAGGAGCGGGAAGCATCAACTCATAGTAGTTGTTTCTTGTATGTGCCTTGACCAGGCAAGCCCATGGTTTTGAACCAGCAACCTCAGCATTCCAGGTTAATGCTTTATCCACTGTGCCACCACACGTCAGGCAGTGTAAGAGTTCTATGTACTAAAAATTTATTAGATGCCAGGCACGGCGCTAAGTGCTTTGCTGTAAAAGTGCTATCTCATTTAATCTCAAACTAGTCTTATAATATCAGCCCCATAATATAGATAAGAAAACTGAGGCTCACAGAGACTAAGGGACTAGTGTGGTCATATAGCTCCTTAGGTGGCTGAGATAGGATTTGAACCAAGGCAGTCTGATGTCACAGCCTAGACTCTTCACCATCATGTTAGGTTGCCTCTAATATTAACTGAACACCAATTTTATGTTAAGCAGTGTATAAGAGGCTGGGTAGATACAGTTATGCGTATCTTTAGAGTTGTTACATTTAATAGAAGCAAAATGTTAAAGAAATACAAACCTTGTAGGAATAAACAACTTTGCAAGTGAGTGGATAATTTCTTAAGGTGCCAGAAGGACTGGAACTACTGTCATCAAAAACATCCATGTTGTCTTCAAACTCTTCTCCTTCTTCTTTCTCGGTATCTGCATTAAGCTAGGAAAAATTAGAAGCCATTGGCTAGCTTGTTTACTTCAAGAAAATGGTTGAAAGCAAGAGACACACTTAAAACCTGATTATTTCAAAATATTAACTTATTCAACTGCATATAAAAGTAAGTATCTGTTCTTACTTGCATATTTCATGTTATGAAAGAATAGGATATTTTTCTTTTCAAAAACCAAAAGTAAATATGTATTTACCAGTATTCCTTCACTTTTCACTGTTAAATACTGACTCATAAAGACCTCTTACTGTTTTAAACTGATCATATTGGGAAACATTAAAAAGATTTCTAAATGCTATTAAGGATGCAGAGAAACAGGCTTTCATCTATGGCTGATAAAAATGTAAGTTGATATATCCTTAAAACAACAACAACACCTGCCTACTGAAATAAAAAAACTGAATATACCACTTAATCTAACAATTTCACTTCTGTAAATCCATTATAGAGAAACAAAAGCACCAGGATATTTACTGCAACATTGCATGTAGTGGCAAAAGCCTGAACACAATCAGGAGAGGAATGTTTGAATAAACTATGATGTGTCCACATTATAGATCAATAACATCCATTAAAACTGAGTTAGGGAATTTAAAGCCCAGAAACAAACCCTTGTATAAATGATTTTCTTTCTTTCTTTATTTAGCAAGAGAGAAAGAGAGAGAGACAGACAGGAAGAGAAAGAGATGAGAAGCATCAACTCATCACTGTGGCACTTTAGCTATTCATTGACTGCTTTCTCATACATGCCTTGACCAGGGGGCTCCAGCTGAGCCAAAGACCCCTTGCTCAATCCAGCGACCTTTGGGCTCAAGCTAGTGACTATAGGGTCATGTTCATGATCCCACGCTCAAGCTGACAACTCTGCGCTCAAGCCGGTGATCTCGAGGTTTTGAAGCTGGGTCCTCAGCATCCCAGGTTGAAGCTCTATCCACTGTGCCACTGCCTGTTCAGGTGATTAAATGATTTTCAATAGGGGTCCCAATACTATTCAATGAGGAAAAGACAGTCTTTTCAACAAATGGTACTGGGAAAACTATATAGGTATCTACATGTAAAAGGTGAAGTTAGACTCTCACCTTACAAAAAATGAACTCAAATGAATCAAAGACTGAAATATAAAAGCTAAAACTATAAAGCTCCTACAAGAAAACATAGGGAAAAGCTTCATGACATTGGATTTGGCAACGATTTCAAGAAACCAAAGAAAAAAAAAGGACATATTGGACTTGATTAAATAAAAAACTTTTGTGTATCAAAGGACAACGGAGTAAAAGGGAACCAACAGAATGGGACAAAATATTTGCAAATCATATATCTGATAAGTGATTAATATCCAGAATATATAAAGAATGCCTAAAACTCAGTAAAAAAGCAACTCAACTCAAAAAATGGATGAAGGACTTGAATAAACTTTTTCCCAAAGAAGATATCCAAATGGGCAATAAACACATGAAACATCATGTGTTTATTATGCTCAACATCACTAACCACTGGGGAAATGCATATAAAACATAACAAGATACCACTTCACACCCATTAGGATGGCTAGTATAAAAACACAGGAAACAAGTGGAGATAAGAGGAGAAATTGGAACACTTGTGTACTGCTGGTAGGAGTGTAAAATGGTGCAGCTGCTGTGTAAAATGGTATGGCAATTCCCAAAATATTTAACAAAGAATTACTATATGATCCAGCAATTTTACTTCTAGGTATATACCCCAAAGATTTTGAAAGCAGGGACTTGAGTAGATATTTGTACACCAATGTTAATAGCAGCATTATTCACAATAGCCAAAAGGCAGAAGCAATCCAAGTGTTCATTGACTGATAAATGAATAAACAAAATATGCTAAATACATACCATAGAATATATTACAGCCTTAAAAAGGAAAGAAATTCTGACTATGCTACAATAAGGGTGAACCTTGAGGACATTAATATTAAGTGAAATAAGTCAGTTACAAAGATATAAATACTGTACGATTATACTCAGATGAGGTATCCAGAGGAGTCAAATTCACAAAGACAGAAAGTAGAATACTGGCTGTCAGAAATTGAGGGTTGGGAAAAGGGAGAGTTCAGTGGGTACAGAGTTTTTTTTATTTTTTTGTATTTTTCTGAAGTTGGAAACAGGGAGGCAGTCAGACTCCCACATGTGCCTGACCAGGATCCACCCGGCATGCCCGCCAGGGGGTGATGCTCTGCCCATCTGGGGCGTCGCTCTGTTGCATCCAGAGCCGTTCTAGCGCCTGAGGCAGAGGCCACAGAGCCATCCTCAGCGCCCAGGCCAACTTTGCTCCAATGGAGCCCCAGCTGCGGGAGGGGAAGAGAGAGACAGAGAGGAAGGAAAGGGGGAGGGGTGGAGAAGCAGATGGGCGCTTCTCCTGTGTGCCCTGGCCGGGGATCGAACCCGGGACTCCTGCACACCAGGCTGACACTCTACCACTGAGCCAACTGGCCAGGGCCCAGAGTTTTACTTTTGCAAGATGAAGAGTTCTGGAAATAGGTGACAGTTATGGTTGCACAACAATGTGATTGTACTTAATACAACTAAACTATACACTTAAAAATGGTTTAAATGGTACATTTTATGTTATATATATTTTACCACAAAAATGGGGCACCTTTCCTTTTGAAATATAGCACAAGGAAGATGTCTTTTTTGAGAGAGAGAGAGACAGGAAGGAGAGAGATGAGAAGCATCAACTTGTAGTTGCATCACTTAGTTGTTCACTGATTGCTTCTCATATGTGCCGAGCCAGTGACCCCTTGCTCAAGCCAGTGACCTTGGGCTCAAGTCAGCAACCTAGGGATCATGTTGATGACTCCAATCTCAATCTGGCGATCCTGCACTCAAGCTGGATCAGTCTGTGCTCAAGCCAGCGACCTCAGGGTTTCGACCTTGGGAACTCAGGTCGACATTATTTATTGCACCACCACTGGTCAGGTAGAAAATAACTTTTACCAAGTTTAAATGTATATTACCCACCTCAGCTAAAATGCATATATTTATTAAAATGGTATTCAGTGTAGAAAAATATAGTAGTGTCCATAATATTAAAGTACAAATAACAATTTTTTTAATTTTTTAAAATTTATTTATTCATTTTTTTAGAGAGGAGAGAGACAGAGAGAGAGAAGGGGGGGAGGAGCTGGAAGCATCAACTCCCATATGTACCTTGACCAGGCAAGCCCAGGGTTTTGAATCAGCGACCTCAGCATTTCCAGGTCGATGCTTTATCCACTGCGCCACCATAGGTCAGGCCCAAAAAACAGTTTTATAAGCATAACTATCTAACGGGGAGGCCAAGTAAGAAGAGTAATGACTGCAGAATGGAAGAGTGGCTGGCTTGTGTTTTACCTACCTCTGTACTATCTGAACTATTAGAATGAGTATGTTTTGCCTGACCAGGCAGTGGCGCAGTGGATTGAGTGTCGGACTGGGATGCAGAGGACCCAGGTTTGAAACCCTGAGGTAACTGGCTTGAGCAGGAGGGGCTCACCCGGCTTGAGTATGGGCTCACCCGCTTGAGCACAGGGTCACTGGCTTGAATGTAGGATCATAGACATGACCCCATGGTTGCTGGCTTAAACCCAAAGGTCGCTGGCTTGAAGCTCAAGGTCACTGGCTTGAGCAAGGGGTCACTCGCTCTGGTGTAACCCCCCCACCCAGGTCAAGGCACATGTGAGAAGGTAATCGATGAACAACTAAGGTGCTGCAATGAAGAAATGATGCTTCTCATCTCTCTCCCTTCTTGTCTGTCTGTCTGTATCTGTCCCTCTCTCTGTCACTGTCACAAAAAAAAAGAAAGAAAGAAAAAGAGCATGTTTTACTTTTTAAACTAAAAATCCAATAAAGAAGAAACAAAACCAGGCTTAAAAATTTGTTTCTAGCTACATATAAGCACTTATTTGGCTACTTTCCCCCCTGTTCAAACATACAAAATCTCCAATATTTACATATTAAGGATATAAAGAATGAACAGTCAGAATTGGGCCTCACAGTAGAACACTTAATTCAAATATCAAATACCCATATATGATGAACACTTTGCTGGGCTCTGAGATATGAAGTGAAGGACACCATGAATGCTTTGCAGGAGCTCACAAACTAGAGTGGAAAACTACAGCAGCTAAATGCAAAGTGCGTAGGGAAGCATGAGTATGTAAGAGGTGACTGGAGAGGTTTCCTGGGATTCAATGAGTCAAAAAGTAGAGGCTACTTATACTGTCAGGTTCTACTTTTTTAATAAATTAAAGTGATTCCTCTTGAGTAATTATCACTAATGTTTTAAAACTGGCTCTTCTTGGTATTGTTATTTCTCTAATAACATTCTACAGAACTGTGGGTGTGTGTGTATGTGTGTTCTAGAAGAATAAATAGTGCATATTTTCCATCACGTTTATTGCTTCCATTTCCAAGTCCTTATACATTCTCATTTATAACTACTAGTGAAATTCTCTACAACTGAGTGAGGTAATTGTGTACCTCATCTTAAAATAATTCATCTATGGTCAGTCAGGTCAATGATGAAAGGCTCAAATATTGACCCTTTCAAAATACCTTAGGCTTATGAGTCTACTGTTTTCCAACAGGGCATTCTGTCATAAAAGAGGAGAAGCATATGCTAGAAATTGCTTTCATATTCTAGTAAAGGTTATAGACATTAAAAAAAAAAAGAAACTGTTGGCACTGCAACCAAACAGAACACCCATACATCTATAAAAACTAAAATTAAAGCCACTGTGCATAGAACAAGTTTCCAAAACTATATAAGGAATGTTAATATGTACTGTGCTTTGGCACTGGGAATCAATCCAGAACATTTTATCTTGGCAATGTTGTTTGATACTAAACATTCCTTCCTTCCCCTTTATTTTGAGTTCATTTTCTGATTCTCATAAAAGGGAACAAAAGGTTGCAGTGACAGCAATAGGGGTCATCACTGTCATGCTTTTGCATTGCTCTGTCTCTTTTTAAAAAATATTTTTATTTAAAAAAAATGTTTTTTGGCCCTGGCCGGTTGGCTCAGCGGTAGAGCATCGGCCTGGCGTGCGGGGGACCCGGGTTCAATTCTCGGCCAGGGCACATAGGAGAAGCGCCCATTTGCTTCTCCACCCCCTCCCCTCCTTCCTCTCTGTCTCTCTCTTCCCCTCCCGCAGCCGAGGCTCCATTGGAGCAAAGATGGCCCGGGTGCTGGGGATGGCTCCTTGGCCTCTGCCCCAGGCGCTAGAGTGGCTCTGGTCACGGGAGAGCGACGCCCTGGAGGGGCAGAGCATCGCCCCCTGGTGGGCAGAGCCTCGCCCCTGGTGGGCATGCCTGGTGGATCCCGGTCGGGCGCATGTGGGAGTCTGTCTGACTGTTTCTCCCCATTTCCAGCTTCAGAAAAATACAAAAAAAAAAAAAAGAAAAAAAAAAATTTTTTATTATTTTATTTTATTTTTTTCTTTTCTTTTTTTTTTTTTTTTTTTTTTACAGAGGCAGAGATAGACAGGGACAGACAGACAGGAACGGAGAGAGATGAGAAGCATCAATCATCAGTTTCTCGTTGCGCGTTGCGACTTCTTAGTTGTTCATTGATTGCTTTCTCACATGTGCCTTGACCGTGGGCCTCCAGCAGACCGAGTAACCCCCTGCTGGAGCCAGCAACCTTGGGTCCAAGCTGGTGAGCTCTTTGCTCAAGCCAGATGAGCCCGCGCTCAAGCTGGCGACCTCGGGGTCTCGAACCTGGGTCCTTCCGCATCCCAGTTCGACGCTCCATCCACTGCGCCACCACCTGGTCAGGCTTATTATTTTATTTTTTTACAGAGACAGAGAGTGAGTCAGAGAGAGGGATAGACAGGGACAGACAGACAGGAACAGAGAGAGATGAGAAGCATCAATCATTAGTTTTTCATTGCGCATTGCAACACCTTAGTTGTTCATTGATTGCTTTCTCATATGTGCCTTGACTGCGTGCCTTCAGCAGACTGAGTAACCCCTTAATGGAGCCAGCGACCCTGGGTCCAAGCTGGTGAGCTTTTTGCTCAAGCCAGATGAGCCCGCGCTCAAGCTGGCAACCTCGGAGTCTCGGATCTGGGTCCTTCCACATCCCAGGCCAACGCTCTATCCACTGCGCCACCGCGTGGTCAGGCTTGATCTGTTCTTATATGTGCTTTGACTAGGGATTGAACTGGTAACCTCTGTGCTTCAGGATGATGCTCTAACCAACCAAGCCATCCAGCCAGGGCAATAAATAAAATCTTAAAAAAAAAAAAAAAAGGATGGAGTGTTAGGTCATTTTCTTTTCTACTGGACTTTCTAATTTTTTTGGTAGTCTGGCTATCTAACTTTTCTTATTCTAAAATTAATATAATTTTAACATTAGGCAGTAAATTGGAGTTTTGAGTAAGAGAAGGCAAGAAAATAGGAGAAGGGAGGAATGAGTGAAAGCTGAGGTCACTGGCAGCAATCCAATCATAGGAAGCTGTGTGTAGGCTCTGTTTAACCATCAATTGAATAACTCTATCAGTAGACTGCTCTCCCTTTTAAAAAATATTGCCAGCCTGACCAATGGGAGTGCAGTGGATAGAGCGTTGACCTGGGACACTGAGGTCCCAGGTTTGAAACTCCAATGTCACTGGCTTGAGCAAGGGATCACTGGCTTGGTTGGAGACCCCTGGTCAAGGCACATATGAGAATCAGTGAACAACTAAAGTGCTACAACTACAAGTTGATGCTTCTCATCTTTCTCCTTTCCTGTCTGTCTCGTCTGTCTCTCAAAAAAATAATAAGGTTGCTATATTCTGTGATTCTTTGTCTTTTTTTCTTCCCAATCCTATATTCTGTACTACAGCATATTACAGAAGGCAAAGAGTTAATACCCAATTAAATATAGTTATTTTCTCATTCTATAAGCTAAACAGGCTGTATATCTTTTTTTTGTATTTTTCTGAAGTTGGAAATGGGGAGGCAGGCAGACAGACTCCCGCATGCGCCTGACCGGGATCCACCTGGCACGCCCACCAGAAGGCGATGCTCTGCCCATCCGGGGCGCCGCTCTGTTGTGACCAGAGCCACTCTAGCACCTGAGGCAGAGGCCATGGAGCCATCCCCAGCGCCCGGGCCATCTTTGCTCCAATGGAGCCTCGGCTGTGGGAGGGGAAGAGAGAGATAGAGAGGAAGGAGAGGGGGAGGGGTGGAGAAGCAAATACACGCTTCTCCTGTGTGCCCTGGCCGGGAATCGAACCCGGGACTTCCGCACTCCAGGCCGACGCTCTACCACTGAGCCAACCGACCAGGGCCTACAGGCTGTATATCTTAAAAATATTTATCTTCTATAAGGTACTTTACACTATTGATGTCTAACGGCAGTATTAACCATATTTTCCAGATGGAAGGAAATTATGACTTGATGACTAATGTTTTTGTTGGCATCTATAATGGAAGAAATAATTTGGTCCCAGAATGTGTAGTTCTGATTTACGTTCCTAGCCAGCTAGCTGCCAGTGTAAAGAGGTACAACTCCCTCTGAATAATTTCAGTGCTGTTAATTAAAAGCAGGTTAAATTAAAATTGAGGTTTCATTAAGCTATTCTGTGCCTACTCTCTCTCTTATTTATATTGTTAGTTCAGTTGACAGCAGGAAGACACAAGCCCCATAAGACTGACTAAAGGAAAGAAAAGAGTGGAATGGAATCGCAAAGTGCTCCTTTCGTACAGATGTTAGTCTCTAGATGAGCTGAAGCATTCTCAAAAAGACAGGTCTCAAAAACACCCAATCTTTATTTTTTTTAAGTGAGCGAGAGAGAAGCATCATTTTTTCCTTTTTTTTTAAAACAGAGACAGAGAGTCAGAGAGAGGGATAGATAGGGACAGACAGGAACAGAGAGAGATGAGAAGCATCAATTATTAGTTTTTCGTTGTGACACCTTAGTTGTTCATTGATTGCTTTCTCATATGTGCCTTGACCATGGGCCTTCAGCAGACCGAGTAACCCCTTGCTTGAGCCAGCGACCCTGGGTCCAAGCTGGTGAGCTTTGCTCAAACCAGATGAGTCCGCACTCAAGCTGGGGACCTCGGGGTCTCGAACCTGGGTCCTCCGCATCCCAGTCTGATGCTCTATTCATTGCGCCACCGCCTAGTCAGGCAGCATCAATTCTTTATTGAAGCATCTTAATTGTTCATTGATTGCTTTCTCATATGTGCCTTGACCAGGGGTGGGGGCTCCAGCAGGGCAAGTGACCCCTTGCTCAAACCAGTGACCTTGGGCTTCAAGCCAGCAACCTTTGGGCTCAAGCCAGAGGTCATGGGGTCATGTCTATGATCCCACGCTCAAGCCAGTGACCCAGTGCTCAAGCTGGTGAGCCCACTGGTGAAGCCAGTGACCTCAGGGTTTTGAACCTGGGTCCTCAGCATCCCAATCCGATGCTCTATCCACTGTGCCACCATCTGGTCAGGCAAAAACACTCAATTAAAAAAAAGATTTTATTTATTGATTTTAGAGAGAGGAGAGAGAGAGAAAATGGGGGTGTGGAGTGGGAAGCATCAACTCGTAGTAGTTGCTTCTTGTATGTGCCTTGACCAGACGAGCTTGGGATTTCAGAACAGCAACCTCAGCATTCCAGGTCGATGCTTTTATCCACTGTGCCATCATAGGTCAGGCTCAAAAACACCCAATTTGATCAACACACACTATCACACTGTACTACTCACTGCCAGATACTGCACTAGGCCTGTCTTTATTTCCTTCCTTCACACTCAGAAGACTTTTATCTTCTGTTAAAATTCTTCAAGGACTATCTGAAATGACATTTCCTTCTTGGGTGAAGTGTTTTCTTATCTCTCTAGCTGATATTGAGCTTTACCGTCAGCATTTCAGAAAATCATGAGATTTTGGAGTTGGAAGGGATCTTGGAATTATTTAATCTTTCTCTCTGAAACCCAGAGAGAAGTGACTTTTTCTAAGGTGTGCAGATGAGTTAGAAGTAAGCAATTTTGGGTTCACTACGTGGTAGCCCAGTCGCACACTGCCATGTAATACAAAGATCTATAAAAGCCTGTCCGAAAAAAAAAAAAAAAGCCTGTCTGTTCTACCAGCATGTCAGCTCTGATGAGAAAGACCAAGTTTCATTCATCTCTGACTTGCTCAGGAAGTAGGCACAAAGGTGATAAGAGGCAGCCCAGCTGATTTAGTTAGAAAAGGTGCGAGTCTGAGGAAAAGCATGGGTTTGTATGGTGCCAGCAGTGCTGTTGAAGAAGCCAAAAGCAAATTCGTGTCTGGAGTTTGCTGTCATTATAACTCCTGCACAACAGAATAACCTGAAGTAGATGTGAATTTGACTTAAAATTTTTTTTTAAGACTTTATTTATTCATTTTAGAGAGGAGAGAGAGAGAGAAGGGGGACGGAGCAGGAAGCATCTACTTCCATATGTGCCTTGACCAGGCAAGCCCAGGGTTTTGAACCAGCAACCTGAGTGTTCCAGGATGACGCTTTATCCACTGTGCCACCACAGGTCAGGCTAAAGACTTTTTAAAGTAAAATTATTGGCCCTGGCCAGTTGGCTCAGTGGTAGAGTGTCAGTTTGGTGTGTGGATATCCCGGGTTTGATTCCTGGTCAGGGCACACAAGAGAAACAACCATATGCTTCTTCACCCCTCCCCCTCTTACCTCTCTCTCTCTCTCTCTTTCTCCTTCCACAGTCATGGTTTGATTGAAGCAAGTTGACCCTGGGTGCTGAGGATGGTTCCATGGCCTCTGCCTCAGGTGCTAAAACAGCTGGGTTGCTGAGCAACAGGACAACGCCCCAGATGGGCAGAACATTGCCCCATAGGGGGCTTGCTGCATGGATTCCGGTTGGGGTGCTAGTGGGAGTCGGTCTCTGCCTACCCTATTCTCACTTTAAAAATAAATTTATTGGGGTGACAATGGTTAATAAAACTACACGGAATTCAGGTGCACAATTCTATAATACATCTTCTATATATTACATTGTGTGTTCATGACACCAAGTCAAGTTGACTTTTATTTATTTATTTTTTGTTGATCTGTTTTACAAGTTGACTTTTAAAAGATGCACTAAAGCCCAACCAGTGGTGGCATAGTGGATAGAGTATCAACCCGGAAAACTGAGGCCCCAGATTTGAAACCTTGAGGTTGCTGGCTTGAGCCTGGGCTCACCAGCTTGAGCATGGGATTACTGACATGATCCTACAGTGGCTGTCTTGAGTCCAAAGGTCATTGGTTTGAAGCCCAAGGTTGCTGGCTTAAGCAAGTGGTCCCTGTCTTGGCTTGAGCCCTCCGTCAAGGCACATATGAGAAGCAGTTAATGAACAACTATAGTGACACAACTATGAGATTTTTTTTTTTAAGTTTAAGTTTTTTGGGTTTTTTTTGAGACAGAGAGTCAGAGAGAGGAACAGATAGGGACAGACAGACAGGAAGAGAGAGAGATGAGAAACATCAATTCTTTGTTGTGGCTCCTTAGTTGTTCATTGATTGATTTCTCATATGTGCCTTGACCGGCAGGCTACAGCAGACCGAGTAACCCCTTGCTTGAGCCAGCGACCTTGGGCTCAAGCTGGTGAGCTTTGCTCAAATCAGATGAGCCCGCGCTCAACCTGGCGACCTTGGGGTCTCGAACCTGGGTTCTCAACATCCCAGTCCGACATTCTATCCACTGTGCCACGGCCTGGTCAGGCACAACTATGAGTTGATGCTTCTCATCTCTCTCTCTTCCTGTCTCTCTCACTAAAAAAAAAAAAAGTTGCATTGAAAACAGGGAAAACTCTTTTAATCAAAGTCACATGGGTGATGTGCACTTATTTTCCCCAGCTGGGTTAATAGTCAAATAGAAATAATATATTGCTTTTCCTTAAAGAGAGAAAAAGAGTGGGGATGGGGAGGGACAGACAGGAACAGACAGACAGACAGGAAGGGAGAGAGATGAGAAGCATCAACTCATAGTTGAGGCACCTTAGTTGTTCATTGATTGCTTTCTCATATGTGCTTTGACTAGGGTGCTCCAGCCAAGCTAGTGACTCCTTGCTCAAGCCAGTGACCTTGGGCTCAAACCAGCAACCATGGGGTCATGTCTATGATCCCACACTCAGGCCGGCAACCCTGTGCTCAAGCTCATGAGCCTGTGCTCAAGCAGGCTACCTCAGGGTTTGAATCTGGGTCCTATAGTGCCAGGTCAATGCTCTTTTCACTGAGCCACCACCTGGTCATGCAGGGGTGTCTTTTTTAATCTGAAGGGCACAAGCATTGAAGGGGCACTATAGATACACTATAGTGGGAAGTTGGGAGATTAGAATTTTAGCTTTTAGTTTGCCACTATTTCCTCTATCCGTCCATCCAGTCATTCATTTCCTTCTTCAACAGATGTTTATTGAGTACCTACTAAGTGCCAGGCATTTTGCTATGTACAACAGTGAACCAGGTAGGCACAGAGGTTACGTTATAGAGAGAAAGACAGATGATAAACAAAGAAAACAAATAACGAAGATACAAAGGTTGTAATAAATGTCACGAGGAAATAAACAGGATGAGAGAAAGGTGAGGAGGTAGCAGCAGGAGTTACTTTAGTCTGACTAGCTAGGCACCATATACCCACGGATATGTTAGGCAAAGCACTGAACTTTTCTGGTACTCAGATTTCCAAATAAAACACCAAGGTTTAACTGGATGGTATTGAAGTGGAGAGAGCCCTGACCTCAAAAACTTAAGCTTGAGTTCTGGCCTTGTTTTTAAGACACCGTCTCTCAGATGTAGGATACTGTGAGCAGAGTGTGAAAGCCCTTGAGAACAGAACTGAACAGACAAGGCAACAAATTAAGAGTATTCTTTTCCCTTCTTTAAGATTGTTTCCATCTCTCTGGGTGTTTATTTTCATTTACACTAGAAAAGGCTTACGAGAACTTCAGAAAGCCTGGATTAAAATTTTTATTCTGATACTTCCATACAAGAAGCATATCCACTTATGAATGGGATAATAAGTATGGTAAATCAGCACTGATCAACCAACCAGTGATAATATGTTCACTGAACATTTTTAAAAAGCACTATTCCCTTGCCTGACCAGGCGGTGGTGCAGTGGATAGAGCATTGGGCTGGGATGCGAAGGACCCAGGTTCGAGACCCCGAGGTCGCCAGCTTGAGCGCAGGCTCATTAGGTTTGAGCAAGGCTCACCAGCTTGAGCCCAAGGTTGCTGGCTCGAGCAAGGGGTCACTTGGTCTGCTGTAGCCCCTCAGACAAGGCACATATGTGAAATCAATCAATGAACAACTAAAGAACTGCAACAAAGAATTGATGTTTCTCATTTCTCTCCCCTCCTGTCTGTCCCTATCTGTCCCTCTCTCTGACTCTGTCTCTCTCTCTCTCTCTCTCTCTCACACACACACACACAGCACTATTCTCCCCACCCCTTCTTTCTTACACTCAAGTTTCATTCAGTAGTGAAAGGTTAGAAAACAAAAACAAAAATCCAAACCACTAGGAAAACCATTATTTTTTCTTTAAAATTTTGGCCATTATTTGATTTGGCTACATAGTCAAGGCATACCATCCTTTAAAGGAAGTCAGCCTATCATACCCAAGAAGAGAAACCGTACCGAGTGTAAAGTGCCATTATTGGTCACTGCAGGAAGGCGGGCCCACCGCTCGTTTTCCAGTTCTTCCATTACTTGGTTCATTGCACTCTTTAGCCACGTGTCCACAGAAACACCAATCTGCTTTAGCAGGTCCAGCCGGGCTTCAGCTTTCAACTTAATTATCTAAGAAAACAAAGAAAATGGTCAGAAATCAAGGCCTTTTCTCTCTCAAAGGACTGTTTTTAAGTTATTTCTGACTTATTAATTAGAACAATGTTGATATTCACTAGCAATTCTTCCTTGGTATCACTGTTAATTTTTCAACCGGAGAGAGGGATAGAGGGAAAGGTAAAAGGTGGGGAAGGAGACAGAAGAACAAGAATGGGGCTGCTGACAGTGGCAAATGGCACACTTGTACTGACAAGATGTATCAAACATAACTTATAAATAGGAAAATATTAAGATATTAATGTGTCATAAAAATCTGCATTCTTTTCTTCTTAATAAGGCTATGCCTCAGAACATACTAAAATCTAGCATCTTCAACAGCCTTTCTACCCACCTTTTGGACTTTTTTTTTCTACAATCCATCTTTCACAAGCTTGCAAATGATTTAATCATGTCACTCCCCTGACTAAAAATATTCATGACTCCTGACTGCCTAGTAAAGAGTTTAAATTATTATGCAGCTGTCAGAAATATATAGTAGAGTTCCTAGTCTCCAAATTAAAGGGAAAGACAGCCTGGTTTTGGGCTCCTGTTTCAAGAGGTAAGCAAATAACCAATGAATCAGTTTACACCTGTTCCTGTCAAAGGGCAACTACTTTGCTCCAATAGCCACACCTATGCAAGGCAGCCAACCAGTGACAGCCCCAGGCTTCTTCAAGCTTGCCAACCGACCATAGCCTCCCTCCAGTAATCATCATTCCTGCTTCCTGGTCTGCCAATCTTTCTACATACCACAGCTAACAGTGAGCCAATCCATAAAACACTCCAGGTTCTGAAAATATGCCACTCTGAAATCCATACTTCTCAAACCCTATTTGTTAGTTCTACTTTGTTCAGAGAGATTGAATTTTGTTAAGTATCAGTCTTTTTTTTTTCTATTTCTATTTTATTTTTTAAATTGAATTTACTGGAGTGACATTTGTTCTCTTTTGCTTTAGCAAGTACTGTAGTACACTCGTCTTCCTTATTCCATAAATCAGAATGCTAGTCTCTTCCTCCAATCTTTGAAGGCTTCACTAAGATAATTTTTAGGACCCTTACTTGATGGCCTTCTGTGGGGCTCTTGGACAAATGAGTGTGCTCACTGAGCCCTCTCTGGATTCTCTGCTGGGGGGAGTCAGTATCAAAAAGAATCTGAGCTCTGACTTGTTTCATGAATGTTCACTGCTTAATTTATTTTTTATTCCTAAGACTTTTTTCCCTTCTTTTCCAAGTGAGAGGAGGGGAGAGAGACTCTCTCATGTGCCCTGACCAGGGTCCACCAGGCAACCCCATCTGGAGCTGATGATGCTTTGCCCATCTGGGGCCATGCTCATGACTGAGCTATTTTTAGCCCCTGAGGTGGAGGTTCCAAGGAGTTATCCTTAGTGCCCAGGGCCAATGAACTCAAACCAATTGAGCCATGGCTGCGGAGGGAAAGAGAGAAAGAGAGAAAGAGAGAAAAAGAGAAAGAAAGATAGAACGAGGAGAGGAAGGTATGGAGAAGCAGATGGTCACTTCTCCTGTGTGCCCTGATCAGGAATCGAGCCAGGGACCTCCACATGCTGGGCCAATGCTTTACCACTGAGCCAACCAACCAGAACCTCCTGATACTTTTAAACACAAAGATTCTTTAAGAATTGAGATAAAATTCACATCACATAAAATTCACCATCTTAATCATTTTAAAGCATTAAATTCAGTGGTTTAGGATATCATATAAATCTTTATATAAAGTAATTAGAGTTTTTGATTCGGAGGCACATTATTTGGTAAACACTCTTTTAAAAATCTTTTCTTTTTTTTTTTTGTATTTTTCCGAAGTGAGAAGTGGGGAGGCAGTCAGACCGACTCCCGCATGTGCCCAACCGGGATCCATCTGGCAAGCCCACCAGGGGGAGATGCTCTGCCCATCTGGGGCATTGCTCCATTGCAGCTGGAGCCATTCTAGTGCCTGAGATGGAGGATATGGAGCTGTACTCAGTGCCTGGGGCCAACTTTGCTCCAATGGAGCCTTGGCTGCGGGAGGGGAAAGAGAGAGATAAAGGAGAAGGGGAGGGGTGGAGAAGCAGATGGGCACTTCTCCTGTGTGCCCTGACTGGGAATCGAACCCAGGACTTCCATATTCTTCTTATAATATCCTTTTTTTGCAACAGCTTTATTGAGATAAAGTATATATACCATAAAATTCACTCACTTAAAATGTATAATGCAATAGTTTATTATATTCTCAGATATGTGCAACTATCACATTAGTCAATCTCAGAACATTTTTATTACCTCCAAAAGAAACTCCATATCCTTTAGCTATTGTTCTTCTATCCCAGCGGTTCTCAACCTGTGGGTCGCGACCCCAGCGGGGGTCGAACAACCAAAACACAGGGGTTGCCTAAAGCCATAAAGCCATCGGAAAATATATATTTTATTTAAAAATGTATTGTATAATAAATATGTATTTTCTGATGGCTTCAGGCGACCCCTGTGTTTTGGTCGTTCAACCCCCGCCGGGGTCGTGACCCACAGGTTGAGAACCATTGCTCTATCCTCTGTTCCCTGCAACCTCTCGCAACCACTAATCCATTTTCTGTGTGTGTGTGTGTGTGTGTGTGTGTGTGTGTGTATTTATGGGGTCGCGACCCACAGGTTGAGAACCATTGCTCTATCCTCTGTTCCCTGCAACCTCTCGCAACCACTAATCCATTTTCTGTGTGTGTGTGTGTGTGTGTGTGTGTGTGTATTTACTGATAGATAAAATGGCTACTCAGCTGCCATCTTGAGAACAATGCAGGCCCAAAAGAGGAAGTAGGGCTTAAAATAGAACATTCCATCCCCCACTATAAGATTATCTATAGTTAATTTGCTCGTTATTCTCTCTTAATGGCTTCCTGGCCTTTACTTTTTGACATGTAGCAAAAAGTTTACCTTTGCAGGAATGTCAGGAAAAGCTTATATTGGGGAGGGACCTGACAATTAGGGGAGTTTAAGTCACAACAGTTGTTTATAAAAGCCTAGCCACAGGCCCAGAGGCTCCAGAACCTGGCTGTTCCCGGGAGATACTTCCCCAGCTGTCTTGGAGACTTACCAAGGACACTAGATAGGGCTACACTGATTAGGCCTGTGCTACATCAGAACTTGCAGAGGTGTTTCTGCAGCTGAACCCCTTCCTTCTACTCATCAAGTCAGTGACCAAGGCCATAAACCAAGATACGCCAATCCGCCCCTAGTCCCTATATCTAATGCCTCTCCTGCAGTTCAGGGCTGACACCTTCGTTAGTCTCAGCTTGCCTGCACCCAGGCACTTTTAAAATAAAGTTTCCTTTTGGAACATACTAGCCTCGTGTTTTCGGTTTGGCCTGTGGTTTCTGCCTTTCATTTACCTATTCTGAATGTTTAACATAAATAGAACCAGACAATATATATATTTTTGTGAGGTTCATCCACGTTGTAACATGTATCAGTACTTCAGTCCTTTTCATGGGCAAATAACATTCTATTATATAAATATACCACATTTTGTTTATCCATTTGTCAGTTGATAGACATCTGGGTTGTTCCAATTTTTTGGCTAATATGAATAATGTTATTATAAATATTATTGTACAAGTTTTTATGTAGGCATATGTTTTCATATCTCTTAGGTATATATCTAAAGACTAGAATTGCTTGGTTATAAAGTAATGCTATATTTATTGGGTGTTTTTTGTTTTTTTTTTTAAAGACTTTATTTATTTTTAGAGAGGAGAGAGAGAGAGAGAGAGAGAGAGAGAGGAGGAGGAACAGGAAGCATCAACTCCCATATGTGCCTTGACCAGGCAAGCCCAGGGCTTCAAACCGGCGACCTCAGTGTTTCCAGGCCAACGCTCTATCCACTGCGCCGCCACAGGTCAGGCTGTCTTTCACTTTCTTGATAGTGTTTTCTTGAAGCATGAAAATTTTCAAATTTAATTAAGTCCAATTTATCTATTGCTTGGGTTTTTAGTGTCGTATGTAAGACATTATTCTAAGGTCATAAAGATTTATCCCTGTGGTTTTCTGTAAGGGTTTTATAGTTCTAGCTGTTACACTTAGGTGTTTGATAATCAAAAAAAAATTTTTTTTTTTACATTTTTCTTAAGTGAGAAGTGAAGAGGCAGAGAGGCAGACTCCGCATGTGCCCCAACCAGGATCCACCTGGCAAGCCCCCTATGGGGTGAAGCTCTGCGTAGCTGAGGCCATTCTCTATTGCTCAGCAACCGAGCTATTTTAGTGCCTGAGGCAAGGCCAAGGAGCCAATCTCAGTGCCTGGGGCCAACTTGCTTCATCCGATCCAGGGCTGCGAGAGGGGAAGAGAGAGATAGAGAGAGAAAAGTGAAAGGAGAAGAGGTGGAGAAGCAGATGGTTGCTTCTCTTGTGTGTCCTGAGCAGAAATCAAACCCAGGACATCTGCATGCCGGGCTGACGCTCTATCGATGAGCCAACCGGCCAGGGCGGTGTTTGATAATTTTGGGTTAATTTTGGTATATGGTTTAAGTAGGGGTCTAACTTCATTCCTTTGCATGTGGATATTCTGTTGTCTCAGTGCCATTCCAATATGCATTTTAAATTAATAAAGGCAATAAAATGTTTTTAATATAGAGTGAACCAACAAACCCTTTGTTGGAAATCATAAATGTAAGTCACTTAACTGCTGAAGCAGAGAAAGAGAGAGAGAAAGAGAGAAATTAGTTTATTCTATTTTCTCAAGTAATACAGTTTCCTAAGATTTATTTTGCCAGTACTTAACCAAACAACTGATAAACATGGTATTTGCAAACTTAAGATTTTTGGATGACAGTTCCAGAATAAACATTTCTAGCTTTCCTTTAGAGTGCCAACTGTTTATGTTTAACAACTGTATAAAAGCAAAATTTTCCAGTGTTTTCAAATGAATTTTGTTGATTTGCCAATGGATTAAAATTTCTTCGACTATAGCTCTCTGTAACTTGATGGCATTCTAGATAGAATTTGACCAAATCATTTTTAGAACTTGTAAAGAGACAGAGCTTTTAAAAATGATGTTCTGAAAAGCCAGAACCTTTAGGACACAATATCATGGTGTATGACACTATCAATTAGTTAATTATAAAATGTATTTTTTTTTTAGGTGAGTGGAGTGGAAACAGTGAGGCAGACTCCCACATACACCCTGACTAGGATCCATCCGGCAACCCCATCTGGGGCTGATGCACCCCAACTGAGCTATCCTCAGTGCCTGGGGCCATGCTCTAACCAACTGAGCCACTGGCTGTGGGAGGGGAAGAAGAAAAGAAGGGAGAGAGGGAGGGGAGGAGAAGCAGATGATTGCTTCTCTTTGGTGCCCTGACCAGGGATCAAACCCGAAATGTCTGTACGCTGGGCTAACACTGCATCTACTGAGTCACTGGCCAGGGCCTAAAATAAAATATAAGCATGTCTAACTGTCAGGCCAGTTGAGTTTATGAAACTTTGAAAGTTAAAAGCCTGTAAATCTCATTTCATTTAATCCACACAATAATTCTGAGGGTGGATATCATAAACTCCATTTTATAGATGAGAAAAATGATTTAACCAAGGTCATACTAATGATGGTAAATTGTTACTCCCTATGAATCATGCCTCCTAGCATCCATGTAGTCTCCTCCCACACTGATTCTGGGGTCCTCCATGTGATTTGTTTTGGCCAATGGAACATATGAAAATTTGATGCAAAAAGAGGTTTGATAAGTGCTATTACAACTTAATGTTTCGGCATGAGCCGCCGGCATGTTAGGAAGCCCAGTTTTAGCTTATTTGAGGATGAAAGACCACATGGAAAAAGACCCAGCCCTCTAGCAGACCCTTTAGCTGAATGCAGCTTATTGAGGAATCTCAGGCAAAACCTGCAAAAGAAACACATAGTCAACAGCCAGAATGGTGAGAGATAATAAAACGCTGTTTTGGCCATGAAGTTGGGTGGTTTTTAAGGTAGTAACAGATTATTGTGCTCAAATAATTTAATTTACAGATCTGGGGATTTTCCATGTATCTTTATGTTATTTTTTTAAATTGATTTTTGGAGAGGAGGGAGAGAGAGAGAGAGAGAGAGAGAGAGAGAGAGAGAGAGAGAGAGAGAAGCAGGAAGCATCTACTTATAGTAGTTGCTTCTTGTATGTGCCTTGACCAGGAAAGCCCAGGGATTTGAACCGGCAACCTCAGAGTTCCAGGTCGACGCTTTACCCAACTGCACCACTACAGGTCAGGCTGTTATTCATTTTTAATTTAATTCTGATGGGTCAGAGAACATATTCTGCCTGATAGCAACTCTTTTATAAGTTTTTTAAATTTATTTTTTTAATGTTTCTATTACTGACATTAGGGAGAAGAAGGGAAAGAGCAAGAGAAGAGACAGAAACATCTATCTGTTCCTGTATGTGCCCTGACCAGGGGTCAAACCTCTGTGCTTCAGGATGATGCTCTGACCAACTGAGCTATCCAGCTAGAGCTCTAAAAGAACATATATTTTACTCTTGTGTGGTGGAGTGTTCTATAAATGCCAACTAGGTAAAGCTGATTGATAACACTGTTCAAGTCTACTATATCTTCACTGATTTTCTAGCTACTTGTTCTATCAATTACTGAAGAGAATGTTTAAATCAACTACAACTGCAGATTTGACTACTTTTTCTTTCAGTTTCGTCAATTTTTGCTTCATGTATTTTGTAGTTCTGTTATTAGTTACATATACATAAAGGATTGCTATGTCTTCTTGATGAACTGATCTTATTTTTAGTCATGAATTATCACGCTTTTTTTTTCTTTTTAGTGAGAGAGGAAAGGCAGAGGGACCGGCAGGGACAGATAGGAAGGGAGAGAGATGAGAAGAATCAACTTCTTGTTGCAGTACTTTAGTTGTTCATTGATTGATTGCTTTCTCATACGTGCCTTGACTGAGGGAGGGAGAACTTTAGCTGAGCCAGTGACTTTGGGCTTCAAGACAGTGTGCTCAAGCCGGTTACCCTGTGCTTAAGCTGGATGAGTTGTGCTCAAGACGAAAACCTCGGGGTTTCAAAACTGGGTCCTCAGCATCCCAGGTTGATGTTCTATCCACTGCGCCACTACCTGGTCAGGCATGCATGAATTCTCACTCTTAATATTTCTTGTTCTGTAGTCTATTTCAACTGATATTAATATTATCATTTCTTTTTTTTTTCTTTTTTAAGAGGGAGGTGGGGAGGAGAGAGATGAGAAGCATTAACTCATACTTGCTTCATTTTAATTGTTCACTGATTGCTTCTCATATATGCCTTGACTGGGCAGCTCAAGCCAGCAACTTTTAGTCTCAACTTAGCTATCTTGGGATCATGCTGATGATCTTGTGCTCAAAGCCAGCAAGCCCGTGGTAGCTGGCAACCCTGGGTTTTGAACAGGGGCCCTCAGCATCTCAGGTCAACACTCTACATACTGTGCCACCACTAGTCAGGCAATATAATCATTCCAATTCTCTAATAATTAGAGCAACGGCTGAAATTTCTGCTCAGTTTTTTATTTTGCAGCTGTTGTTTCCTGCCAAGCTCTGTGGAGTTTCTGCTTCACATGTGTGTTCAAGTTTGGCCAAGGATTTGGGTGGCTATCTACATGCAAATTTGAGGGCTCCCTGACATTCATCCTCATGCCAATAAGATTTGGGTACAGGCCTTGGCCAGATGGCACAGTGGTAGAGCATCGGCTGGGCGTGTGGAAGTTCTGGGTTTGATTCCTGGCCCGTGCACACATGAGAAGCATGCATCTGCTTCTCCACCCCCTCCCCCTCTCCTTTCTCTCTCTTCCCCTCCTGCAGCCAAGGCTCCATTGGAGCAAATTTGGCCCAGGCGCTGAGAATGGCTCCATGGCCTCCACCTCAGGTACTAGAATGGCTCCAGTTGCAAAGGAGCAACGCCCCAGAGGGGTGGAGCATTGCCCTCTGGTGGGCATGCTGGGTAGATTCCAGTTGGGCACATGCAGGAGTCTGTCTCTGCCTCTCACTTCAGAAAAATACAAAAAATTAAAAAACCAACAAACAAAACTTGGCTACAATTCTAGGGTATAACCCTTTAAAAATAGCTATATAGCCTGACCAGGTGGTGGCGCAGTGGATAGAGTGTCGGACTGGGATGCAGAAGGACCCAGGTTCGAGACCCTGAGGTCACCAGCTTGAGTGTGGGCTCATCTGGTTTGAGCAAAAGCCCACCAGCTTGGACCCAAGGTCGCTGGTTCCAGCAAGGGGTTGCTCAGTCTGCTGAAGGCCCACGGTCAAGGCACATGTGAGAAAGCAATCAATGAACAACTAAGGTGTTGCAACGCGCAATGAAAAACTAGTGATTGATGCTTCTCATCTCTCGCCATTCCTGTCTGTCTGTCCCTGTCTATCCCTTTTTCTGATTCACTCTCTGTCTCTGTAATAAATAAATAAATAAATTTAAAAAAAATCTTAAAAATAGCTATATAATATATGCCATCAAGTATAATTCCATTCTTTCATGGGCCAATTCCTCTCCAGCTTTTTTTTTTTTTTTTTTTTTTTTTTTTTTCCATTTTTCTGAAGCTGGAAACAGGGAGAGACAGTCAGACAGACTCCCACATGCGCCCGACCGGGATCCACCCGGCACGCCCACCAGGGGCAGTGCTCTGCCCCCCAGGGGGTGATGCTCTGCCCATCCTGGGCGTCACCATATTGCGACCAGAGCCACTCTAGCGCCTGAGGCAGAGGCCACAGAGCCATGCCCAGCGCCCGGGCCATCTTGGCTCCAATGGAGCCTTGGCTGCGGGAGGGGAAGAGAGAGACAGAGAGGAAAGCGCGGCGGAGGGGTGGAGAAGCAAATGGGCGCTTCTCCTATGTGCCCTGGCCGGGAATTGAACCCGGGTCCTCCGCACGCTAGGCCGACGCTCTACCGCTGAGCCAACCGGCCAGGGCTCCAGCTTTTTTTTTTAATGTTTCTTTTATTGATTTTAGTGAGAGAGGAGAGCAAGAGACAGTTACAGGAACCTAGATCTGTTCCTGTATGTGCTCTGACTGGGGATCAAACCCACAACCTTTGTGCTTTGGAATAATGCTCTATCTAACCAATCTATCTGGCCAGGGCATCCAGTTTTTATATGCTCTGGTTTATTTTCCAGTTCTACCAAATAGGCATTTTAAATATTTTTATCCCAGATTAATAATTATCTATAAAAGGATATAAGCTAGTCCATTATGATCAGAATTACTACCAGAAGCAGAAATCCTTATAGAGATATGTTCTACATTCAAAGAGAACTGCAAAAAAAATCTTAAATTACACACAGTAGTTTATTACTAGTAAATATTTGTATTGCAATTTTGAAACTATTTAATATGTACTGTAGGATAAAACAAAAATATTATGATAATATCAGAAATAAGATTTTAAATATAAGAGAAAAAAGATATAAATATAAAATCAAAGCAGCTTAATATAATTCTTCTATTCTTAAACTTTAATTAGAAATATCAATCTCAACTTATGATTTAAAAGAAACCTAGTTGAAACAACAAAGAAAGGTCCAAGAAATAGCACCCCTAACAATAAGCACCTCCACAGCCTAGACATTGGTTCCTAACTACTATTCTCTATTAAAAGAAATCAGAGCTCCCCGAAGAAGGAAAAATACAAGGTGGTTATGGTGGTTTGTTGTGCCAGAAAGCAAGATGTGTTAAAAAACTAATGGGAGTAATGGACATGGAGGTCAGCTTAAATAGATTCCCACTAGCCAAATTTAAACAATACTGGGCTTACAAAAGCTCCAATGAGAACTGTAATTGAAAATATACCATATGAATAAAAATCCACAATACATTTAGAATACACAAGGTGGGACCCCACAAGAAGCAAAGAATAACTAACTGGGAAAAGTACCAACTCTTCGTTGTGGCACCTTTGTTGTTCATCGATTGCTTTCTCTTATGTGCTGTAAGGGGGGGAGGGGCTCCAGCCAAGCCAATGACTCCTTGCTCATGCCAGTTACACTGAGCTTCAAGCTAGCAACCTTTGGGCTCAAGCTGGCGACCGTGTGCTCAAGCTGGTGAGTCTGTGCTCAAGCCGGTGACCTCGGGGTTTTAAACCTGGGTCTTTCATCTCACGCCAACGCTCTATCTACTGTGCCACCACCTGATCAGGCAAGAAAACCATGTTTGAGAATGTAGACTTAAATACTAGTATTGGGACAGGCGAGAGATTCTGTTGTGGGAATCTAACGTCATGTTTTTACCTTGAAGCTAGCAAACATAAGACAGTTAAGCAAATTCATGGAAATAACAGGTCAGTCAGCCTAAATGCAGACTTTGTCTGACTGACACTTACTACCACACTACTGGGTGATTTGGTGGAGCTTGGGTAGCAGTGACACCGTGGATGGAGTCTGGAAATGGAAAATATGAGAACACACCCTTCAGAAAACTTCTGAGACTTGTTCTGTTCTACCAAGGCTGTGAAACTGGTTTCACCCAGAGTTTGAAGAAACAAACAAGAAAAGCTCTTCTACACAAAAAATGTTTTTCAAAGGAGGAAAGGACCTGCCAGTAGTACTTGGCCAGCACACCAGGGTAGTGGTTTAGCTTTGACCCTGAATTCAGAGAGGAAAATGGCTATTTATTGTACCTCCTGCCCTCTTCACTATGGCGGCTGTAGTTCATTTGCCAGGAAAAAAGGCGAGTTGCAGTTACTAGGGCTTCTCTGGACCAGGCAGACAGCAAGCCTTTTCTGGTTCAGATCGCTTCCACACGGTTGTGTCAAAACATGCTCCTGTTTCGTGTTTGCCTGTGCTGCCTCTCCCTGTACCTCTGCCCCCACCACTGAAACGCATCCTCAGAAACTCTCGAGTCCTGAAGGGGTATTTGAAAATCACTGATTTAGGTTAACCCTCAACCAATGCAAGAATTCCTTGTCTAGTGTCCTAGACATGTTTACCCAGAATCATAAAGCTGCACTATGTCCTAGGGGAGCTTATTTTGTCACGGGGAAGATCTGTTAGAAAGTACTTCCCAATACCAAGTTCAGAACTGCCTCCTTCCTACCTTCAAGTTCTGCCTCTTGAGGTTGCATGGCATGTATCTGTGCTATCTCTTTTTCTCTGACTAATTGAATACTATTGATCTGTCAATGGCCATTTGAGTCCTACTTCTTCTGTTAACTGCCTTGACATCTCCCACAGTGACTTCTGTTTCTTCTGGGTTTCTTAAGTGTTAAATAAGCTTCTGTAGACCACCCTTTGGCACTTATGCTTTACAGTCTCAGTTACCTTTGGCATTTTTTTTTTTTTTTTTTGTATTTTTCTGAAGCTGGAAACGGGGAGAGACAGTCAGACAGACTCCCTCATGCGCCCGACCGGGATCCACCCGGCACGCCCACCAGGGGTGACGCTCTGCCCACCAGGGGGCGATGCTCTGCCCCTCCGGGGCATCGCTCTGCCGCGGCCAGAGCCACTCTAGCGCCTGGGGCAGAGGCCAAGGAGCCATCCCCAGCGCCCGGGCCATCTTTGCTCCAATGGAGCCCTGGCTGCAGGAGGGGAAGAGAGAGACAGAGAGGAAGGGGGGGTGGAGAAGCAAATGGGTGCTTCTCCTGTGTGCCCTGGCCGGGAATCGAACCCAGGTCGCCCCCACGCCAGGCTGACGCTCTACCGCTGAGCCAACCGGCCAGGGCCACCTTTGGCATTCTTTATGCTTTCCTAACAAGAATATACTGTCCTCGAGGGCTGGACAGTCTCAATCTTTTTTTTTTTTAATTTTATTTATTTATTTATGTATTTTTTACAGAGACAGAGAGTGAGTCAGAGAGAAGGATAGACAGGGACAGACAGGAACGGAGAGAGATGAGAAGCATCAATCATTAGTTCTTCATTGCGCATTGCGACACCTTAGTTGTTCATTGATTGCTTTCTCATATGTGCCTTGACCGCAGGCCTTCAGCAGACCGAGTAACCCCCTGTTGGACCCAGTGACCTTGGGTTCAAGCTGGTAGGCTTTTGCTCAAACCAGATAAGCCCGCACTGGCGACCTCAGGGTCTCGAACCTGGGTCCTCTGCATCCCAGTCCGACGCTCTATTCACTGCGCCACCGCCTGGTCAGGCTCAATCTTTTTTTAATGTTTACTTTCCATATCCTTTCCATGGTATACTGGGTAGATAACTATATCCAACTGTCCATTGGTCCTCCATGAACTGGTCCTAACCACAATTAATTTACCTTTTACCATATTTCCTTATAAAAATCTACCACTCTAATCAAATCGAATTGCCAAATTATATACTATGTCTTCCATTATTTTTTTCTTTTCTTTTCTTTTCTTTTACTTTATTTTTTTATAACAGAGACAGAGAGAAAGGGACATATAGGGACAGACAGACTAAAAGGGAGAGATGAGAAGCATCAATTCTTCATTGCAGCACCTTAGTTTCTCATTGATTGTTTTCTCATATGTGCCTTGATGGGGGTGGGGGCTAGAGCAGACCAAGTGACCCCTTGTTCAAGCCAGCAACCTTGGGCTCAAGCTGGTGAGCCTTGCTCAAACCAGATGAGGCCATGCTCAAGCTGGCGACCTCGGGGTTTCAAACCTGGGTCCTCTGCAAACCAGTCTGATGCTCTATCCACTGTGCCACCGCCTGGTCAGGCTGTCTTCCACTTTTTCAAATAACTTCTTTCTTTCCATCTTAACCTTTCCCCACGAGGTCAGAGAATATTAGCCTAGGGTACATTAACTTCTGGACACTGCATATACAAATGTTCACTTTTTTTTTTCATTGGGAGAGGGGGTTTCACATTTTCCTTAAACTCTAAAAGGGTCCCATGAACCGCAACCCACAAATTAAAATCCACTGTTGTAACTTTTTTATCTTGTTTGCTTCATCAAGTCTTCTCTCTTCTTAAAAGCTCAGCTTATGTCCCTAGGGTCAAGATTCCAGAGACCTTTCCATACAGGGGTGGTTTTTTAGGCTCTGAACTTATATACAGTGTGTCTGTAAAGTCATGGTGCACTTTTGACAGGTCACAGGAAAGCAACGAAAGACGATAGAAATGTGAAATCTGCACCAAATAAAAGGAAAACTCTCCCAGTTTCATACCTATCCAGTGCAGTTCGATGTGGGCTCATGCACAGATTTTTTAGGGCTCCTTAGGTAGCTATCCCGTACAGCCTCTACAGACTTGTCACTGACTGATGGCCTTCCAACAACGGGTTTCTCCACCAAACTGCCGGTTTCCTTCAACTGCTTATCCCACCAAGTAATGTTATTCCTATGTGGTGGCACTTCGTTATAAATGCACCGATATTCACGTTGCACTTTGGTCACGGATTTGAATTTAGTGAGCCACAGAACACACTGAACTTTCCTCTGTACCGTCCACATCTCGACTGGGATGGCCATGGGCTGCTCCGCTGTATACAGTGTTACGTCATCATCTGCACATGCACACAAGCTGCCACATCATCCTACAGAAACTGGGAGGGTTTTCCTTTTATTTGGTGCAGATTTCACATTTCTATCGTCTTTTGTTGCTTTCCTGTGACCGGTCAAAAGTGCACCATGACTTTACGGACACACTGTATATTAATTTCTATATCGTTAATTTGACTGATTCATTATGTACCTTGTGAAACTTTAAAATTAGCATCTTCATTGTGACTTAATTATTTTTTAATTTAATGTTTCATGATTGTAAACTCTTCTTAGCAAGTTTAATGTCTTTTTGTTTGTGGGTACCATCTTGTACAATGCAGTTACTCAAAAATACTCTTGATACAAATGAAGATGGTGAATCATCTTCAAAATAATCAGTGTATAGAAACTGAATTCTAAAGGTATATATCACAGCTGAGACACTGATAGAGTGGAGCAAAATACCAAAACTAGCTTCCACCTCACCTCTGCTTTACGAATATTTTCTCTAGCTTCATCTATTTTCTGATCCAGCTCTGCTCGGCTTTGTTCTGATACTGCAGCTCCGTGACATTCTAGATCATCTAGAACCTATTCAAAGAAAACAGAAAAATAATGACCGATTTTGCTTAAGTTATTAGAATATTTAGATAATTTAAAAGACTTCAGTGATAAGTGGCCACAATTCCTTTTTTGACCTTTATTTTTTCCAGAAACTAAAATAATTATAGACCCCCAAAAAGCTGAAAAAGTAGAACAGAGACCCTTCCCTTAGCTTCCCCAAATGACAACAACTAGCATAAGTATAGTACAATATAAAGATCAGGAAATTTACATTGGCACAATATATAAACCTTATTTGGATTACACATTTTGATATGCATTACCTTTAATTTCTTTTTATTTTTTTGACAGAGAGAGGGACAGATAGGGATGGACAGACCGAAAGAGAGAGAGATAAGAACCATCAGTTCTTTGTTGCGGCTCCTTAGTCTTAGTTGTTCACTGATTGCTTTCTCATATGTGCCTTGAATAGGGGCTACAGCAGACTGAGTGGCCCCTTGTTCAAGCCAGTGAACTTTGGGCTCATGTCTATGATCCCACACTCAAGCCACTGACCCTGCGCTCAAGCTGGTGAGGCCACACTCAAGCCGGTGACCTAGGGGTTTTGAACCTGGGTCCTCAGCATCCCAGTCCAACGCTCTATCCACTTCACCACCGCCTGGTCAGGCTCATATCTTTAATTTTTAAAAAATTTTATTTATCAATGTCACCCTATTACTTAAACAAACTGAAAGGAGTGATATTGATCAATAAGAGTACATAGGTTTCAGGTACATACCTTTTATTTTTAAAAATGACATGAATATAAAGTATTGTTGCAAAATAACAACTAATAAAAAAGCATCTTAGAAGAAAACATAGGCAGTAAGCTCTCCGACATCTCTCGCAGCGATATATTTGCTGATTTATCTCCACGGGCAAGGGAAATAAAAGACAGGATAAACAAATGGGACTATATCAAACTAAAAAGCTTTTGCACAGCCAAAGACAATAAGAACAGAATAAAAAGACAAACTACACAATGGGAGAACATATTTGACAGTATGTCTGATAAGGAGTTAATAACCAAAATTTATAAAGAACTTGTAAATCTCAACACCAGAAAGACAAACAGTCCAATCAAAAAATGGGCAAAAGAAATGAATAGCTACTTCTCCAAAGAGGACATACAGATGGCCAATCGGCATATGAAAAAATGCTCAACACATCACTAATCATGAGAGAAATGCAAATTAAAACCACAATGAGATATCATCTCACACCGGTCAGAATGGCGCTCATCAACAAAACAACACAGAATAAGTGCTGGCGAGGATGTGGAAAAAAGGGAACCCTCCTACACTGCTGGTGGGAATGCAGACTGGTGCAGCCTCTGTGGAAAACAGTATGGAGATTCCTCAAAAAATTGAAAATCGAACTGCCTTTTGACCCAGCCATCCCACTTTTAGGAATATACCCCAAGAACACCATAAAACGGCTCCAAAAGGAGAAATGCACCCCCATGTTTATGGCAGCATTGTTCACAATAGCAAAGATCTGGAAACAGCCCAAGTGTCCATCAGAGGACGAGTGGATTAAAAAGCTTTGGTACATATATACTATGGAATACTACTCAGCCATAAGAAATGATGACATCAGATCATTTATAATAACATGGATGGACCTTGATAATATTATACGAAGTGATATAAGTAAATCAGAAAAAACTAAGAACTATATGAACCCATACATAGATGGGACATAAAAATGAGACTCAGAGACATGGACAAGAATGCAATGGTAACAGGGTGTGGGGTGGAGGGGTGGGGAGGGGGGAGGAAGGAGAGGGAGGGGGTAGGGGGAGGGTAGGGACACAAATAAAACCAGATAGAAGGTGACAGAAGACAATTTGACTTTGGGTGAGTGAGGGGTATGCAGCATAATCAAATGTCAAAATAATCTGGAGATGTTTTCTCGGAACATATGTACCCTGATTTATCAATGTCACTGCATTAAAATTAATAAGATAAAAAAAAAGTTAAAAAAAAAATGGCAAAAACTGTTATACCTGCACACCCCACCACGTGCCCAACTCCCCAAATAACAACTATCCCATCAATTTACATGTATTTTTCAAACCATATCTTATGTGTTTCCTGCATACTTGCATAGTTATTTTTCTTTTTTTTTTCTGTGAGAGAGAGAAAGAGAGAGATGAGAAGCATCCACTTGTAGTTGCTGCACTTTAGTTGTTCACTGACTGATTCTCAGATGTGCCTTGACCAGGGAGCTCTTGCCAAGCCAGTGACCCCTTGTTCAAGCCAGCGACCTGGGCTTTCAAACCTGGGACCTCAGCCCTGGCTGGTTGGCTCAGCGGTGGAGCGTTGGCCTGGCGTGCGGGGGACCCGGGTTCGATTCCCAGCCAGGGCACGTGGGAGAGGCGCCCATCTGCTTCTCCACCCCCCCCTTCCTCTCTGTCTCTCTCTTCCCCTCCCGCGGCCGGGGCTCCATCGGAGCGGGGATGGCCCGGGCGCTGGGGATGGCTCCTTGGCCTCTGCCCCAGGCGCTGGAGTGGCTCTGGTCGAGGCGGAGCGGCGCCCCCTGGTGGATCCCCGTCGGGCATGTGTGGGAGTCTGTCTGACTATCTCTCCCTGTTTCCAGCTTCAGAAAGGTGCAAAAAAAAAACACAAACAAACAAAAAAACAAAAACAAACAAACAAAAAACCCCTGGGACCTCAGTGTCCCAGGCTGACGCTCTATTTACTGCACCACCACCTGGTCAGGCTTGCATAGTTTGTTTTAAAAAAAAAAAAATTAAATGAGGGCTATCATCCTCCCAATGTGTCTAAGAAATCTTTTTGTTTTTAAAAACTGACTTCCCTCTCAAATTAATCCATAGCTTTAGTAGTTTGTACCATACTTTCTTTTCATCTATAGCTCGTTGAGTTTGCCAATTTCTCAATATTATAAATGGTACTGTAGAAACAACCTAGTCAATGAGTCCTTGACTACAATACATATGAGAATATTTAAGATAAAAACATACAAGTGGAAATTGAACATTTTAGTATTAATAAACATTATTAAATTGCCCCCAGAAGGTTGTGCCTCGTCTTCTACTGGTATATGTGTCAGCATGTTTCTTTATATCTCACTAGTATTGGATATTGTCTTTGAAATTTTTGCCAATATGTTATATAAAGATTATCTCATTGTTTCAATTTTAATTTCTCCGTAATAGAGACAGTGTCGTTTCATATATTGCTGGCCATCTGTTATTTCTAGTTTTATAAATGGGCTGTTCATATCCTCTACACATTTTTCTAATTTCTGTCTTTTGGTTATTATTTAAATATATTTCTTTCTAGATATCACTCCTTTTCTGTTATTTGTGTTATAAATATTTCCTCCTCTTCTATTCCCTTTCTTTTAACTTTTTAAAGTTCTTTTGTTTTATAAAAATTTTTAGTTTCTATGTTGTTGAGATTATCAATCTTTCCCTTTATGAGCCCCAAGTTTTGTGTCTTCCTTAAGAAGCCATTTGTACCTGGCCAGGCAGTGGTGCAGAGGACCAAGAGTAGACCTGGGTCACTGAGGAACCCAGGTTTAAAACCTCAAGGCTTGAGCGTGGGCTCATTCAGCTTGAGCACGGGCTCACCAGCTTGAGTGCAGGGATCACAGACATGATCCCATGGTCGCTGGCTTGAAGCCCAAGGTCACTGGCTTGAGCCCAAGATTGCTGGCTTGAGCAAGGGGTCACTGGTTTGGCTTAGAGCCCCCCCCCCCCCCCGTCAGGGCACACATGAGAAAGCAATCAATGAAGAACTAAAGTGCTGCAACTACAAGTTGATGTTTTTCATCTCTCTCCCTTCCTGTCTCTGTCTTTCTTCTTCTCTGTCTCTGTCTCCCTCACTCACTTAAAAAAAAGCCATTTGTTATATACCAAAAATACTCTATATTTTTCCAGTTTTCAAAAATCTGTTTAGCAGTTAGGTCTTCAATTCTTCTAAAATTTATTTTGTATTTGGTAGAGGGGAAGAATCTACATTTCCCCCCAAATACAGAAACAATTGCTTTAATACCATTTTCTGAATAAACCCTTTACCCAACGCTTTGAAATGTTATTAAGATTTTTTTTCAAGATTTTATTTATTTTAGAAATGAGAGAGAGAGAGAGAGAGAGAGAGAGAGAGAGAGAGAGAGAGAGAAAGAGAGAGAAGTGGGGGAGGAACAGGAAGCATCAACTCCCATATGTTCCTGACCAGGCAAGCCAGGGTTTCAAACTGGTGATGTTAGAATTCCAGGCCAACCAGCTTTATCCACTGCACCACCACAGGTCAGGCAAAATGTTTTTATTATAGAAAATTTCAAATATACTAAAAAGTAAAGAGGCTGGTATGATGAACTTCCATATACTGATCACCAAGATTCAACAGTTAAAAAATTTTCCATAGTTGTTTTATTTGTTCCTTTTTCTTTACTAAAGCATTTATTGATTGATTTTTTTTAGAGAGAGAGGAGTGAGAGAGAGAGACAGAGAGAGAGAGAGAAGGGGGAGGAGCAGGAAGCATCAACTCCCATATGTGCCTTGACCAGGCAAGCCCAAGGTTTCGAACCGGCGACCTCAGTGTTCCAGGTCGACGCTTTATCCCACTGCGCCACGACAGGTCAGGCCTACTAAAGCATTTAAAATAAAATTCCAGACATCATGTCACTTCACTCCTACATGCTTTTTTGTAAAAGTCTCTAAAAATATCAACTTTAGGAAAAAAAATACAACCACAATACTATTTCAGAACTAACAGTATTTCCTTGGTAGCCTTATTGTGCCATTCATTGTTAAATTTCCTTGCCTGCCTCAAAATGACTATTTAGAGTTGGTTTGTTTGAATCAGTATCTAAAGGTCCATTACAGAGATCATTTTTTTTTTGTTTTAATTACTATGGTCATTACTATATGTATTAGTACACAAGTCTTATTAACATTATTCTTGGCTATATTGTACATTAAAAGTCCAGATATATTTCAGAATAATTATTTTCAAGTTCCTTTAAAAATACCTTTTGTTTGCAAATATCATCTCCCATTCAGCTGGCTGCCTTTTTGTTTTGTTGGTGACTTCTTTTGCTGTGTAGAAACTTTTTAGTTTGATACAGTCCCATTCATTTATTTTTGTCTTTACTTCCTTTGCCTTTATGGTCAAATTCTTGTGAGTAGTATATATAATGAACTCATGGAACTCAACACCAAACATACAATCCAATTAAAAAAATGGACAGAGGACCTGAACATAAACTTCTCCCACACAAATGGCCAACAGATATATAAAAAAATACTCAATTTCACCAGCTATTAGGAAAATGCAAATCAAAACTACAATGAGATACTACCTTATACCTGTTTGATTGGATATTATCAACAAGACAAGTAATAACAAGTATTGAAGAGGCTGTGGAGAAAAAGGAACCCTCATTCACTGCTGGTGAGAATGCAAACTGGTACAGCCACTATGGAAGACTGTATGGAGGCGCCTCAAAAAATTAAGAGAATTAATTACCATATGACCCAGCAACTCCTCTTCTGGATATCTATCCCCAAAATTTGAAAACATTTATTTGCAAAGATACATTCATTCATTGCCACATTATTCATAGTGGTCAAGGCATAGAAATAACTGAAGTGTCTTTGCTAGATGTTGGGTAAAGATGATGTGTTATATTTATACAATGCAATACTACTCAGCCATAAGAAAAGATGAAATACTACCATTGTGACAACATGAACAGATCTTGAGAATATCATGCTAAGTGAAGTGTCAGATAGAAAAACTTACAAACCTTATGATTTCACTCATGTGGGATATAAAACTGAAAGCAACAAATGAACAAACAAGAGAAACAAACAGGCCCTGGCTGGTGGTGTAGTGGGTAGAATGTTCTTCTGGGGCACTGAGGTCATCATTTAGATCCCGGGCTCAATTCCTGGGTCACTGGTTCGATTCCAGGGTTGCTGATCCCAAGGTTGCCAGTTTGAGCACTGGTCAGTGTACATATGAGAAGCAATCAATGGGAACACAACTAAGTGCAACAACGAGTTGATGCTCCTTTCTCACTCTCTCTCTCTCTCTCCCTTCTCCCACTGCCTCTTTCTCTCTCTCAAAAAAAAAAAACAAAACAAAAATTCACAGACATAGACAACAGTATGGCACTTACCAGAAAAGGGGAGGGGGGGGGTGAGGGAGATGTCCTAGAGGGTGGAGGGAGTAAAATGTATGATGACTGAAGATTTGTCTTAGGGTGGTGGGCACATAATGTAAGATACAGATGTATCACATAGAATTATATGCTTGAACAACAACCAAAGAATTGTATGCTTGAAATCTATATAGTCTTTTGTCTTTTTTAGCTCTTAGTTGTTCATTGATTGCTTTCTCATAGGTGTCTTGACTGGGGGGCTCCAGTATAGTAGGTGATCTCGTGCTCAAGCCAGCAACCTTGGACTCAAGCCAGCAACCTTTGGGCACAAGCCAGTAACCATGGGGTCATGTCTATGATTCCACGCTCAGGCTGGTGACCTTGAGGTTTTGAATTTGGGTCCTCAGCATCCCAGCCTAACACTGTATCTACTGTGCCACTGCCTCATCAAGTGAAACCTATGTCACTCCAATAAATTTAAATTTTTAAAAAATAAAAATAATTTAAAATATTCTGTTTCATTGAGATTGCATTAAAATTATAAATAAATTTAATAAAAACCAATATTTCTTGCATCTAATTACTTATGCCCTTTTTTATGTTCTTTGGTTTAAAAAATGTCTTTCTTTTTGTAGGTCATGACATTTCACTGGTTAATTCATCAGTATTATACTGCTGTGGTAAATAACTTTTCCAACTGCATTTTGCAATGTATTATTTCTAGTTAATAAGAAAACAAATGCCTTTTTTATATATAATCTTGTATGTATATTCACTTTACTGAACTCTTACTACTTTTGATAGTTTAACAGTTGGATGTCTTATACTTTTGGAGGTACACAATCACATAATCTATAAATAATGACAGATGTACATTTTCCAAATACTTAAACACCTTATTTTTTACTCATTAACACATTGATCAAATTTTCTTATGATAATGAAAAGCAGTAGTGATGACAGATACTGCTTTCTTTCTTTTTAGATTTTATTTATTTTTAGAGAGAGAAAAGAGAGAGAGAGAGAGAGAGAGAGAGAGAGAGAGAAGGGGGGAGGAGCAAAAAGTATCAAACTCCCATATGTGCCTTGACCAGGCAAGCCCGGGGTTTTGAACTGGCAATTCTGCATTCCAGTCGACGCTTTATACACTGTGCTACCACAGGTCAGGTAGTACTGTTTTCTTATTATCACGGTAGCAGGTAGAATGGCCTCCAAAGATGTTCACACTCTAATCCCTGGAACTATGTATATGTAAGATAATTCACAGATATATTAGAGTTATAGACTTTAAAACAGGGAGATTATCCTAGATTATTTGAGTGAGCCCAATCTATTCACATGACCTCTCACAAGCAGAGAACTTTCTCTGGCTGGAGTGAGATAAACCAAAACAGAAGTAAGCACGATTCCATGCTCTGAGATGTAGGAGCTGTGCACAAGGAACAGAGAGATTGACCTCTAGGAGGTAAGTGTAGCCCCAACCTGTTAGCCTGAAGGAAACAGGGATTTTGATAACAAATTGCATGAGCTTGGAAGCAAATTCTCCCCCAGAGGCCAGCCTAGCTGACATCTTGACTTTGGTTTTGTTAAAGCCAGAGCTGAAAAACCAACCAAGCCCACTAAGATTTAAAACCTTCAGAATTGATAATAAATTTATATTGCTTTAAGCCACTAAGTTTGTTGTAATTTGTTATGGCAGCTATAGAAAACAAATACAACCATCAAGTATAATGTTTATTGTAAGTTTTAAGATATCCTTGTCAGGGTGAAAAAGGTTTTATCCAGCTGGCTATAAATTTTGTTTTATATCCCTTGTGACTAGGGGATATTGAATTTTATCACATGTTTTTTGGCAACTAAGAAAATAATCATAAAAATGTTCATTGTTAGTGTATAAGTGCAGCTTACTATATTGACAAATTATCTAATGTTGAATCATCCTTGCACTCTAATTAGTCATATGCTTAAAAGAGCTGGATTCATTTTTATTAAAATTTATTTAGGCCCTGGCCAGTCTGCCTAGTGAATAGAGCCTTGGCCTGGCATGCAGACATGCTGGGTTATATTCCTAGTCAGAGCACATGTAAGAAGCAATCATGTGCTTCTCTTCCTCTCCCTCTCTCCCTACTCTCTCTCTTCCCCTCTTGCAGCCAGTGGCTCAAATGGTTTGCAGGTCAGCCTCAGGCGCTGAGGATAGCTTGGTTGATTTGAGCATTGGCCCCAGATGGGGGTTGCCAGGTGGATCCTGGTTGGGGTACATGTGGGAGTCTATTTCCCCTCCTCTCACTTAAAAAAATTCTTTTTATTTAGCATTTTTACAAGTTTGTTGCATCTTTGTTTAAGATCAATTGACTATATGCATGTGTGCCTATTTCTAGACTATTTTGTTCCATTCACCTATAAGTCTATTCTGATACCAACATCACAACATCTTGATTACTAGAGCTATTTATTTATTTACTGATTGATTGATTTTAGAGGGAGAGAAAGACAGACAGAAACATTGAACTGTTCTTGTATGTGCTCTGACCAAGGATCAAACCTATAACCTTTGTTTATTGGGACACCACTCCACCCAACTGAGAATCTGGCCAGAGCTTGATTACTGTAGTTTTAGGTCTTGAAACCAGATGGAGTAAGCCCTTTAACTTTACCCTTATTTTTCAAAATTGTTTTGACTATTCTAGATCAACTGCATTTTTTTTTTTTTTTTACAGAGACAGAGAGAGTAATAGATAGGGACAGACAGGAATGGAGAGAGATGAGAAGCATCAATCATCAGTTTTTTTGTTGCGACACCTTAGTTGTTCATTGATTACTTTCTCATATGTGCCTTGACTGCAGGCCTTCAGCAGACCCAGTGACCCCTTGCTCGAGCCAGTGACCCTGGGTCCAAGCTGGTGTGCTTTTTGCTCAAGCCAGATGAGCCCGCGCTCAAGCTGGCGACCTCGGGGTATCGAACCTGGGTTCTCCGCATCCCAGTCCAACGCTCTATCCACTGCGGCACCGCCTGGTCAGGCAATTGCATTTCAATATATATTTTAGAAGCATTTGTCAATTTCTACAAAAAAAGAACACCCCCCAAAAAACCTGTTGGTTGTTTTACTTGGATTGTGTTGAATATATCAATTAATTTGGGAATAACTAGTATTTTAAAAATACCAAGACAGGGCCTGACCTGTGGTAGCACAGTGGATAAAGTGTTGACCTGGGATGCTGAGGTTGCCGGTTCAAAACCCTGGGCTTGCCTGGCCAAGGCACATATGGGAGTTGATGCTTCCTGCTCCTCCCCCTTCTCTTTCTCTCTTGCTCTCTCTCACCTCTCTCTCTAAAAAATGAATAAATTAAATCTAAAAAAGCAAAGAAAAAAATACTGAGACAGGCACTGGCTGTTTTGCTCAGTGGATAGAGTGCTGACCCAGTGTGCAGGTGTCCCAGGTTCGATTCCCAGTTAGGGCACACGTGAGAAGCGACCATCTGCTTCTCTTCTCCTTCCTCTCCCCCTTCTCTCTCTCTTTCCTTCCTCTCTCACAGTTGGCTCTGAACGCTGAGGATAGCTCAGTTCGAGAGTTAGCTCCAGACAGGGGTAGATTTTGGTCCTGGCACATGTAGGAGTCTGTCAATCTCCCCTCCTCTCAGGCCCTGTCCAGGTGGCTCAGTTGGTTAAGAGCATCATCCCAATATGACAACGCTAGGGGTTTGATCCCTGGTTAGGGTACATACAAGAAACAACAAATGAATGTATAAATAAGTGAAACAATAAATCCATGTTTTTCTCATTCTCTCCCTTCTTCTCTCTCTAAAATCATTCAAAAAAAAAAAAAAAAAAAAAAAAGAGACATCAATTCTACAAGTCTATAGGTCTGTTCTTATGCCAGTACTAAAATGCTTGAATATAAGAGCTTTGTAATACATTTTAAAATCATGAAGTATAAGTCTTTCTATTTTATTATTCTTTTTTCTAGCTGTTTTGGCCATCAATTTGGCTTGACATTCTATTTTTTGCAAAAAGCACTGTTGGGATTTTGATAAGGACTGGACTGAGCCTGTACATCATTTTTGGGGTGGTGCTGTCACTTTAACACTACCTTCCATCCCTTGAACACAGGATATCTTTCCTTTTATCAATGTTTTCTAATTTTTAGTGTACAAGTCTTTTGCCTTCTTCATTAAGTTTATTCCTAAGTATTTTATTCCTTTTAATGATATTATAAATGAAATTTTCTTAATTTTCTTCTCAGATTATTCATTGTTTGCATATAAGTGCAATTGATTTTTATGTGTTAATTTTGTATCCTGCAACTTTGCTGGATTTATTAACTCTAATAGGTGGATGTTTAGGTAGGTGTGTGTGTAATATTTAGGATTTTCTACATTTAAGATCATGTTATTTGTGAAAAGAGATCATTTTATTTCTTCCTTTCCAATTTGAATACCTTTTTTCTTTCTTTTTCTTGCCTGAACTGCTATGGTTAGGATTTCTATTAGCATGTTCAATAGATGTGGTGAAAGGGGCCAGCCTTGTTTTGCTCCTGATCTTAGAAGAAATACTTTGCCTGTCACAACTGAGTATTATTGCTTTTTAACAAATTGACTATGATATGCTTTGGTGTGATCTTCTTTGTATTTTATCCACCTGGGGTTTGTTGCACTCCTTAGATTTTGGGGTTTACAGTTTTTATTAAAATTGGATAGTTTGAGTATAATTAAAAAAAAAATTGGGGCCCTGGCAGAATAGATCAGTTGGTTAGAGTATTGTCCTGTCCTGAAGTGTAGAGGTTGCTGGTTTGATCCCTGGTCAAGGCACATACAGGAACAGGTTGATGTTCCTGTCTCTCTCTTTCTCTCTCCCTCTCCCTTCCTCTCATGCTAAAATCAATAAACATTAAAAACATTTTTGACTCTTTTTACTCTCAACCTCCCAGATTGCATATTGTCCCATACAAATCAATGATGCTTTCCTTTTTAAACATTTTTAGCAGCTCCTCTCATTCTAAAAGTTTTTTATTTCTATGTTTCAGTCGGCAGTTCCTATTGCTATGCTTTCATGCTGACTGTTCTCTTTTTTGAAGCATAAAATCTATTTAGTTTTTCATTTCAAATATTGTATTTTCATCTCTATAAGTTCCATTTGGTTTTTAATAATATCTTCTTTTTGTTTCCTCAATATGTTCATGTTCGTTTTCTTTTAAATCCTTGAGCTTATTCACGATCTTCAAGTCCTTATTTGGTAATTCCATTATCTACAGCATTTATGGGTCTGATTTAACTGATTTTTTCCTTTTGGTCATGGGTTATATTTTCCTGCTTATATTTATTTACCTCTTGATTGAGTTTTTGGGGATGACACTGGTTAATAAATTTGTTTTCGGTGACAGAGACAGAGAGAAAGACAGAGAGAAGGACAGATAGGGACAGACAGACAGGAAGGGAGATGAGAGGGAGAGAGATGAGAAGCATCAATTCTTTGTTGCAGCTCCTTACTTGTTCACTGATTGCTTTCTCACATGTGCCTTGACCAGGGGGCTCCAGCAAAGTGAGTGACCCCTTGCGCAAGCCAGTGACCTTTCAGCTCAAGACTGTGACCAAGGGGTCATGTCTATGATCCCATGCTCAAGCCAGCAACCCCGTGCTCAAGCTGGTGATCCATGCTCAAATCAGCGACCTTGGGGTTTCAAACCTGGTTCCTCTGTGTCCCAGTCCTATGTTCTATCCACTGTGCCACTGCCTGATAAGACTCAGTCATTATTTCTTTAAATAGGGTTTCAATCCCTTGCTCTCTCTTCTTTGGATTATCTTTTTCTTTTTGCAGTTCTGATTGGGTGTTTTCTGATACCTACCATTGTCTTCCAAATCACTCATTTGATCTTCTGCTTCATCTAATCTGCTGGTGATTCAATCTAGTATAGTTTTCATTTCAGTTATTGTATTTTTCATTTCTGACTGGTTCTTTGTTATGATTTCTATGTCCCTTTTTGTTTACTGTCTCTTTGTTGACATTCACACTGAGTTAAATCTATTCTCCCTTTAAGTTCTTTGAGCATCCTTATAATCAGTGTTTTAAACTCTATACAGGGGGTCTTCATTTATGACATAGTTTCATTCCCATGACAATGGCGTAACCCGAATTTTGGTGTAAGTTGAAACACATCTTAGCCTAACACAAACAAAACACTTGTGCTTTTTTTTTTGTATTTTTCTGAAGCTGGAAACGGGGAGAGACAGTCAGACAGACTCCCGCATGCGCCCAACCGGCGTCCACCCGGCACGCCCACCAGGGGCGACGCTCTGCCCACCAGGGGGCGATGCTCTGCCCCTCCGGGGTGTCGCTCTGCCGTGACCAGAGCCACTCTAGCGCCTGGGGCAGAGGCCAAGGAGCCATCCCCAGCGCCCGGGCCATCTTTGCTCCAATGGAGCCTTGGCTGCAGGAGGGGAAGAGAGAGACAGAGAGGAAGGAGGGGGTGGAGTGGAGAAGCAAATGGGCACTTCTCCTATGTGCCCTGGCCGGGAATCGAACCCGGGTCCCCCGCACGCCAGCAGGCCGACACTCTACCGCTGAGCCAACCGGCCAGGGCCAGAACACTTGTGCTTTTAATAGTCCAAAATGGCATAGGTAAGCATACTGGGGGACATCAACTCCCTCACTCATACACTGTGTTACTGTGTATTCTTCTGCCACGCATTACAAAACTAGTTCACCCATGTAGTCTGAAGTACGACACTAATGGTATAAACCGAAATAGTTGTGTCTCAATTTTTTAAAAGTTTTTATGGGAGCGAGCATCGTAAACTCAAAATGTATGTCAAGACTGTTATATCCCGAGGACCCCTTATCTGGTAGATTGCTTGCCTCCATTTAATTTATCCTTTTTCTGGAGATTTCTCCTGTTCTTTCATTTAGGACATGTTTCTTGAGTCCCCATTTTGGCTGCTTCTCTGTGTTGTTTCTATGTATTAGGTATTAGGTCTGGTACATCTCCCAGTTTGGTATTCCCTTATGTAGTAGGTGCCCTGTGACCTTAATGGTGCAGTGTTCCTGATCAACTGAGCTGGGTGCTCCAGGACTGTCCCCTGGGTGGGCTGTGTGTGTCCTTCTGTTGTAGTTGAGCCTTGATTTCTGTTGGCATGTCACTGGGTGGAACTGGCTCTCAGGTTGGCTAGCTGTGAGGATTGGCAATGATGACAGAGTATACGCTGCTGTGCAGGAGCTAACTATGAAGTGGGATTCCTTTCAGTGGGACCTGAAATGAACTCACCTCAGTGGTGACACCTTGAGACCCACCCTTGGGTGTGCTACTTGTGAAACTAATTGTGTGGTACTCTTTTCTTGTCTGAAGGTGACCACTGGGTGTGTTTGTTATGGGGCCTCTTGGGATGGACTCTGGTGCAGGTCAATGTCAGATGCTACCTGTAACTAGCCTAGGTCTGTTAAAAGCTTCTCAGCACTGGTATTCAGGGCTGGGGAGCCATTTGTGTTGGGCCTGGATTTGTGTGGTCAGGGCCACACTACAAAGTGGGGCCAGCTGCCACAAGTAACAAGCCTGGGTTAGGTCAATAAAATTCCCAGGATACCCCGAGATCTGCTGGCTGCCCATAAGTGTTAGCTCCTGATTCTTGAGTGGTACACCAGTGAGGTGAAGCAGGGTCTCAGGGAGATACCAGAGTGGGGCAAGTGCTGTTCACCAGGATAATAAATATTCAGATTCTGTACCAGTGCTGAGCCTGAGGCCACACAGCAAAAGTGTCACTGAGACCAGCCCTCGCCCACCTGGGCCCTATGGATCTTTGTAGTGAGGTCAGGGTGAAGCTAGGGGAGTTCACCTCGCTGATGTAAATTCAGATTTGGTAGTGTAGGGAGGAGGGCTCAATAGAGAGATAATGGCAGTTATTCCTTTAGCCCTTACTCTGAAGCCACACAACTTAGTTTCTTCCTGCATGACTCTGGCACCCCCAGAGCTTGATGAAATTCCTTAAGAGTTTATTAAGAAAGACTATGACACAAGCCCAGGTTGGTTGGTGCCAAAGAGTGCCTCGGGCTGTACACAAGTTGGGTTGGGCAGGGTGTGTGGGAGTAATCAAGGTAATCCTAGTGGAGTCTACCAGGCTAATGTATTTTCAGATAAGGCTGTGTATGGGGAGGGCTCAACACAGGAAAGATGGCAGTAGCACAGGAGGATGGCTCAACATCCTCATGGCAGCCATCCCTCCAGTCCCTGCCCCAAAGCCATATAACTTAGTTTCTCCCTGTATGTCTCTGGCACCCCACCAGCTGCTGCTGTCTCTCTGCAAGAGCCCAGTGTGAGTACCTGTACATGAGAGTTTTGCACTGGCCCTTTAAGAAAATACCCTGGTTTATAGCAGTCTTCCGTTGGAATCCCTGCTGATGTTTACAGCCAGATGTTATGTGGGCTCCTCTTGTCAACACTGGTATTCTAGGCTGGGGAGCCTGGTGCATGGTTGAGATCCTTTATTTCTGTGTGTGTGTGTGTGTGTGTGTGTGTGTGAGAGAGAGAGAGAGAGAGAGAGAGAGAGACAGAGACAGAGACAGAGATAGAGACAGACAGGAAGGGGGAGAGATAAGAAGCATCAATTCTTCTTCGCAGCTCTTTGTTGTAGCTCCTTAGTTGTTCATTGGCTGCCTTTTTATTTTTTTAAATTTTTCTGAAGTTGGAAACAGGGAGGCAGTCAGACAGACTCCCACATACACCCGACCGGGAGCCACCCGGCATGCCCACCAGGGGGCGATGCTCTGCCCATCTGGGGTGTTGCTCTGCCGCGACCAGAGCCATTCCAGCACCTGAGGCAGAGGCCACGGAGCCATCCTCAGCGCCTGGGCCAACTTTTTGCTCCAATGGAGCTTCTGCTGTGGGAGGAGAAGAGAGAGACAGAGAGGAAGGAAAGGGGGAGGGGTAGAGAAGCAGATGGGTGCTTCTCCTGTGTGCTCTGGCTGGGAATCGAACCCAGGACTCCTGCACGCCAGGCCGATGCTCTACCACTGAGCCAGGGCCATTGACTGCTTTTTTATATGTGCCTTGACTCGGGGGGCTACAGCAGAGCAAGTAACTTCTTGGCTCAAGTCAGTGACCTTGGGCTCATGCCAGACACCTCTGGGCTCAAGCCAATGACCACGGGGTCATGTCTATGATCCCACGCTCAAGCCAGTGAGCCCACACTCAAGCCAGATGAGCCCGCGCTCAAGCCAGATGAGCCCGCGCTCAAGCTGGCGACCTCGGGGTTTCGAACTTGGATCCTCTGCATCCCAGTCTAATACTCTATCCACTGCACAACTGCCTGGTCAGGTGAAATCCTTTATTTCTAAGGGGGGAGGACCTCTGTAGCTGGAATATCCCTCTGGATTCTCAACTGCCACATACAGGTGTGGGACCAGCCCATTTTGCATCTCTGCCCCTCTTAGTTACAGGACTTTTGTCCAGCTAGTCTTCGGATGGTTATCAGGCTGACTGTTCTATAATTTAGTTGTAATTTTGATGTGGTCATGGGAGGAGATGAGTGCAGTGTCCACCTACTCTGCCACCTTGACTGGAAACCCCTAGCTTGATCTTTTTGAAGCTCTGTTTTAAAGCTATGTCAGGTTAGTTCTAAGGTAGTTTTATTCTAGGGCTAATTTAGCCCTACTACCAATGTCTGATCCTTCTGTAGTCTTCTGAACGCCCTAGGTCAGTGGTCAGCAAACTCATTAGTCAATAGAGCCAAATATCAACAGTATAACGATTGAAATTTCTTTTGAGAGCCAAATTTTTAAACTTAAACTATATAGGTGAGTACATTGTTATTAATTTAATTAGGATACTCCTAAGCTGGCCTTTGCTAACACTGAAGGGATCAAAGAGCCGCATTTGGCTCGCTAGCAGCAGTTGGCCGACCAAGGCCCTAGGTGATCCACAAGCACTCTCAATTTTGCCTAGAGGTTCAGAACTTTAATGTGCCCTAGGATGATGTGAGCTCTGGGAATTGCTCAGCTTACCTCTATTGTTTTCCTTTACCCAGTCTTATGGTGTTCCACCCTATGCATGTGAGGTTTAGTATTCAGCAACAGACCCAAGGGGGACCTATGTAGATTTTTGAAATTCTTTGCATTTCCCTGCTCTCTGATGCTCTGTCCTGAAAATTCATGCCACTTCAGCGTTTCTGAACCCTGGTCGTCATCATCTGAGCTCAGCAAGTCTGTGGTGCTCTGCTTCAGCTGTCTTCCTATACTGCAGTGTACAAAGGGCCTCCAGATAGAAAGCCTAGGAAGTCACAGGGCTAATTTCATTTTCCTCTTTCTCAGGTCTCACAATTCTGTTATTGCCTATTGTCCAATATCTGAAAATGTTTGTTTCATATATTTAGACTAACTTTTAGTTGTTTATGCAAGAAGGTGTGATACCAGTTACTTCATCATGGCCAAAAGTAGAACTGATTTTAGTGTTAAAAAAACCCCAAACCTTCATTTTATCATTTAAAATATATCTTACTAGATGAAAGCCTAATATAGTTCATACCATAATGAACTAAAAATTTATTAAGGACCTGGCCAGTTGGCTCAGTGGCAGAGCGTTGGACTGGCGTGTGGAAGTCCCAGGTTCGATTCCTTCCCAGGGCACACAGGAGAAGCACCCAACTGCTTCTCCACCCCTCCCCTTCTCTATTCTCTGTCTCTCTCTTCCCCTTCCGCAGCCAAAGCTCCATTGGAGCAAAGTTGTCCCAGGCACTGAGGATGACTCCATGGCCTCCACCTTAGGTGCTAGAATGGCTCAGGTTGCAACAGAGCAATGGCCAGATGGGCAGAGTATTGCCCCCTGGTGGGCTTGCCAGGTGGATCCCGGTCGGGCACATGCTGGAGTCTGTCTCTCTGCCTCCCTGCTTCTCACCTCAGAAAAATACTTAAAAAAAATTATTGAACTCTATCTGTACCTCCCAACAGGAAGCCACAACATGCCCTGACAACAGAGAAAGAGTTTTATTTTTAATGCCTAAACATTTACTTTCAAATATAGTTAAGCATCTAGTGTAAAAAAAAATCTGTTCATGTGTTTTATATTTTTAACTCTAAAGCTGCAGTAATTAATCTCATTGTTTATTGGATGTGTAGGTGTATACATCTTTAGTTCACAAATTCTTTGTTTTTCAAGTAAGAGAAGGGGAGATAAGTGAGACAGACTCCTGTATTTGCCCTGACTGGATCCACTCGGCAACCCTGTCTGGGGTCAATGCTCAAATCAACAGAGCTATCCTCATCCCCTGGGGCCAACGCTTGAACCAATAGAGTCACTGGGCTGCAGGAGGGGAAGAGGGAAATAAGGGGGAGAGGAAGAGAAGAGGGAGAGGGAGAGAAGAGGGAGAGAAGAGGGAGAGAAGAGGGAGAAGGAGAGAAGAGGGAAAAGGAGAGAAGGGGGAGAGGAAGAGAACGGGAAGGGGGGAGCAGATGATTGCTTCTCTTGTGTGCCCTGACCGGAATCAAACCTAGGATGTCCATATGCCAGGCTAACACTCTATTAACTGAGCCAACCCGCTAGGGCCCCAAAATTCTTTCACTGAGATAAACTATATTAGAGAAACTGTACCTAAGAACCCCTTATTTATCCTTAAATCTGAAATAGTTGATGATTTTCTGGATTTCAAGCTGTAGTCTGATCCAGGCTTTGAAGAATTTAAGAGAAGAGTTATATTTTGCATGCAAGAACTATTATGTCCAAAAGGCAGACTGTGGCAGATTTTTTTTTTTTTTTACCGAGACAGAGAGAGGGACAGATAGGAACAGACAGACAGGAAGGGAGAGAGATGAGAAGCATCAATTCTTTGTTGCAGCACCTTAGTTGTTCATTGATCACTCTCTCATATATGCCTTGACCGGGGGGCTATAGCAGAGTGAGTGACCCCTTGCTCAAGTCAGTGACCTTTGGGCTCAAGCCAGCAACCATGGGGTCATGTCTATGATCCCACACTCAAGCCAGTGAGTCTGCACTCAAGCCAAATGAGCCCGCACTCAAGCCGGTGACTTTGGGGTTTCGAACCTGGGTCTCTGTGTCCCAGTCTGACGCTCTATCTAGTATGCTACCTCCTGGTTAGGCAGATTATGTTTTTTAAAAAAATAGCTATTACAATACTTTCCATTCCATATGTTCTTCCAGAACCTTGCTATTTCCCCACCAAGAAGTATAGTTTATGTCCTCTCTCCTAAACCTGGACAGGCCTTTGTGACTGCCTCAATTAATAAAAACACAACACAACTAATATTACATTACTTCTGAGGCTAGGTCAGAAAAGATGATACAGCTTCTTCTTAGCCTAATCTTAGAATTCACACTGTTGGGCCCTGTGCTACCATGTAAGAAGGGTTGCTAACCTGAAGCTGCCATGTTGAAGAGATCACATGGGGAGATCACAGAGAGACAGAGGTGCACAAGAGCTCTGGCTGTTCTAGTTCTCTGCTGTTCAAGCGTTCCTGATATCAACCAGATATTTCAGTGGGAAGCCTATGAGATGACTCTAGCACCAGTGCTATCTGATTGCAACGAGAGGACCCCCCCCAGATGAGAACTGCCAAGCTGAGCCTACCCAATCTCCAGAGTAGTATGGGACAATATAAAAAATGCCTTCGTTGGCATTAAATTTGAAGTGTTTTATTATGCAGCATCAGATAAGTGGAACACTGAATCTAAGATGCCTGTGAAATAGTGAAAAGTAGATGTCAAGGCACAAAAGAAAGGCCTAATGCTAAAGATACTCATTTGTTACTTGTTGGTAAGTGAAACCATGGAAGAGATCAAGACTGCTTATAATGAAAATAAAGAATAAGAAGGAGCCTACTACAAAAATCTAAGGAATTTAAATATTTAAATGTTAGACAGAGGAAGAACCTATAAAAGGATGTAGGAATGGCCAGGAGGCAGAAGGAAAACCAGGGCAATGTGATGTCATGAATGACTAAAGAAGAGAATGCTTCAAGATAAAGGGAGCTGTCAATTGTGATGAAGCTCTCAACAGGTTAAGATGAGAAATCCAAGTGTCCATTTTGGATTTAGCAACACAGACATAACTGATATTTTTTTGCAAGTATAGTCTCTATGAAGTGGTGCAGGGGAAGAGAAAGAATTGAAATGGGCTACCTGACCAGGCGGTAGCGCAATGAATAGAGTGTTGGACTGAGACGTGGAGGACCCAGGTTCAAAACTCTGAGGTCACCAGCTTGAGTGAGGGCTCATCTGGTTTGAGCATGGGGTCATTCGGTCTGTTGTAGCCCCCTGGTCAAGGCACATATGAGAAAGCAATCAATGAACAACTGAGGTGTCACAACGAAGAATTGATGCTTCTCAACTCTCTCCCTTCCTGTCTGTCAGTCCCTATCTGTCCTTTTCTCTAACTCTCTCTGTCTCTGACACACACACACACACACACACACACAAGAAATGAAATGGGCTAAAAAAGTAAGTGGGATGTTAGAAAGTATAGATACTATACATGGACATTCTTTTAAGAAGACAGGCATAAAGGTAAAGAGAATAATAAAGATATAAATAAATGGAAATTGAGAAAAAATTTACTATACCTAACATAATTTCTTGGCACTTTTAGTTTAGTCCTGATGATGCATATTCATGGAATCTACAGTTGTGTTTTCAAAAAATTTGTCTTGGGGATGAAAACCCAAATTCAACATATTTATGTCTCTTCCACTGCCTAAGAGACTACAATACACTACCACTAGTCTTCCTTAGGCAGGTCTATGGCAAATAGATAAATTGCTGTGTTGCTGCTAGAGGGCTTAGGGAATTTGCAAGCTAAATTGAATGGCTGAGAGCATACTGCTGAGTGCTGAGAAATTACAGAAGGAACATATACAGGATATTATTTACATTAACTAAAACTCGGTTCTTTAAATTGGTTAGACATGTGGCTTAAGGTAAATGTAGCCTAAGACTATTATACTTACTCGTTGTTGATGAACGATGGTTTTGTGCTCACGCGCCACACGTGTGGCCCATTTCCGAGCCTCTTTGTTTAGACTGTGCTCCTCTGTGGTCCCAGTTTCTGATTCTAACTGTCGGCTCTACAACACAAGAGAGAAAGTCTTGTTATACTTACTGAAATCACAACCATTCTGTAGGTGGATCAGAGGACCTTCACTTTGTCAGCACTCAAGAGCACGAGACGTGCTCCAGTACTGTGGGATATTAACAGAAGAGGAGGAGGACGGTATGGAACCATAAATGACCACGGGTTTTTTGTTTTACATTGCTGAACCTCCTCTCTAATACTGCGGTTTGATTCATTTGGGGTCTGAAGAAAGCAAGGGGAAAAAAAGGTTTTCATGCCAGCCTACTGAGGCACTAAAATGGTTGTATAGATAGATAAATATGGAAAAACAACTCAACAGTTTCAATGAGATTAAAGAAAGAATCATTGGACAGAGTGAAAAAAATAAAAACAGCACAAACTCTCTGCCCCCAAAAAATATTGGGTTTAATTTAGTTTCAGGTTCGTTACCAACTTAATGACAAAAACGCACAGTAGCTTTTCCCCTTCCTCTGGGCTTTGGTGTTACGTGAGAGAGAGTGGTACTAGACCAAATGAGCACGAAGGGTTTCTTCTAGCCCTCAAATGCTATGATGATGTTTCACAAAGAACAAACTGCAAAATCTAAATAAACAAGAGTAATAGTTAACCCCTACTGTCCAAAGCACTGTGGAAAGTGTTTCTTTTCACATACATACTTTTATAACAACATTATGAGATGAGTCATAAACCAAAGCTCAGAGAGATTAAGTAAAATTGCCAATGCCTACCAGATATTAAATGTGACAACTTTGATTACAGAAATCTGATTTCAGATTCAGAACTCTGAACCACTGAACTATTTTAACTTTCTTTAAACCCAAGAACTCATGAAAAAAAAACGTAAAATAATTATAAGAGAAAAAAAATTCGTTAACTGTGAATTATCCAAGAAAAATTTTAATACAGAAAGAAGCAAAAGTTTAGAGTGGGAAGAACTTAAAAAACTGGCTTTTGCAAAGTTACATAGCTCAAGATTTGAAAGTAAGTAGAATCTGATAAATTCGATTAAAAATGTAATTTTTTTTTTTTCATTTTTCTGAAGCTGGAAACGGGGAGAGACAGTCAGACAGACTCCCGCATGCGCCCGACTGGGATCCACCCGGTACGCCCACCAGGGGCGACGCTCTGCCCACCAGGGGGCGATGCTCTGCCCATCCTGGGCGTCGCCATGTTGCGACCAGAGCCACTCTAGCGCCTGGGGCAGAGGCCACAGAGCCATCCCCAGCGCCCGGGCTATCTTTGCTCCAATGGAGCCTTGGCTGCGGGAGGGGAAGAGAGAGACAGAGAGGAAAGCGCGGTGGAGGGGTGGAGAAGCAAATGGGCGCTTCTCCTGTGTGCCCTGGCCGGGAATCGAACCCGGGTCCTCCGCACGCTAGGCCGATGCTCTACTGCTGAGCCAACCGGCCAGGGCAAAAATGTAATATTTTTGATGGGGTTGTAGGCAAGGTTGAAAAACTTTTACTTTATGCAGACATCTCAACTAACGTTTATATAACCTAAAGTTAGGTTATATAATGATAAATGAGTTGAAATAGCAAAAGAATTAAAATCCAAATCTAATTACCTTTACAATTACATTTTATATTCTGAATCATTCTTTGGGCTACTAGGAATCTGGAAACCAACTTTATTATTTTATTTTGCTTTGTGGAAGGATCTAGATAGACATATAAATTTCTATCTGTCCATAGAAGTCAGGGTTTAAAATGTTAAATACTGGATGCTGATATAAATATAATCTATATTAGCAGGGAATCTGATGTACACAGGTTGTAAGGTGTATTCTGAATAGGCCATGTATAAGTTTTTAAGTCAGTCGGACCAAGTTGTAACCCTCTCTGTGCCATTTACTAGTCTTGGGCATATTGAGTCTTAGTTACATCTGAAGATTGCTAAAAAAGCCACCTATCTCTTAGGGGTTATTAGGATGAAATTAAGTCATTTCAAACATTCTCTTATAGTATCTACATATATTAAATATCTAATAAATGGTTTAATGTTAAGGACCCAATTGAAAATTACTTCAAACCAAAAAAGTTTTAAATCCAAATAACCCAAGTAATGAAAGAAAAACAAGACTGATGATATGCTGAGAAATCTTAAAGAGAATGAACTTATAGGGAGTAGAGATGATAAAGGAGGCAATTAATGAAAAAATTTAATTTTTATTACTGAGCAAAATTTTAGGAATAAATATATATATATTTTTTAAAGAAACTTTTTTTAAAATTTTATTTATTCATTTTTAGAGAGGAGAGAGAGAGGGAGAGAGAGAAACAAGAGAGAGAGAAGGGGGAGGAGCTGGAAGCATCAACTCTCATATGTGCCTTGACCAGGCAAGCCCAGGGTTTCGAACCGGCAACCTCAGCATTTCCAGGTCGACGCTTTATCCACTGCACCACCACAGGTCAGGCCACAAGTAAATATTAAAATGTGTGCAGGCTGTAGAGAGGCAATAGTCCATAGGCTCAGTGTCTGGTAAATTGAAATGTGCTTTAAAACAGAATAGGAACAGCAGCAATTTCAGAAATACAACAGAAATAACAGGAAAGAGTGGTGAGGAGTCCGTCCTGCATGTCCTCCATTCACCTGGTGGGAGAGTGTGGTAATGGCACTGACTGGGGCTCCGCTCGCCAGGACAGGCTTAGCGCTACCAACTCCAAGAGGACACCAGGAAGCAAGAAAACCATGGCTCCCTGCTCAGATGAAAGAAAAGTGCTAGCATAAACTGAGTAAAAGTAATTGTTTGGGATTTTATTCTTTGTGGGCAGTAAGAATACTTAATTTACAACAAAACAAAATGTACACAAAAATGTTCTGCAGTTAAACACATTCTTAAAAATGACTATTCTAGAGACTTTTTCAATGATTGACAATCTGGGATGATTTTTATAAAAGTATGGGCATGTATTCTTTTTCATTATGCAAAAATTAACTGCTTCCCAAGTGTTCAACATTTCCTCTCAGAAAACATAGTAACTTGCAGAAAGAACATTCAAATTGCAATCAGGACAGTATCTGTCACTAATCCTTTGTATGACTCTGGACAAGTCTTCTCTTCCTTTCTAGGTTTCAGTTACCCTTTTACTAAAGGCATCTTAGCTCTAAGGTTATTTTCAGAATTCCTGTTAAAGAAAAGTAAGGTGCTTCAAACAAGATGGAAAATGAGAAGCACAATCTTTTCACTATAAACAGGAAAGGAAACCCCTGATTTATAAGGGAAAATGCAAAGCCCCATCTTATTGTACTCAGTGGTCCCTTATACATACCATACATACATATATATCTATATCTATATATATTTATATAGATATAGATATATATAACTTTCATCCCAATAGCAGGTCCCACCCTTTCATTAACATGCAAAGCCACACATCCCATTGCTCCCACCCTTGACCGAAATCCCATATACCTCAGCTATGGTCATTCTCAGAGCACTGACAGGGGAGAGCTCAATATCCACCAGTTGGGCGGCTTTTAAACTCTGCCCAGTAAAGATTGCACAAGGACAGAAAATAGCATAGTTAGAATTGTAAGGCAAACAAGGACACAGCTAAGAACATTTAGCACAGTGTCTAGAAACAAAATAAGATTTAGGATTGCAGTTAGGATAAGTGAGATGAATGTCACTGTTATTCTGATTTTCTGAGGAAAATGAGCAAAGATAAAATAATCTCAAATTAGTTGCTATTTTAAGTCAAGCTTGGCAAACCTGCCCATACTCTGTATCTTCTAATATTCTGCTACATTCCTCCCAGGCTTCAAAGAAGTCAAATTATAGAATAATGTCACCCAATCACTAAGCAAAAGCTGATAAAAAAGAAAAAAGATACCATTATTAATGGCAAGGGCTATAATCTAGAGGAAAATGCTTTTTCCCCTACATTTCTTTATATAGCCACTAAGAGGGCTACTTAAAATTCAGTAAGAAAAGTAATGAAGACATCTCTAGCAAAGGTGTCTATTAAACTGATACCATTAAATTCTGGTATCATAAACTCCCCTGGGTTTGATTTTAGGATTACTAACAGAATTGACCAATGTTATCTGATTTCTGTCTTGGCTCGCCTACACTGAGACCATGTGCCAGAGATGCTGGCATATAAATACGTGCTAAACATGCGCTTTCTCACCTTGCAGAAGTTAAAATTTCTTTGTAGGTTATTAAATTAGCTTTTTGGTTTTTTTAAATAAAAAAATGGCATTTTTCATGGACTAAACTCAAGAATAAAAATGGATGATTAATGTCGACTTTAAAAAATTTGCCAATTTGACATCCGTGTTAATACTTTAACATCTTAAGAAACTGAAAGACATAGAAAGGGCCTATAATTTTCTATAAAACCAACAAAATCTTTGCATGTACATATTTAGTATTTATTAATTCTATTCTGGTTAAAATTTAACCACTGGCTTCTCTGAAAGGGTTATCTGTATGAGGAATTTCATGGATGGAAAGTATGATTTATATTTGAATTGAAATAAAGCCTTTAATATTTTTTCTTCTATAAGTTCAGTTTTCAGCTGTAACTTGTCTATAACTTATTCCAATTTAGTAGAAACTTTTCAAAATAAAGATATTAGGGGTGTTAGTCATGTTTTACAAAGAAACATCAGTTTCTCTGTTTCCCCACAGTTTGTTATACAATTAATGAGACATACTCAGCTTTTTGTTTATTTCAAGGATAATAGTTATTTAAGCAGGAACATAGCTTAAAAACAAATGAAATAAAAATCTGGAATTCCCTTACTGTATCGCTGTCACAAGGCTGGAACTGGAAGGGCTGGGGTTTGTGAAAAACAGCATTCTCTTGTAGAAACAGCTGAAGATTATAATCCCGTATCACCTACAGAGAAAATAAATTATCTTTAGTTTTTGTTTTTTTTTTAAATTCAGTGAGAGAAGGGGAGGCAGTGAGACAGACTCCTGCATGCATCCCTACTAGGATCCACCCAGCAAGCCCTCTAGGGGGCGATGTTCTGCCCATCTGGGGTGTTGCTCCAACGTTCAGCAACTGAGCTCTTCTTAGTGCCTGAGGTGGAGGCCATGGAGACATCCTCAGTGCCCAGGGCCAACTGTCTCCAATTGAGCCATGACTGCAGGAGGGGAAGAAAGAGAGAGGAGTGGAGAAGCAGATGGGCACTTCTCCTGTGTGCCCTGACGAGGAATCGAACCCAGGACATCCACACGCTGGGCTGACGTTGTACCACTGAGCTAACCTAGGTTAAAATGACCAGTAATTACATTTTAAAGCTTTAAGATTCATTCTGCTGTTTTTCAAAAAATGAGAAATCATCCAGTATTACATAATCAAAAATAAATGGTTGTTTTTTTCCATTTCAACAGTTGTTTTCACTGTACTGTTTTTCCAAGAATCTAAATTTGGAAAGTCCTAGTTTAGAAACTAGCCCAAATATTGAGTCAACACAATATACAATATTTTAAAACATCAAGAAGATAACTATTGTCCAAAAGCTATTCTTTTTAATGTATGTGTATGTGTGTGTTCATGTGCATAAACAGGGAAACAGGTTTGTCTCTTAGGTCTCCTACTTCTAAAGCTTTGTAGGTCTCTTTTTTTTCAATTTTATTTTGTATTGGTTTCAAGTGTATAGCTTAGTAGTTAGATAATCATATATTTTACAATGTTCTCCTCGACATTTCCAGTACCCCAATTGGTCCCATTTATAGTTATCACAAAATTATTGACTATATTTCCTACGCTGTACTTACTACCCTGTGACTATTTTGTAACTCCCAATTTGTGCTTTGTAGTCCCTTCATCTCTTTTCCCAGGATAGGAGTCTTACAGTTTGTTTTATGGAGATTGCCATCCACTAGAAAATGACCAGATAACCTCATCCATAGCATAAAATAGTATTTTAAAATAAATCTTATTTATTGATTTGGGAGGGGGTGGAGAAACTCATTTATATATTCATTGGTTGATTCTTTTTTTTTTTTTTTTTTTAGAGAGGAGAGGGAGAGACAGAGGAGAGACACAGAGAGAGAAGGGGGGAGGAGCAGGAAACATCAACTCCCATATGTGCCTTGACCAGGCAAGCCCAGGGTTTCGAACCGGCGACCTCAGCATTTCCAGGTCAACGCTTTATCCACTGCGCCACCACAGGTCAGGCCATTGGTTGATTCTTGTGTGTGCCCTGACTGGGGATCGAATTGGCAATCTTGGCATAGCAGGATGATGCTCTAATCAACCGAGCTACCCATCTAGGGGTCTAATACCATTTTACTTTATTATTATTATTATTTTTTTTATTCATTGATTTTAGTCAAAGAGGAAGAGAGGGAGGGAAAGTGACAGAGAGAGAGAGAGAGAGGAACATCAATCTATTCCTGTATGTGCTCTGACCAGGGATAGAACAGACAACCTCTGTGCTTTGGGATGATGCTCTAAACAACCAAGCTATCCAGCCAGGGCTCTAATTACCATTTTAAAGCATACCAAGAAGACAGACTAGAAGGGAATTTATATATAGGGGGAATTCTGAGTCAGAGAAAGTAGCAAAACTAATAGCACAGAGAGAAAGATAGCCATCTGAAAAGGAATTCATTGCATTATATACTACTCTGGGAAAGAATAGAAACCAGCAACATTTTATTGTGCAGAAACCCATTTTGCTACACAGCTTTCTCTTTGCTTATCTTTCATTTGCAGTATATTACAGCTCATTAGTACCTTTGTCAGAGGATGGGCAGAAGAAGAGGAAAAAAGCAGTTTAAAGCAGCTCTGTAGCTATACAGTACCTTAGTAGTCTCAGGGAAAGGGATTACTGGGGAGCTAGAGAAAGGAGAAGTTGTATTTTGCAATTTATTTACCAATATCATCCTGGTTCTTTCTCTATTGCTCCCCTCCCCTTCATTCAATAACCCTTTATTGAGAGAGCTTACCAGGCCCAATGTTAAATGCGGGCGTGAGGGAAAATATATAAATGAATAAAGATAAGCAGTCAAGATTAGTATCTTCAAAGAATATATAATACGAAAACTGGGAGAACCAAATGGGTTACACAATTAAAATACACCATGGAAGTATGTAGAGGGTACCAGGAGAGCACAGAAGGTGATAGTTAATCCAGACTGAAGGGGTGGGACGGGGTGCAAAGCGGTTGGGAGAATCTGGTCAGGAAAAGCTGGCTGAATAAACATATTCTCAAAAGCAAATGTGCTGTGTTCTTTTCCTGGATCCAGTTTAAGCTCCAGTAGCTGTGAAAGCTCTTGACAGCCCTCAGAGCCTCCCTAATTACCATGAAGGAAAAGCTAAGAGAATCATCCTAGTTGCCAAACCTATCCTCTCAGGCACTATAAATCTATTTTTTTTTTGAAGGGGAAGTATCAACCTTTAGAATTTTTACTTTTTGTCACAAAAAATTTCAAACACATAAAAAGGTGAGACAACAGTAGAGTGTATTCCTACATAGCCAACAACCAACTTGCAAAAACATCCCCGTGTGGCTAATGTTGTTTCATCTATAAATCCGTCTACCCCCTCTATCCCCAATGTAAAAAAGTCCCAGACATACCATTTCATCCTTAAATATTTCAGTATGATATCTAAAAGATAAGGGCTCTTTAAAAAACACGTCCATATTGAAATTTAAAATATTTATAAAACCATCAACAAGTGTTCAAATTTCCATGATTGCTTTGTATTTATTAAAGTTTTTAAAATCAGGATCAAAATAAGGACCCCACGATGCAACTGGATGATGTTACTTAGATTTGTTCCTCCATCTATCCCCACATCCCCTGCAATTTGTTGAAGAAAGTGGGTTTTTTTTTTTTTTTTTTTTCATTTTTCTGAAGCTGGAAACAGGGAGAGAGTCAGACAGACTCCTACATGCGCCCGACCGGGATCCACCCGGCGCGCCCACCAGGGGCGACGCTCTGCCCACCAGGGGGCGATGCTCTGCCTATCCTGGGCTTCACCATGTTGCGACCAGAGCCACTCTAGCGCCTGAGACAGAGGCCACAGAGCCATCCCCAGCGCCCAGGCCATCTTTGCTCCAATGGAGCCTTGGCTGCGGGAGGGGAAGAGAGAGACAGAAAGGAAAGCGCGGCGGAGGGGTGGAGAAGCAAATGGGTGCTTCTCCCGTATGCCCTGGCCGGGAATCGAACCCGGGTCCTCCGCACGCCAGGCCGACGCTCTACCACTGAGCCAACCGGCCAGGGTGAAACTGGGTTTTTGTTTTGTAGTTTCCCAGTTTGAATTTTGCTGACTGCATCCTTGTAGTATCAGTGTTCTGTTGCCTAGATTTCCTATAAATTGATGCTGATTACATTCAGCTTTTGTTTTGTTTTGATAAGGTGGTGTTCACCTCTATGAGGAGATTTGCTTCTGATTTGCCCCTTCTTACGATATTAATAGCTGTAGTGGGCTGAATGGTGGCCCTCCCAAAAGATTTGTGTCCTAATCCCTGGAACCTGTGAATGTTACCTCATTTGGAAAAAGGCCCTTTGCAGATGTAATTAAGGATTTTAAAATAATGAGATCATTCTGAATTCCCTGGATGGGCCCTAAATCTAATGATAAGTACCCTTATAAAAGACATACAGAGGAAAACAGTCTGGAGAGGAGATAATTCAACCATAAGAGATAGGACCACAAGCCAAGGAATGCCGGGAGGCACTAGAAACTGAAAGAAAAGAAACTGATCCTCCCCTAAAACCTTTGGAGGAAAGGCAGCTCTGCTCTTTTATTTCTGACTCTTGGCCTCCAGAACTTGGGAAGCAATAAATTGTTTGGTTTTTTAAAAATTTTAGTGAGGGGAGAGAGAGAGAGAGAGAGAGAAAGAGAGAGAAGGGAGGAGGAGCAGGAAGCATCAACTCTCATATGTGCCTTGACTGGGCAAGCCCAGGGTTTTGAATCAGTGACCTCAGCGTTCCAATTGATGCTTTATCCACTGTGTTACCACAGGTCACGCGGGTGGGAATAAATTTCAGTTAAGCCACCCAGTTTATGGTAATTTGTATAGCAGCCTTAAGGAAACTAATAGAACAGTTCTCTGATGATGTAAGGCCAGTGGCCGCTGCCGTGGCCAGGCAGGTTCACACTGGATTTGGTCAGATGGTAAAGAAACTGTGGAGCCAGAAAATGGTGGGGCATTCCGTTTATTAGAGTCTCATAATGGCAAACAAGCCAACAGGGTGGAAAACTCCTTCCCTCTCTCCCAGGGTTCCCAAGAACCGACCCCCCTCTCCAGACTCACTGGACTCCCCCCTTATGGACTCACTGGACACTTCCCCCACAAGCCCCCATGAGCAAAACAGGCGGGGTGCAAATACCCCCTCTCCAGCAAACAACTGTCCCTCCCTCATAGAGGCAGGCAATCTGCAATTTGCAATCACTGCCCTGAGGGCAAGCACCTGCAGCCTTCCACAGACCACACACAGAAGGTGCTGCCCTGCACAATGCAAAATACAAGCAAGCAAACCTAAACACACTTTACAAACTTGTTTGTCCAACAGATGATAAATGCCTAAATCCATTAGGGGCTGCAAAAACTAGAAATTTTTCTATTTTTGTCCCTACCATTTTATCAAGAAATTTTTTTATCATTCCTTTTTCATTTATTAGCTAAAATACTTCTATAAGAGAAATTATCCAAGTCAATTATTTAGTTACCTTGAAATACAGTTCATAAAAGGCAGGATAAATGCTTAATTCTTACCCTTTATTATCTAGTTCTCATGTGGAGTTTTTTTGCCTAGCAACCTCCAAAGAATGACCAATTACATACAGCTTTAATAAATTATTATGAAGTTCTGGATTTGAAAATATTCAATAAGTTTTAATCCACTGCAGGTATCCTAACTGATGATGAAATCCCATCAGCCAACAAGATCTCATCCTGAGTCCTCTTGACATGACTTAGTAGTTTTATTTTTTTATTTATTATTATTTTTTTTGCATTTTTCTGAAGCTGGAAATGGGGAGAGACAGTCAGACAGACTCCCGCATGGCATGCACCAGACCGGGATCCACCCGGCACGCCCACCATGGGGCCACGCTCTGCCCACCAGGGGGCGATGCTCTGCCCATCCTGGGCGTCGCCATGTTGCGACCAGAGCCACTCTAGCGCCTGGGGCAGAGGCCACAGAGCCATCCCCAGCGCCCGGGCCATCCTTGCTCCAATGGAGCCTTGGCTGCGGGAGGGGAAGAGAGAGACAGAGAGGAAGGCGCGGTGGAGGGGTGGAGAAGCAAATGGGCGCTTCTCCTGTGTGCCCTGGCCGGGAATCGAACCCGGGTCCTCCGCACGCTAGGCCGACGCTCTACTGCTGAGCCAACCGGCCAGGGCATGACTTAGTAGTTTTAGACTATTTTTCTTGCTTTCTATTATGAAAAACTAAGATTTATCTTATATTTCAAGTTCCAGACATAGAATCAGTCTTATTTTCCTCCAAAGCCCTGATTTTCTTTCTCTTTTTTTTTTTAAGTGAGGAGAAAGTTAGTTAGAAAACAAACTCTGGACACTAGAGGTACTGGGTCAGTCACCATTCTTTTTCTCAAGGAATTTACTCAGAGGGCAGTTGCAAAGAGGTACTGTGTACCTACTAATGTTGGCATCCAGCATAACTACAGTCAATAGCAAAACCATAAAATCAACTCTGGTACAAAAGTATAAAGTTTTTTTAAAATTTCACTAGTTATACATGCACTCATCTGGGGTGGGTGGTAGATGTGCAGAGGTCTATGCAATATCATCATATGTGTAGCTTTATGTAACCACCATCACAATCAAGACACTAAACTGGACCATCACCATAAGACTCTCTTGTGCTATACTCCATAATACCTACATCTACTCTCCCCACCCTTAACTCCTGGAAACCATTAATCTGTTCTCTATCTCTACAAATATGTTAATTCTCAAATGTTATGTAATGGAATCATACAATTTATCTTTTCAGATTGCCTTTTTTCACCTAGCATAATTTCCCTGAAGTTTATCCAAGTTGATGCATATACCAACAGTTTGTTGCTTTTTATTGCTGAGCTTTCCGTGGCATGCACATACCACCATTTACTTGATCTTTCACTCACTAAAGGTTGTTTAAGCAGTTTCCAATTTTTGGCTATTATGAATAAAGCTACTATGAAAATTTGTGCACAAGTTTCTGTGTGAAGATATAATTTCATTTTCTCTGGAATATGTGCTCAGTCTCGTTCTCTTTAAATTTGTTACTGAGGCCCTGGCTGGTTGGCTCAGCAGTAGAGCGTCGGCCTGGCGTGTGGGGGACCTGGGTCCGATTCCCGGCCAGGGCACATAGGAGAAGTGCCCATTTGCTTCTCCACCCCCCCCCCCTTCCTCTCTGTCTCTCTCTTCCCCTCCCGCAGCCAAGGCTCCATTGGAACAAAGATGGCCTGGGTGCTGGGGATGGCTCCTTGGCCTCTGCCCCAGGCGCTAGAGTGGCTCTGGTCATGGCAGAGCGATGCCCCGGAGGGGCAGAGCATCGCCCCTGGTGGGCGTGCTGGGTGGATCCCGGTCGGGTGCATGCGGGAGTCTGTCTGACTGTCTCTCCCCGTTTCCAGCTTCAGAAAAAATACCAAAAAAATAAAAAAATAAAAAAATAAATTTGTTACTGAAGTATAACTAACATATACTGCTCACAACAATTAGGGGATATTTTATTGCTTCATATAACTTTGAAATACAAATATTGATCGACTTACGACCTATGCAACTTAGAACCATTCAACTTTATGACCACAATCGCTAGCCACGACTGCTTTGCGTCTGGCAGTGCAAGCGTTGCCCAGCTGGGCGGACGACAGTGCGGACCAGCTTCCATGCAGCACTATCATCTCCACGTGCACCATTTCAACTGTTATCCCAGACTCGGTACAGCAATTTGTGTTTTGTGTCTTGGATATTTTTCATCAAACCCCTCCCAAGATGTCTATCAAGAGGAAATTGTCTTTACAAATATTAAACCAGTTGTACTGGTAATGCAGTGTTTTACTTAAACCTGATGAATGTAAAAATAAGAAACAGCCTATCTGTGGTGGTGCAGTGAATAAAGCATCGACCTGGAAATGCTGAGGTCACCGGTTCAAAACCCTGGGCTTGCCTGGTCAAGGCACATATGGGAGTTGATGCTTCCAGCTCCTTCCCCACCTCTCTCTCTCTGTCTCTCCTCTCTCTCTCTCTGTCTCTCCTTCTCCTCTCTAAAATGAATAAATAAAAAAATAAAAAATAAATTTAAAAAAATAAAAATAAGAAACAAAATGGTGTAGAGATGATACAAATGGCATAAAATGAACAAAGAAAATTATAATATATAATGAAAAAAAATTATGATAAAATATGACTTAAAGATTTTTTAAAAATATTTTATTTAATGATTTTTTTAGAGAGAGAGGAGTGAGAGAGAGAGAGAAAGAGAGAGAAGGGGGAGGAGCAGGAAGCATCAACTCCCATATGTGCCTTGATCAGGCAAGCCCAAGGTTTCAAACCGGCGACCTCAGTGTTCCAGGTCGATGCTTTATCCCACTGCGTCACCACAGGTCAGGCCCATGACTTAAAGATTTTTATAACATCATTTCACAGTACTGTACATATAGCCTACTCAACTTACGACCAAATCTTGTTACGACCGGTCTGTCGGAACCAATCGTGGTCATAAGTCGAGCACTAGCTGTATCCCCTAATTGTTGTGAGCAGTACATAATAAACTGTACTTATTTGAAGTATATAATTTAAGCTTTAACATATCTATACACCTGTGAAACACCCCCACAATCAAGATAATAAACATATTCCTCACTCTCAAAAGTTACCTTGTCCTTGTAATCCTTCCCTCCAGTCCCCTCTGACCCCCTGTCATTTCTATGACAACCGAGACTAGGCTTTAAATCTCGTGTGCATGCTACTGGTAAATCCTTAAGCATGTAGCGCAGTGAGTTTGCCTAAAGTAGCATCCAATAAATAGTTGTTTAAGAACACCTGAGTAACCACCAGATGAAATACAAATTACCAATAGTGTTGAAAACCTTATCACACTCCCACCTTACATCTTTCCACAGCAGTGTTCCTCAACCATTAAAAAAAAAAATTATCGCCCCCATGTCCTGGCCCAGGGAGCTGAGCTGTTTTAGATGTTTTTATTCCCTAAGCAAGAAATTTGATTACATTTTAATATCACAAATATACAACCCCAATATCTGGTAGCAATTTTTACTTCCTTAGAGGAATATCACCTCCTTGGAGAATGATGCAGAACATCTAGAGCAGTGATCCCCAACCCCCGGGCCGCGGACCAGTACCAGTCTGCGGGCCATTTGGTACCGGTCCGCAGATAAACAATAAATAACTTACATTATTTCCGTTTTATTTACACTTAAGTCTGAATGATGTTTTATTTTTAAAAAATGACCAGATTCCCTCTATTACATCCGTCTAAGACTCACTCTTGATGCTTGTCTCGGTCGCGTGATACATTTATCCGTCCCACCCTAAAGGCTGGTCCGTGAAAATATTTTCTGACATTAAACCTGTCTGTGGCCCAAAAAAGGTTGGGGACCACTGCTCTAGAGGGTAACCACCCTACTGAATTTTATCATTTTCCTATTTTTTAAAATTTAAATAGAGTTACTACATATAATGTATTTCAAAATGATACTGCTTTTGTTGGGTAATTTTGAACTGTATAAATAGCATCTTAGTGTGTATATTCTTTTGCAACCTGCTTCTTTGCTCAACACTGTATTTGTGAGTCCTATCCACAGTAATGCATACCTACAGAGCTTTCATTTTCATTGTGGTACTATAGTACTTTATTCATCCTACTGTCAGTGGACAGCTGGGTTCTTTCTAGTTCTTTCAACTTTTATGAAGAAAGTTGCTATGAACATTTCCCCAAAATTTTCTGGTACACATACAAGAGTTTCTTTAGGATATATTCCTCAGAGTGGAACTGCTTGGTCATAAGCGAAGTGCAACTTTAAGTTGACTAAATGTCAAATATTTTCAAGTTGGATGTTCCAATTTGTACCCCTTATGGCAGTGCATGAATTTCTGTTAATCCATATTATCAATACCCATTCTGGTCTATCTACTTTTGTCAATCTCATTGGTAGAAAATAGAATGTCACGGTGATTTAAATTTCTATCTCTTTGATTAATGATGAGGGTAAGCATCTATACTGTATTAGTTTGCCAGGCTACCATAATGAAGTATTAGCCTCGGTGGCTTAAACAATAGAAATTTATTTCCTCACAGTTCTAGAGGCTAGAAGTCCAAGGTCAAGGTGCTTTTAGGATTGGTTTCTTCTGAGGGCCTCTCCTTGCTTGTAGATGGCCATCTTTTTCTTCACATGGTCTTCCCTCTGTGCCTGTCTGTGTCCTAATCTACTCTTATAAGGACATAATCTCTTTTCAGTTGGGACACCTTTTATTTCTTTTTCTTGTCTAGTTGCTCTAAGACCCCCCAGTGCAATGGTGAGTAGCAACAGTAAAAGTGGACATCCCTCCTCTTGTTCCTGATACTAGCAGAAAAAGTTTCTTTCACTAATGATTATGGTATCAGCTGTAGGTTTTTCCATAAACGCCCTTCATCGTGTTAAGGAAGTTCCTTTCTATTCCTAATTTGCTGAGTGTTTTTTATCTTAGAGTGTTGAATTTGTCAAATGCTTTTTCTGTGTCTTTTTAAATGATCACAGGAAGTTTTCCCCCTTTCTTTTTATTTGGTTTACTTTTCTGGTTAGTCTTCAAGGTATTAAGAATGGCAATACCAGCCAATTCAATTTTCAAAGAAATACAAAATAACACTTATTTTCTGAATTGTTAAAAGAGCTACCGATACATTATTAATTGGTTTCCTTAAGCAGACAGAACGCAAGCACACACAAACAAAATACAAAGGCCAGCAGAACTATCTTTAGAACTTACTATTATAGGGAAAATATCTATGACAACATCTGCTTCAGTCACATATACAAAGCATTTCATAAAATATTAAGGAGAAAAGCAAGCTTTATAAATAATAAAAATTAAACAAAAACTCCCAGGGCTAGCTGTTTCCCTTTAGAGGAGAAAAAATTTAGAGAGCTCCATAACATTTAGAGTATGTCACTATGAATAACCCCAAAATATCTTTCAGAATATATACAATTACAATTTAGATATGTGGGGAAAAATTAATTTTCTCCCTAAACAACAAAGTAATAATGATGTAGAATAAAAACCTAAAGAGTTTCAAAATTCTTTTTTGGGTTATGAAATCAATGGGTGGCTTTCAGCAGTCTAACAAGAGCAGTATAAATATTTCTTTGTAACAGAAAAGTACATGGAATAAAACTGTGGTAGGTTTGAGCTCTTCTGGTACTTGGAACAAAAGGGCACATCTCCTAGGTGCATCATTCTTATTAAATTTTTATCACTACACTTTCAATCTAAACATTAGAGCTTCTAGACATTTGTTCCTCATCCCTGGGGAGCAAGATATTCATATGAGTGAATACAGAGAGAAATGAAAGCTTATCTCTTTATGTGTCCAAATCAGTTTACACATTTTTAATTCATTCTCTATGAAAATATTATAAGCTAAAGACAGAATACAGTATAGTAGTGGAGCATGGAAAATACCATGCGTGAGGGTGTTACCTCAGGCAAGCCACATAAACTTCCTGTGTTTTCTTCTCTATATATTGTTAAGTGTTGTGTAAAATATTAGTTGTTTTTTAATTCTATACATTTACCTGTTTTATAAACTAATGGTAGTGTATCAACCTCACTTATTCTTGGAAAAAAGATTTTAAACAACTTGGTCAGAGGACAATATCTCTGATAAAATTAGAATAAATGTAATAATATTTCTAATAAAATTAGAAACAAAAAATGGTACCCCACTACATACTCTCATTGTATAGAAAATGGAAAAACCTCACTTGTAAATAACTCATGGGTAGATGAGGGGGAGAAAAAGAAGACACAACAGGGTTGAGGGACTGGGTAAAAAAGGCGAAAGGATTAATAAGTATAAACTATAGTTAGAGAATAGTCATGGGGATGTCAAGTACAGCATAGGGAATATAGTCAATAATATTGTAATAACTACATATGGGGCCAGGTGGGTACTGAAAATATTGGGGGGAACACTTTGTAAAGTATATGACTGTCTAACCACTATGCTGTATACCTCAAAATGAATACAAAATAATATTGAATGTAAACTGTAATTTAAAAAAAAATTAAGAAAAAAGAAAAACAAAAAAGCCCTATAAATGACAGAATGCAATTAAAGTAGAAAGAATTTTTTAGCTTTGAGTGGATTTATTTAAAAAACAAGGCTGAAAATATAGGACCTAAATGAAAAATAAGCCTGAAAAAGAATGAGCATAAACTCTAATAAAGCAGAAAGAAATAGTGAATATAGAGGTAAAAATTAAGGACATAGAAGAAAACAACAATGAGAAGCAGAACATAAGCTGGCTCTTGAAAAAGATGAATAAAATAAGCTGTTAAGTCTGACCAAAATGTGAGAATCAGATAGTAAAAAGTAAAAAGAGAGATAATCATAGAAACAAACCAATTTATACGCAAATTTACGCCATCAAATTTGATAAATGAAATGAACAATTGTCTAGGAAAGTGTAAGTTACCAAAATATACTACAGAAGAAACAGAATACCTGAATGGACCAATAAATATGAATAATTTGATCACTAGTCAAAATCAACCACTCCATAAAAAAGAACAAAGCCAAGATGTATCATAGGCTTTTCGCCCTAATATTCTCTTATGGAAAATTTCAAATAGACATACATTAAAGTAAAACGAATTGTACTAAATCACCCATACACCTATTACCTAGATTCTTCAATTAACATTTTTGTACATTTGCTTTCACATAACTATCTATCCAACCAACCATTCTTCTTTCTGTACATCAGTCATTTTATGTTTTATTGGATCCTGTGGGGGAAGGGATACAGGAAAATAAAACTATGATAGCATTTCAAAGCAACAGACCTAGTGATTTTTACATTTCCATATCTACTTAACAATTAAATGTTTCTCTGAAAATAGAATTGAAGCTATGGTACACGGAAAATACGAATATGTAGAAAAGGAAGCATTCAGGAAGACGAGTCTGTGCTCCTTTTCTTTCCTGACTTGGACATTATCGTGTGAGATGGACACCAATTCCTTTCCAAATAATTTCTTATGATATTACCCCAGCTCTCCCTCTCCTTGCAAAAAAAAAAAAAAAAAAAAAAGAATTGAACTGGCTCTTTTAAAACAGCAGTTATAAAATGAATATATTTTATATTCATGTTGTGTGATGGGCACACAAAACAATCAATAGTTCAACTACTATAGAAATGTTTAACTGCCTGACCAGGCGGTGGCGCAGTGGATAGAGCGTCAGACAGGTTCTAGACCCTGAGGTCACCAGCTTGAGAGCGGGCTCATCTGGTTTGAGCAAAAAGCTCACCAGCTTGGACCCAAGGTCACTGGCTTGAGCAAGGGGTTACTCGGTCTGCTGAAGACCTGCGGTCAAGGCACATATGAGAAAGCAATCAATGAACAACTAAGGTGTTGCAACGTGCAATGAAAAACTAATAATTGATGCTTCTCATCTCTCTTGTTCCTGTCTGTCTCTATCCCTCTGACTCTCTCTCTGTAAAAAAAAAAAAAAAAAAAAAAAAAATTAACTGAAACCTATGTATTCTTATTGATCAATGTCACCCCATTAAATTTAATTTCTAAGGAAAAATAAATAAAATGAATATATTGTTACAAATACATGCATTCAGTAAGCAGGCATATACTATCCACTTAATTTACCAGAAAGAAACATTTACTAATCACAGGAACAATTTATCTTCCAAGGACAGTTCCTCTACTGTAAGAAATGTTAATCTGTCAGATCCTAAAGGAAAGCAATTCATTTACTTTCTCTGTACACAATGTGACATGCCAGCAAAGTTGATGAATCTTAATACTTTTACATTGAAAATATTACTATATCATAGTAAAGATGATATAAAAAAACAGCATTTAGAGGTAAGGTTAATTTTTTAAAAAACAGGATATTATAGTATTCATTTCTTCATTAATTATAAAATGCTATGTCCTTCTTAGTGCCCCTTTATTATTCTTTGTGCTGACTGACACATGATTTGTTTCCCCATATGAATAAGTTGAGTGGATTCAAAATTTCAGTGGAAGATAAAACTCTTCAAACTATTCTTCTCCAAAGCACTGTGCATGGCAATGGATGACATCATGAGCTAGCCCGCACTGTGACTTCCCCTCTTACTCGTTGTGTCAACTCCTCAAGCAGAACACAATGCCGTCTAATTGTTACAAGGAATACTGTTCCCAGGAAACTTGTCCTGTAAAGTGTTTTTTGTCACTGGTACCTCCATTTAGTTTGTATATAAAAATATTTTAGATTCATGCCTAACCAAGTGGTGGTGCAGTGGATAGAGCATCGGTGTGGGATGCAGAGGACCCAGGTTTGAAACCCTGAGGTTGCCGGCTTGAGTGCAGGCTCACCAGCTTGAGCGTGGGATCATAGATGTGACCTTATGGTCGCTGGCTTAAGCTCAAAGGTCGCTGGTTTGAAGCCCAAGGTTGCTGGCTTGAACCCAAGGTCGCTGGCTTGAGCAAGGGGTCACTGGCTTTGCTGTTGCCCCTGGGTCAAGGCACATATGAGAAAGCAATCTATAAATAACTAAGGTGCCACAATGAAGAACTGATGCTTCTACTCTTTCTCCTTTCCTGTCTATCCCTATCCGTCCCTCTCTCTGTCTCTCTTGCTAAAAAAAATAAAAATAAAAAAAATATTTTAGATCTTAAAATGGACAATATCACAGATTGCACTAATGATAGCTTACCTTGCTAGAGGTTTCTAATAAAAACTGGAATGTGTTCTGCACAGCTTGACATGTTTCTAGCTCAGTCCGGCTGAAGGCTATTAAATAATCCTTCAGGTGATCATACACATTTCCATCAAGAGCCTGTGAAAGAGGAATAAACAAAAACAAAACAAATTATGGTAAAGCTTTGACATATAATGCCTACTGTCTATAGGGTAAGTTCAGTTTAAAATCTATTAATAGTAGGCCCTGGCTGGTTGGCTCAGTGGTAGAGTGTCAGCCTGGCGTGCAGGAGTCCCAGGTTCGATTCCTGGCCAGGGCACACAGGAGAAGTGACCATCTGTTTCTCCACCCCTCCCCCTCTCCTTCCTCTCTGTCTCGCTCTTCCCCTCCCACAGCCAAGGCTCCATTGGAGCAAAGTTGGCCTGGGCGCTGAGGATGGCTCCATGGCCTCTGCCTCAGGTGCTAGAATGGCTCTGGTTGCAACAGAGCGACGCCCCAGATGGGCACAGCATTGCCCCCTGGTGGGTGTGCCTGGTGGATCCCGGTCAGGCGCATTCAGGAGTCTGTCTGACTGCCTCCTCGTTTCCAGATTCAGAAAAAAAACCCCAAACAAATATAAAATCTATTAATAGTAAATTAACAACAGATATAGATTACTAAGAGTAAATATAACAATAAACAATCATTTGGGAAAACGCTAAATCTCTCTAATATGTAGGAACTGAAAAAGGTAAAATCCAATATTGGTAAATCTGTGGGAAGAGGACAAAACCTGGAGACAAAATGTTGTGGTTCTGACCTTTGCTCATCGGCTATTAGCTGTGTCAACTTCAGTTGTCACCTTAGTGGGAACAGGTGTGGCAGTTAAAGGAAATAATGGATGTAAAAGGATCTAGGCACAGTGCCTGGAAGTGAGTAGATACTCAGTGAACATTAGTCTCCTCCATTTTCCCTCATCCATTATTGGTAGGATTATAAATAAGCATAGTTTTACTATAGAGCAGTCAGAGAAAAAATACAATGGAAATAGTAAAAAGGAAAAAAAAAAGAAATGTGACTAAACATCATTAATGTCTAAAAAGAGTTTTAAACATTTTTATTTGTTTAAGCATAAAACTGGAAAAAAAGAGAGAAAAACCACCAAATGTGAGAAATTATTAAGCTATGATACATATACTGCCATAACAATAAAAACTGTGGAAAGTGTCTAGATGGAAAAATATCTATAAAATAATTTTAGGTTAAAAAAGGGAATAGAATACGTACATATGAGCAACAACTATGGGGAAAACATATCAATAATCAAAAAGGTTCTGGAGTCTTACCAGTCAGTAGAAGTTTTCTTAAAAACTGAGGTAAAATCTACATACCAATAAAAGTCACCATTTAAAACTATTTTAGCCCTGGCCAGTTGGCTCAGTGGTAGAGTGTCAGCCTGGCGTGCAGGAGTCCCGGGTTCGATTCCCAGCCAGGGCACACAGGAGAAGCACCGATCTGCTTCTCCACCTCTCCCCCTCTCCTTCCTCTCTGTCTCTCTCTTCCCCTCCCGCAGCCAGGGCTCCATTGGAGCAAGTTTGCCCGGGTGCTGAGGATGGCTCTGTGACCTCTGCCTCAGGCGCTAGAATGGCTCTGGTTGCAACAGAGCGACGCCCCAGATGGGCAGAGCATCACCCCTGGTGGGCATGCCGGGTGGATCCCGGTCGGGCGCATGCGGGAATCTGTCTGACTACCTCCCCGTTTCCAACTTCAGAAAAATACAAAAAAACCCCCAAAACAAAAACCTATTTTAAATAGTTAATTTCAGTGGTTTTTTAGTATATTTGCAATGTTGTCCAACCATCACTACTATCTAATTTCAAGACATTTGCATCACCCCAAAAAGAAACCCCATATCCATTAAGTGGTCATTCCCATTCTTCCTTTACCCTAGCATCTGGGCAACCACTAATCTTTCTATCTCTACAGATTTGCCTATTCTGGACATTTCTTATAAATGGAATCATATAATATAATATACATCCTTTTATACCTGCCTGTCACTTAGCATAAAGTTTTCAAAGTTCATTAATGTATTAGCATTTCTTTTAATGGCAGAGTAATATTCCACTGTATGGGTACAATGCATTTTATTTATTCATTTCTTCATTGTTTGGTGGACATTTGGGTTGTTACCACTTTCTGGCTATTGTGGATAATGCTGCTATGAACATTTGTGTACAAGTTTTTGTCTGAACACCTGTTTGTAATTTTCTTGCATATATCCCTAGTAGTGAAATTGCTGGGTCCTATAATAATTCTATTTCAGAAATTACCACACAGTTTTCTACCATAGCTGTAGCACTTCACATGAGTTTTTCTTTTCTCCACATCCTTGTCAACACGTTATTTTTTTTTAATTATTCATGCCATCCTAGTGGTATCTCATTGTGGCTTTAGTCTGCATTTCTCTAATTAATAATGGTGAAAATCTTTCCATGTGCTTATTGGCCTTTGGTATATAGTCTTTGGAGAAATGTCTATCCATACCCTTTAAACATGTTTTGTGGTTTGTTTTTTTTTTGGTGACAGAGACAGAGAGAGAAACAGATAGGGACAGACAGACAGGAAGGGAGAGAGATGAGAAGCATCATTCTTTTTTGCGGCATCTTAGTTGTTCACTGATTGCTTTCTCATATGTGCCTTGACTGGGGGGGCTACAGCAGAATGAGTGATCCCTTGCTCAAGCCAGTGACCTTGGGGTTTCAAACATGGGTCCTCCGTGTCCTAGTCTGACGCTCTATCTACTGCACCACTGCCTGGTCAGGCCCTTTACTAATTTTTTAATTGGGATGTTTGGTCTTTTTGTTGATGAGTTGTAAGAATTCTTTATATATTTGAATTTGAATTTACATATTTGGATACATCTATCTTATCAGAAATACAATTTTCTAATAAAGTCTCCCAGCAAGCCATCTTTTCACTTTCTCAATAGTGTTCTTTGATATGCAAAAGTTTTTTCTTTTGATGAAGTCTAACTTAGCCATTTTAATTTTGTAACTTGTGTTTTGATATCATATCTAAGAATCATCAATGAAGGTTTTATAGTAAAGAAATTCTTTATATATTGTGTGTTTGGTTATTCCATTAAACTTTTACTATAAAACTGATTTTTAAAAAATATACAAATTCTGTCACCAAAGTTTTGATTAATAAAGCTACACACATGTTCTATAGTGCTCAAACCACTAGATGGCTCCATCAAACACTTTAAATACAGGCAGTGCAAATTCCTTAAGATTCCTTTCCATGTAGTTATGTAATAATATCTATCCCCCAGAGACTCCAGGTGTTAAGTCTGAATAAAATTTCTTGTCTTAGGACATGCTTTTCATGAACTTGCTAAAAGAGAAATATGTAACTTCTGATATTAAGTTTTTGCCTTAGAAATGCTCTTGTAGATGGTCACAACCTTGTATTTGCAGGAAACCACTACAGTATTTAAACACACCAAATGCCAATATAGGTATCATGAGCTCCCATTTCTAGAGTTTCTGATTCAGTGGGTGAGGGTGTCGTCTGATAATTTATATTTTCTAACAACTTACTGCTGGTATAGAGACCATAATTTGAGAACCACTGGAGTAGGTAGTCATTTTAGTTGATTTGGTTGAGGGTTTCTGTAGACCCAGATCCTGGTGACTCCAAAGAAGGTAAGCAGCTGGAGGCAGAGAAATCCACTATCCTACGCAGGAAGGCAGATCAATCAGTTTTCAAGTGAAAATCATGCTCTACTTCAGAGTTATAGAGGCAGCATGACATAGCATGGGAATAACTTGAATTCTGAAATAAGTTGTATGTGGGTCAGACTCCCAGAATTTTCACCTACTTCATCATTTCGATGGTTTATTTGTAATTAAGCAAGTGGGACTACTACATCCTCCACAGGATATTGTGAGATTAAATAAAGTAATGGAAGTGACACAATGTTAGTCTCCTTTCTTGCCTTGATTAAAAATCTTTATTTTTTTTAGCTTAAGAGACAAAGAGATATAGATAGAGAAATAGAGAGATACAAAGAGAGACAGACAGGAAGGGAGAGAGATGAGAAGCATCAACTCATAGTTGTGACACTTCAGTTGTTCAATGATTGCTTCTCATACGTGCCTTGACTGGGGGGCTCCAGCTGAGCCAGCCACCTCAGGGTCTCAAACCTGGCACCTCAGCATCACAGGTTGACACTATCCACTGTGCTACCACCTGGTCTCAGGCTCGATTAAAAATCTTTACTGGATTGGCCATATATTGGTAATTGTTAAAGCATAGTAAAGAGTACATGGGGGTCTTTATACAACTGTTTTTACCAAAGTGTGTGTTGAAAATTTTCCATAAAAATTAAAAAGAAAACCTGAATATCAGATTAGGAAAAAAAAGTGAGGCACGAAAATTTATTTTTCAGTAAATCCTACTATATATTTGGAAAAGCCAAGATTCTTTATTTGGTATCTGTGGTTCTTTAAAAACTAGTCCCAAACTATTTATTAGCACCATCTCTCATCATCGTTGTCTGCACTGTGCTCTACATCCCAACCACACTGAGCCATTCTGGACAAGGACATTCACTTTTTTGTCTCCAGCTAAGTTACTCTTGACCTGGAATGTCTTTCCTCCTCTTCTCTCTCATTCAAATAGTAATAATGGTGGCTAAGACACGCAACTAACGTTGATTTATGGCTTACTATGTTCCAAATGCTATCCAAAATGGACTCAATCAATTCTCACAACCTTCTGTATAATGTGTGGGTAGTGTTGTAAGTCATGAATTGAGTCTTAGGCACAGTGCCTAGCAGATAGCAGATGCTCAAATATATTTATAGACTAAATGAATGTTTTATGCTAGAGTTTAATGTAGCAAAACAAATATGCTCTGAATTATAGGCAAGCTACACCTACCACATTTCAGTTAACAGAAAATGTACCATTAGTCATCATATACCAGTAAAGGCTTCCCTTGGCTTCAGCAACCCAAGTAGGGCTTAATGAAACTTCATTAGGTGGGAGGTGGGCCAAGTGATTGGAAGCCTTTTCAACAGACAAATTAATCTTAAAGTATTTCTGTCATCCTATTCTTCGCCCCCACCCACCCCTTAAGTGAGAAGCAGGGAGGCAGAGAGACAGACTCCTGTATGCGCCCCAACTGGGATCCATCTGGCAAGCCCCCTATGGGGCAATGCTATGCTCATCTTGGGCTGCTGCTTGGCAACCAAGCTATTTTAGTGTCTGAGGCAAGGCCATGGAGCCATCCTCAGCACCCGGGGCCAACTTGCTCCAACTGACCCATAGCTATGGGAGGAGAAGAGAGAAACAGGGAGAGAGAAGGAAAAGGGGGAGGGGTGGAGAAGCAGATGGTAGCTTCTCCTGTGTGCCTTGACTGGGAATCAAACCTGGGACATCCACATGCTGGTCCAATGCTCTACCGCTGAGCCAACCAACTAGCCAGGGCCTCTGTCAATCTGTTCAACACCTAGAATTCCCTGAATTTTAATTATCACATTTGCAAGGTTGCAGTATTCATTAACCTGAACATGTGACAATTTTTCTTATCTAAGAATAAGATAGCTGGAGCCTTTCTGGCCTACTTGGATTATTGCTAGTGTGTACAAAGTGCAGAAGGTATAAAAATTAAGAAACTGTTGGATCAAAGCACAGCAAGTGGATGATTATCCTGTGGTTGGCTCCAGCCCCCTGCCTCAAGTTAAATGTAATTGTTTGAACCAGTGTGATGACTAGAGATGAAGTTCAAAGCAATTCTGGGTAGTACTATCTCAACATGGTTTGTGATTAGTTGCATAAATATTTATATGGACTTTGTGTAAAAAGCCAATAATTATGAAAGAAGTAGTCCTCCAAAACAGAATGAAATACTGGGAATCAAAGGTGAGAGCTTGAAAATGCTTTTTACAAACTCTACTGTATTATACTATGGCACTTATCACTGTCTGCCACAGTTTCTTGGTACCTGTCTCATCTGTATTACTGCAGCAATCTCCTGCTGTCCCTCCTGCCAACCCATTTCCATACTGCAGCTAGGAGGATGTTACTAAACTGCATACTGGAACCATTTATATACATCTGATTTTTCTAACAGACTATTAGTTCCTAGACAGCAGACAGCACTTGCTTCTTCCCTTTAACCCTCACCTTAGCAGAGAAATCTGCAGTCAATGATTACTGAAGTGAACTGAACTGAAAGAGTGGGAGCTACAAAAGCAGTCCTCCAACTTATATAAGGAAAGGCACCAGAGTGAATTAAAAAATCAAGCATTTGTCTTACCTTACCCTTCTCTGACTTTTCACCAGTATATTAAACTATCTCTTAAACTGTACCCTTCTCTTCTCCAACTGATTTTTAAGAGAGGGAGAGATAGGGACAGACAGACAGGAAGGGAGAGATGAGAAGCATCAACTTGTAGTTGCATCACTTTAGTTGTTCATTGATTACTTTGTCATATGTGCCTTGACTGTGGGGCTTCAGCCGAGTCAGTGACCCCCTGCTCAAGCCAGCGGGACTTGGACTCAAGCCAGTTACCATGAGGTCATGTCTATGATCCCATGCTAAAGCCAACAACAACAACCCTGTGGCCTTGAACCTGGGTCTTCAGTATCCCAGGCTGATGCTCTATCCACTGCACTACCACCTGGTCAGGCTCCAACTGCTCTTTTTTGTGTGTGTCCCTAGCTCAGTGTGTAATGCTCTACTCACCTGCCTACGTCAAACACTTGGGACTAAAGGTTTACTTTCCCTTCTGCCTTTCCTCTGACATCTGCTTAATTACTAAATCTAGATTCTAATACTTAAATATTGATCAAACCCAACCCCTCTTGCTAATCTCTGCAGTGACTGCCCTCTTACCATACTGTTTCATCTGGATAAATTGCAGCCAGCTCCTGTTGCCCTGCATCCTATTCCTCTTGCTAATCATGTCCATTATGAGGCTAGGGAGATGTTTCTAAATTAATATTTTACTTGACTGCTCAACAATGTTTACTGGCTACCCATAACATTTAAGTAAAAATAAAATAATCCTCATGACTTCATGATCTGGGCTTGGCTTACCTCTTCAGTTCTTCCCTTATTGTTCCCATTTTTCTTCTCATCACACTTTCTTTATAATGCACATCTTTTTGTCCCTGCAATATTACTTTTGCCTCTGAGTTTTCACACTGGCTTTTCCTCTTTCTTGACTATTCTCTACATTCTTCTTCTTGGTCTAGCTAACCCTTACCCTTAAGATCTTCACTTAATCATGACCTATTCTGGACATCTCTCTTCATTTTGCTGCAAAACTCCTAATCACAGCACATAATCTTGCAGTGGTGGTACCTGTTTTGTCTCTTTCTTTGGTTTGTTAAGTTGCATGAAGAGAGGAATCATGTCTGTGTGTTTACCATTGGGTCTTTTTTAAAAAAAATTAATTTTAATGGGGTGACATTGATAAATCAGGGTACATATGTTCAGAGAAAACATCTCTAGGTTATTTTGACATTTGATTATGCTGCATTCCCATCACCCAAATTACCATTGGGTCTTTTGTGCCGAGTACAGGGTATGACATACTGGTAGTGCTGAATAAATACCTGTTCTGTTTAATAAATAAATAAATAATATACCAATCAGAATTCACGTTTGAAAAAACATGAACAAGTTCGCATTTTGAGTCCCATGACTGAAAAGTAAGCCTCCTGATGTTATATAATATTGGCAAAGTTTTACACAAGCTAGAGAAGTCATTCTCACAAAAAGTGTTGAAGGCAGTAGCTTCAATTATTTTTAGTAGTGATATTTTTTGATGTGGAATCCCAAGACATAACACATATATGTGCTGGGGCACTTTCTCTCTCTTTCTACCAGCAGATCCCACTCTCTTCCATAGTGGTGAACATGAAGGCCATGCTGGTATGCAAAGCAGAACAATGTTACTTGGCAGAGGCGCGCACTTGACCTACATCAGGCCATCCCTGGGATGGCAGATGAAAGATGAGTCCAAAATGGTCTATTCTTCCTACCACATGGCTATTCTTTCCATCAGGTAGAGAAAACCTATCTGTAGCAGTAAAGACTAAAACCAACTTACAAGAAAAGCAGTGATAAGAAATTTGGCAGAGTGAAGCCAGGAATGGGGTCAGAGGAAGGGGACAGGGAGCATCTCTAGGTTGGGAGGTTCCTGAGCAAGCACGATACCTGGCCTTTCTGTGATTTGTTTACCTAAGCCAGCAGGTTCCCATTTTGCTCAAGCTGCTTTGAATTATGTCTTTGTTATTTGCAATTGAGAGACTCTTTACTGAAGTTTTTGAATGATAATTGTAGCTTATACGAGCTCTACTATCTAAAGTATTTCTTTTGGCTGCATGATAAGAAAAAGCTTTGATTCATATACATAAAAATATAGTTTTTTATAATATATAACTATATATTATATATAGTTGCAATAAATAATAGTCCAATATTTACCTTATTTTTACTGGTTCTCTTCAATTAAAAAAATCTAAAAGCTTAAAGTAGACAATTATTTCAAAGCTGAATCACAAGCTCAAAACAAAAGCTACATGATTTCTTATAAATTTAAAGTAAAGTAAGAACTACTTAAAACTTATGTAGAATTACAAAAGTGTCACAACTATCATGGTTTAACAAGGAAATGCATGAAGAAGATGCATCTGAGCCCTGTTCAGCATTTATTTGAGCAAGGCACAGAATGTTCTCTAAGAATACTTGTTGATTCAATTTCAAGTGAGCAGATACGCACAAACTTCAATGTATGAAGAGCCATAGATTTCATAATCAATAATACACTAGAATTCACATAATATGCTCAGAATGTCAGGAGAAGCACTCTTTCAAAGGTTATACAAACATGAGTTAATCTGGCTATATGAGCTCCTTGATGGTCCCCACTATGAAAAAAATTGGCAGGCAACTCATCCAAATGTGCATTTAAAACATAGTCAAACTTTTTTTCATTACTTGATAGAAACTGCTAGAAGAAGTCTGTAATATCTAAATTCAGAAACCACAGGGCCTTTAATCAGCAATATGCTTTAATGGTCTAGCAGTGTTTTGTTTTTTTTTTTTTCATTTTTCTGAAGCTGGAAACAGGGAGAGACAGTCAGACAGACTCCTGCATGCGCCCGACCGGGATCCACCCGGCACGCCCACCTGGGGCGACGCTCTGCCCACCAGGGGGCGATGCTCTGCCCATCCTGGGTGTCGCCATGTTGCGACCAGAGCCACTCTAGCGCCTGGGGCAGAGGCCACAGAGCCATCCCCAGCGCCCGGGCCATCTTTGCTCCAATGGAGCCTCGGCTGCGGGAGGGGAAGAGAGAGACAGAGAGGAAAGCGCGGCGGAGGGGTGGAGAAGCAAATGGGCGCTTCTCCTGTGTGCCCTGGCCGGGAATCGAACCCGGGTCCTCCGCACGCTAGGCCGATGCTCTACCGCTGAGCCAACCGGCCAGGGCCTAGCAGTGTTTTTGAAAAAAAAAAAAACTGCACGTGAATGCCTTTAAGTAGCCATGCTATTTTCAGTTACCTAGAAACCACACATTTCCTTACATATTATCTCTGTCCTCTTTATTCATTTGATCAACTTGATCTCTAAAATAAAAATAGTAAAAAAAAGGGGGGGGGATATCCTAAAGACCAATTCAGAAACTTAGAATTCCAGGATGTTCCACTAACTACATATTTATTTTACAGGAAAGTATAAATTTCTTGGAACTCCTTTGAAGAGGAAAATTATGATGAATTAGGAGTTAGGAGGAAGAAAATGTCTCATATGTCTCAGCATTTGATGCAATTTCCCCTCAAGGGAGAACTTTAAACAGTGGCCTCCTTATTTAGATCCTGAATTCTATACTCACAGAGTTACTCAAAATCTCTTGAGTTTTCCTTAATGCAGCCTAGAAATGCAAACTCTCCCTTTTCTGAGGGCAATGGGTATTCTAAAGTAGTATTTGGTAAAAGTCAAGAATACTAACAGGAGGATAATGATAATCTTAAAATTAAATCATGAAAGTTTGTAGTCCTCCCTTTTTAATGAAGAAAACAGTTATTTCCTGCATGCATTTGTTTACCTTTCTGAGAAGACCCCAGGCTGCACTTAATGAAGATGCACAGAGAAAGAAGATTTTATAAATTCAAGGAGATCAATCATGTACTGGGCTATATATGCATCACTGTAAATATCACATAGCTTAATTTGTCAATTGGTATAAAGTAAAATTAAAACACATCACGATTCTTTCTTTCGCCAGTTCACTGCTGAACTTCTCTAATGTATTTTTATTTCCATTATTGTACTTTTGAACTCCACACTTTCTACTTGGTTGCTTTATTTTATAATTCCTACCTTTTTGTTGACATTCTCTCTTTGGTGAGACATTGTTTTCATACTTTCCTTTAACTCTTTGGACATGGTTTCCTTTAGACCTTTCGACATTTTCGTGATTTAAAATCTTTGTCTGGTAAGTCTAATGTATGGGCTTCCTTGGGGTCAGTTTCAATTGACTCCTTTTATTCCTGTTGTATGGGCTAAACTTTTGTGTTTCTTTGCATGTCTACTTTTCTGTTAAGAACTAGAAATTTAAAAGAACACAATGTGGCAATTCTGGAAATAAGATTCCTCTATTTCCCCAGGAACTGTTGTTGTTGCTGTTGTTTACTTAGTGACCATGTTTTATCTCTGTGTTTCAGGAAATTCCAGAATTTTGCAAGGAGCTTTACTGACTCCACAAATACTTGAACACTTTAATGTGCATTAATTTTACTACTTTTAAAATATATGTGACTTTATTTTAGTTCCTCAGCCATTATTTTCTATCTCACCCTACTGTTAAACATTAATTTTCATTTCTAACAAACCCACTAGAATTAACATAACTAATAAACTCTAGTAAAATTATGTGATAAGGTGACTGACTTCCTAGGTGAACTTGTAATAGAATACTTAAAGAAACTCAGGTTAAGATCTATAGGCTTGATTAAATTGCTTAAGAAATCTCTTTTGCTTCCTGTCCCAATCTTTGCAGCAGCAAACTCTTTTGTTCCCTCCACACACAGTGTATAGGTAAAAATAATTAGAATAGTTTTCTTAAAGTGGAAGCTGAGTATAACCACAGTCTTTGTAGTCCATAAATTCTCTGTGGAAATTTAATTTTTTGTTTTTATTTTAAGATATAATTTTAAAATAATTTGATTAAATCCATGATTATATGAATGATCACTTTTTATTGGAGTATTGCCAAGGGATCCCTATGTCTATGCTTGTGTTTATAATCAATATGCCAAGTAGTTTTACTCCAATAGTAAATGAGAATACATCTTCAACTTAGAATGATCTCGAACTTAAAACGCAAATGACATAGTTGCAACACATGGAGATCAAATGACATCAGAGAATACTATACTAACAAAGCAAAAACGTGGTGGTGAGAAGAGTCATACGTATGCGTTAGAATAGTCACTGAGAAATCTACAGCCTAGAGACAACATCATACATTAACATTTCAAGTAGCAATTTAGGATCAACTAATCATTATCAACTATTATATTTAATTCATTTTGTCAATTTAAATTTTATTGATTTTATAGATTTCTTTGTATTTAAATGATAATTCTGTTTTGGTTTCATATTTGCATAAAACCTTTAAGCATATATTTTTACCTAGTCTTGTTTGTACTTTTTTTGTATTTTTCTGAAGTTGGAAACCGGGAGGCAGCCTGACCTCTGGTGGCGCAGTAGATCAAGCGTCAACCTGGAATGCTGAGATTGCCGGTTCAAAACCCTGGGCTTGCCTGGTCAAGGCACATATGGGAGTTGATGCTTCCTGCTCCTCCCCCCTTCTCTCTCTCTCTCTCTCTCTCTCTCTTCTCTAAAATGAATAAATAAATAAATAAATAAATAATAATTTAAAAAAAAATAAAGAAAGAAACCGGGAGGCAGTCAGACAGACTCCCGCATGCGCCCGACCGGGATCCACCCAGCATGCCCACCAGGGGGCAATGCTCCACCCATCTGGGGCACTGCTCTGTTGCAACCAGAGCCATTCTAGCACCTGAGGCGGAGGCCATAGAGCAGCAGTTCTCAACCTGTGGGTCGTGACCCCGGTGGGGGTTGAACGACCAAAACACAGGGGTCGCGATGGCTTTAGGCGACCCCTGTGTTTTGGTCGTTCGACCCCCACTGGGGTTGCGACCCACAGGTTGAGAATCGCTGCCATAGAGCCATCCTCAGCGCCCGGGCCAACTTTGCTCCAATGGAGCCTTGGCTGCGGGAGGGGAAGAGAGAGACAGAGATGAAGGAGAGGGGGAGGGGTGGCGAAGCAGATGGGTGCTTCTCCTGTGTGCCCTGGCCAGGAATTGAACCCGGGACTCCTGCACACCAGGCCGACACTCTACCACTGAGCCAACTGGCCAAGGCCTTGTTTGTACATATTTAAATAATATTTTAATCAAAATTATCTAAGATCCCATAGTAATTTTTGCCCATGAAAAAGAGAGTTCTAAATTACTCAAGGTAAAGTTTCATCATTGTCCCAGTTTTTTAATCTACCACAGGACTGTTTAGAAGGGTGTGCCAGCTGCTTAATTAAATAGTAAAGTTCTGCTCACCAACTGTATCATCTCAATAGCAAAGAGGGGCTCTTTCTTAGCTGTGGTCCTGTGACCAATAGGTAGTAATAATATGGGCACAGTTGCATGGCTGGAAGCAGAATAACTGGAGGGTCAAAAGGCCTATTGGAAGAACCCTCAAGGCTTCTGGGAAAAACTACAATGTAAGTTCAGATTTTTGCATATATAAACCATAAAAACATACATGTCAGACAGTAAATAGAATTGCTGCAAACAGAAAAATGTTGAGCATTCCAATTTAGGCCTAGAATTTCCCCATATTCATCTTCTGGCTGTGTTATTTATTTTTTGTAGTTACTTATTTTTATTTGCTAAACTATCTCTAACAACTTAAAGTGGAAATGTGATCAGTATCATACAGCCAATATTTTAAAACTAACAGTGAAAGAACTAAAGGGAGAAACATCAAAGGAGAGTCACAAAAAGAATAAGACTAGTTTTTGCCTTGAAAATAGGGAAATGGTTTTAGTTACTATTTACTAAGCATATATCAGAAACCAGGTTCTGCTTATTCACAGTATCAACTGATTCTCGCGTCATACCTATAACTCATCAAAAAAATATTAACAAAAAGCCTATAAAGCAGTTAAACTTCCCCAAAGTCGCACAAATTTAATGTTAACATTTTTTTAATTTAAATACCAGTTTTTTGGTGTGCATTTTTTACATTAAAGTATCTATGTACCAGAGAGTATTTAGCACAAAGAATGTAAAGCCTTTGTCTTAGTTCAGGAAGTAATATCCCTGATGTTGGCAATATTAAAGTTTGTTACATTGAAATTTTAAGGAAGTGTTAATACACATTTCCTGGACACATGGTAATGGAAAGAAAATGGCCTGACGTTTCCATTGCTCTCTTCTAAACTAAAATTGGTAGTTGAACTAAACATGGTCTGGGCCTTTACAGCCCCAAGACAGCCTTTTATAAGAACAATTCTAGACATGGTATACTCACATGTGACAGCTAATTTTCTCTGCACCTGAATTTTATATGTGATTTGGAATACTATGACAAAAGAAACCTGTGATGAACATAATAAATTATTCAATAGTCCAATTAAATAAAATATTTGAAAACCAATTCTGCCAAGAATTAGGCTAAGGGTTAAATCTCTGTTTATATGTGTGTATTTGAGTACTTAACCATGAAGAATTTGGCCAAGTATTGGAGACAAGCACATAGTATGAGGGTTTTAATTATACGGGTGCTATAGGAGAGGCACCCAGACAAATGTGGAAGTTTAAGGAAGATTTTCTGGAGGGTATGATGCCTTGAGAGTGCATTTGAAAGTCCTTAAGGATTACACTAGTTACAATTTTGGTTCAGTTCTTAACTACTGAAATCAGTATTTATCAAAGCCTTCCTAACTTTAATTTATAATTTTGATTATTCTTGTTTTCCTAATAAACCAATTACCGTATTTCCCCATGTATAAGATGTTCTCATGTATAAGATGCACATTAATTTTGGGGCCCAAAATTTGAAAAAAAAAGGTATTACATAAAATTATTGAACTCAAGTTTTATTCATCATAAAATTCATATAACTCCTCATCACTGTCAAAACTCCCATCCATTAGCTTGTCCTCATCTGTGTCTGATGATGAATCAGTCTTCATATATATTGCTTCGTCCTCAGTTCCATCTATGGGAAATGCAAGTAAAAAAAATCTACAACCACTGTATAAGATGCACCCAGTTTATAGACCCCAAATTTTTCGAAAAAAGGTGTATTTTATACATGGGGAAATCCAGTAGTATGGTTTTAAATGGCTTTTGAGTTGCATATTATTTAAATTTTTTTTTAAGTTTTTAAGTGAGAGGAGGGGAGATAAAAAGACAGATTCCCACATGAGTCCTGACCAGGATCCACTTGGCAACCCCTGTCTGGGGTCTATGATCAAATCAACTGAGCTATCCTCAGCACCTGGGGCTGATGCTCGAACCAGTCCAGCCACTGGCTATGAGAGGAGAGAGAGAGAAGGGGGAGAGGGAGAGGAAGAAGAGCAGATGGTCGCTTCTCATCTGTGCCCTGATTGGGGATTGAATCCAGGACTTCTGCACACTGGGCTGATGCTCTATCCACTGAGCCAACCAGCCAGGACTGAGTTGCATTTTAAGGCAAATTTAAAATTATATTTATAAATAGTTTTTAGAAAATATAGTAAACTAAGAGTCACAGTTCTGTTCTTTACACTTAATAAGAATGGCCTCTAAGCTAAACATATAAAACAAGACATTTTCAAATTTTAATCCACTAGCTAAATTGTACTTTTTTGGGCATACAGATATTCAGAATATCAAAGCTGTCAAGCATGGAGTCTGTGAAGAAAGAATTTAGCTTTTCTTATTATAATAGCTCACATGGCCATTCTGAAGTCAATTCCAGCAACCTCTGCTGTGCTCAGCAGTATATGAATCACAGAAAAAAAAATTAGCTGAGGGCATTCAGAAAGAAAGGAAGGTCAAGAAAAACAGGATTCATTTCTCAACAGCAATGACAATAATTCCCCTTCTAAAACAGTTAAAACTAAGCATTTTCCCCCCTACTTAGTAAGATATGTAGTCATAATAGATTGTACCTTTTTAATTAAGTACTGCATTTAAAACTATAAGACAAAAATTAAGTTTTTAGTTTCTTATTCCAAAGTTTAATGGCACCTACAATTACAATTTTAATTTTCTATAAGGAGTTATAAGGGTTTATTTTTAAAAACTGATTGTTTGGTAAAAACATGCCAGTTTCTGTTAGAGTTTAATCTTTTAAAGAAAACTTCCTGGCTTCTAGGAAATCTATAAGATTCTGGGTGACTCTTTCAGTAAGCAAGTAGTAAATTTCCAGAAGCTTCTTCAACACCATCTGTGCACCGCTTATTCAGTCTCCTGGCAAGAGGCCCTAGTGTTTTGTGTGACAGCCCTATAGCCTCTATGTAGAAAGTGAAAACAAAGCCAAATGAAAAGGCATTTAGGCCTAACACAGATGATTCTTAGCTCTAATTTCATAGAAGCAGGACAGATAAATTTTAGTCCTAAGCGGGAATTAGCTTTGTCAGCATCCTTAGCCTTTTAAACTAATCACTATCAAGATTTCAAAGACTGAAAGTCTCAGAACATTTAGATGGAATGAGGCTTTGTCTGAACGTGTTCACATTCTATGCTCATCACAAATGACCACACTTTCAATCTGAAAGACCTTTTATAAAGCATGTTAGTATTTTAATTGATGTGAACAGGTTTAATCAGACACAGGCGTCTCCAAAATGCAGTTTCTAAATGTCATTTTACTATTAAAGAAAATATTTGTAATGAGATTAGTACAGTGTGTGGCAAGTGATAAATAGTTAATGAATGAATAAGGCTATTTTTCTATAGTATTTTTATTTTCCCTTAGGGGACAGAGGCCATGTGGATCTTGCTTACTATTGTTTCTTCAGTAAATGGTACATAGAAGGCACCCAGTAAATATTTTGTTAAATTATGAATGCATGAATGGCCTGAAATAAAAATGTTTGCTAACAGTGCTGTATCCCCCAAGTCTAAAATAATATCTAAGAGGATGTAAATAGTTAATAAATTACATTGGATGTTAGTATGCTTGGTATAAAATATAGGCTCCAACTTCTATTAATATATCATTACTATCTTCAGCATTAACCGTCTTTTATTTTATTATTGTTACAGATACAGAGATAGAGGAACAGATAGGGACAGAGAGGAAGGGAGAGAGATGAGAAGCATCAACTCCTCATTGCAGCACCTTAGTTGTTCATTGATTGCTTTCTCAGATGTGCCTTGACCAGAGGAACAGAGCAGACTGAGTGACCCCTTGCTCAAGCCAGTGACCTTGGGCTCAAGCTGATGAGCTTTGCTCAAACCAGATAAGCCTGTGCTCAAGCTGGCGACCTCGGGGTCTTGAACCTGGGTCCTCCATGTCCTAGTCCGATGCTCCATCCACTGCACCACTGCCTGGTCAGGCAACTGTCTTATTCTTTTAATGACCCATACTTTTTCTTTAACTTGTAACTAACTGACCAGAAGAGTTGTATAAATAGCACAAAGTGAAATGTTGAACTTATTAGTAAACAAAAAAATTAAAATGTTAAACAATTATACATTCATCCAAATTATTACTCACATTTATTTAATTATAAAACACATTTTTGATTAAGGGTGCCAGGAAACAGGTACTTTCAAACACTGCTTTTAGAAGTATAGTTTGATATAACCTTTCTAGAAGGTAATGAATCTACATGGAAAGTACTAAGAAATCTTTGATTTTGACTGGGAGATGAATTCTTTAAACGGTATCGTAAGAAAGTTATCAAGGAGATGTACAAAGCTTTGTATACAAGAATCTTTACTACAAAATTATAAAAGCAGGAAAAAGAGAAGAGAATTACTGGCATATTAATATAATCAAATATTATGTGGTCATTAAAATCACATTGTCAAGTAATATTTAAAGGCAGAAATAATTCACAATGTATTTTATGTAAAAAAGAAAGTATGTAAACAAAATAATACCAATTTTGAATTGTGTTTATCCTTGTATTATTATTAATTATTGCATTATTTTCCATATGAACTGCAAACCTACTTTTGCCACCCCGTATATGCAGAAAAAAGATGAGAAGGATATGCCAAAATGACAGTAAGAATGGTCTGCTGCTGCATAGTGAAGTTGGAGTTATTTTAATTTTATCTTTGGGTTTCTCTGTACACTAAAAATTTTCTTTTGGTACTTTGGTAATCAAACAGAACGTACATCTTTTTTAAATTTAGAGAAAAGAGGTATTGGCTGTACTACAAACATGCTATAGAATGCTATGCTGCCCTGGCTTGATAGCTCAGTTGGTTAAAATATCATCCTGAAGTGCAGAGGTTGCCAGTTTGATCCCCGGTCAAGGCACATACAGCAACAGATTGATGTTCCTCTTTTTCCCTTTAGATTGGCTCTAAAAATCAATAAAATCAGTATTAAAATAATTAAAAAATGTTATGCTATTAATTTTATTTTTATTATAGTCATCTTAGCGGGTGTGAAGTAGTATCTCACTGTGGTTTTTATTAGCATTTCCCTAATGACTAATGATGGTGAGCATATTTTCATGTGCTTTTTACATTTGTACTATCTCTGAAGAAATGTCTATTCAAGTCCTTTGCTCATTCTTCTAATTTAGCTGCTTGTCTTGTTTAGTTGCAAGAGTTAATTATATATTGTGCATACTAGAATCTTTTTTTTTTTTTTTTTTTTTGGTATTTTTCTGAAGCTGGAAACGGGGAGAGACAGACAGACTCCCGCATGCGCCCGACAGGGATCCACCCGGCACGCCCACCAGGGGTGATGCTCTGCCCACCAGGGGGCGATGCTCTGCCCCTCTGGGGCGTCGCTCTGCCGCGACCAGAGCCACTCTAGCGCCTGGGGCAGAGGCCAAGGAGCCATCCCCAGCGCCCGGGCCATCTTTGCTCCAATGGAGCCTTGGCTGCAGGAGGGGAAGAGAGAGACAGAGAGGAAGGAGGAGGGGGGTGGAGAAGCAAATGGGCGCTTCTCCTGTGTGCCCTGGCTGGGAATCGAACCTGGGTCCCCCGCATGCCAGGCTGACGCTCTACAGCTGAGCCAACCGGCCAGGGCCTACTAGAATCTTATCAGATATATTTCCCCAAATTCTATGGATTGTCTTTTCATTTTCCCTATAGAGCCTTTTGATGCACATTTTCATTTTGATGAAGTCTAATTTAGCTATTTTTCTTTTTGCTGCTCATGTTTTTGGTGCCCCATCTAAGAATCCATTGCCAAATTGAAGGCCATGAAGATTTGTTCCTATGTTTTCTTCTAAGAGTTTTATAGCTTTAGCTCTTATATTTATATTTAAGTCTTTGATCCATTTTGAGATCATTTTTATATACGGTGAGAGCTAAGGTACACTTCTTTTTTTTTTTTTTTTACTGGGACAGAGAGAGAGTCAGAGAGGGATAGACAGGGACAGACAGACAGGAACGGAGAGAGATGAGAAGCATCAATCATCAGTTTTTTGTTGTGACACCTTAGCTGCTCATTGATTACTTTCTCATATGTGCCTTGACTATGGGCCTTCAGCATACCGAATAACCCCTTGCTCGAGCCACCGACCTTGGGTCCAAGCTGGCGACCTCAAGGTCTCAAACCTGGGTCCTCTGCATCCCAGTCCAATGCTCTATCCACTGCGCCACTGCCTGGTCAGGCAGTAAGGTACACTTCTTGCTGCATGTGTATATCCAGTTGTCTGAGTACCATTTCTTGAAAAAACTACTGTACCCCTTGTAGAAAAACAAGTCACTAGATATATATGAGCTTATTTCTGGACTCTTCAATTGCATTGCATTGATCTAGATGTTTATCCTTATGTGTTAGGATAACACTGTTTTGGATTCCTGTGGCCTTACAGTAAATTCCAAAATCTGGAAGTGAGTCCTATAACTTTGTTCTTGTTTTTCAGGATTGTTTTGACTATTCAAGGGCTCTTACAATACTACATAATTTTATAATCAGCTTCTCCATTTCTAAATAAAATGAAGTTGGAAATTTGAGAGAGAGTGCATTAAACCTGTAGACTAACTTATGAAGTCATCTTAACAATAGTAAGTCTTTCCACTCATGAACATGAGCTGTCTTCCCACTTATTTAGATCTTCTTTAATATTTTTCAACAATGTTGTATAGTTTCCAGTGTACAAATCTTGCACCTTCTAAGTTATACTCATTCCTAAGTATTTTCATATTTTTGATGCTATTATAAATAGAATTTTCTTAATTTTATTTTCAGATTGTTCATTACTATGTGAGCACACCTGATTTTTTGTGTTGATCTCATATCCTGCAACTTGTTGACTTCATTTGTTAGTTCTTAATATTTTTGTGGATTCTAAGATTTTCTATTTATAAGATCATGTCATCTGAAAATACAGATAGTTTTACTTCTTCTTTTCTTATCTGAATGGCTTTTATTTCTTTTTCTTGCTTAACTATCCCAGATGGAAGAACCTCCAGTATAATGTTGAATAGAGGAGGTCAGAGTGGATATTCTTGTCTTGTTACTGACTTGAAGGTGAAAACTTTCAGTCTTTCAACATTACGTATATTAACTATGGGTTTATCATAGATATCTTTTAATAGGTTGAGGACATTACTGCTATTCCTAGTTTATTGACTGTTTTCTTTTTAAAATCAACACAGCGTGTTGCATTTCATCAAATGCATTTTCTGCATCAATTGAGATCATGTTTTTTCCCTTCATTCTATTAAAGTGGCATATTATACTGTATTCATTTTCATATGCTGAACCACCTTTGAATTCCTGGGATTAAATTTCACTTGCTTATGGTATAAAATCCTTTTATAATGTTACTGGATTCAATTTGCTATTAATTTGTTGAGAATTTATATACAGGAATAATTCTGATCTGTAGTTTTCTTTTCTTTTGATGTTTTTGTCTAGCTTTGGTATCAGGTAATAACCACCTCACAAAATGAATTTGGAAATGTTCCATCTTATTCTCTTTCTTTGGAAGAGTTTGAGAAGGACTGATGTTAGTTTTTCAAGTGTGAGGGAGAATTCACCCATGAATCCATCTAGTCTTGCACATCTTTACGCTGGTAGTTTTTTGATTACTGACTCAATCTTATTATAAGACTATTCAATTTTCTATTCTTCTTTGGTCAGTTCTGACTTAGTATTTTTAGGGATTTGTTCATTTTATTTAGGTTATCTAATTTGTTGGTATACTATTTATAGTATTCTCTTATAATCCTTTTGATTTCTGTAAGGTTGGTAGTAGTATTGCACTTTCATTGCTGATATATATTTTTTTAAGTGAGAGGAAGGGAAATAGTGAGATAAACTCAACATGCTCCCCACCCGAGATCCACTTGGCAACCTCTGTCTGAGGTTCATACTTGAATCAACAGAACTACCCCCAGCATCTGGGGCTAACAAGCCACTGTTAGTTAGTCCCACTGGCTGCAAGAGAAGAAGAGGTTACAGAAGGGGGAGAGGGAGGGAAAGAGAAATGGAGAGTCACTTCTCATGTGTGCCTGACCAGAGATCATACCCGGGACAGCCACATGCTGGGCCGACAATATCCACTGAGGCAACCAGCCAAGGCCTCATTCCTGATATTAGTAATTTTTTTTGTCTGTTTTTTGTGTGGTTTTTTTTTTTGTTTTTTTTTGTTTTTTTTTTACAGAGACAGAGAGTCAGAGAGAGGGACAGATAGGGACAGGCAGACAGGAACAGAGAGCGATGAGAAGCATCAGTCATTAGTTTTTCATTGCAACACCTTAGTTGTTCATCAACTGCCCTCTCATATGTGCCCTGACTGTGGGGCCACAGCAGACCGAGTAACTCCCTGCTCAAGCCAGCGATCCTGGGTCCAAACTGGAGAGTTTGCTCAAACCAGATGAGCCCTCACTCAAGCTGGCGACCTCGGGATCTCGAACCTGGGTCCTCCGCATCTCAGTCCGACGCTCTATCCACTGCGCCACCACCTGGTCAAGCTGATATTAGTAATTTAAGTCTTCTCTTTTTTTCTGCCTTGATCAGTGCAGTGGATTAAATAGTGACTCCTAAAAAGACATGTCCATGTCTTAACCCAGGGGTCAGGAACCTTTTTGGCTGAGAGAGCCATGAACACCACATATTTTAAAATGTAATTCCGTGAGAGCCATACAATATGTTTAACACTAAATACAAGTAAATGTGTGCATTTTATGTAAGACCAACACTTTTAAAGTACAATAAGTCTCTGAATTCTTTTTAATAACATTGTTATGCTGTTGCCTACCAATGATGAATAAAGTACTTCTTACCATTAATGTGACTTCTGGTGCTGCAGAGTTTTGCTGATGGCTTTGTAGTCTGGTTGATAATGTGGTGAGGTTAAGCTTCATGCAGGCGTTGAGACTTCCATCTGTTAAACGTGATTGTAGGTTGGTCTTAATGCTCTTTAGATGTGAGAGACTGCTCACATGCATACGTAGAGCCTAGCATGGTCATTACAGCAATACTCACACGCTGCAGTGTGTGGTATGTGACAGGAAGCGCGTTCCAAGTTTTGACAACTGCATTCAGCTGGTTCACAGGTTGAAGTTTTTTCATTTCTCCCCACTTGTGTTTGCTTGCCAACTCTGCTTGCTGTTGTGCAAGTCTTTCCAAATCTTCATTCAGTGACTTGAACTTATTCACCCACATGTCTGAGGCCTTCAGGTCAGCAGTTTGTAGCTCAAAATCTCTGACGGAGACACCGGGGATGTAACTCAGGTCGGCGCTGTCCACTGAACACTCGCATGGATGGGTGATGAACTTAAAAAGATGAGTGCGCTCACGAAATTCTCCAAAGCGTGCTTTGAATGACTGCAGGAGATTAGATGTGAAGCCCGCTAGCTGCTGGAGATCAAGATGTTGAGCAGGGTCACTTTCTGTGCATGCATCTTTAAACTCTCTCAGTTTTTCCAAGTGTAATAAATGACCTGTTTCAATGTTGGCGATGAAGAGTTCCAGCTTGTTTTCAAATGTAAACACTGCTTGTTGAAGGGATAAGACTGTATTTCCAATGCCTTGCATTTTCACATTGAGTTAGTTCAGATGGTCAGTCATGTCCACGAGATAGTAGAACTTCAGGAGCCACTCAGTGTTAGCTAACTCAGGATGCTCAACGTTTTTCATTTCAAGAAAAGTCCGGATTTTGCTCAGACAAGCCGCGAAACGGCTGAGCACCTTCCCTCTTGACAACCAACGCACATTGCTGTGCAGAAGCAGACCAGAATAATTATTCCCAACTTCATCCAGCAGTGTTTTAAACTGGTGATCATTTAAAGCTCCAGCAACAATAAAGTTGACTACCTGAATGACCAGTGACATCACCTCACCAAGCTGCTCACCACACATCTGAGCACAAAGCATCTCCTGATATAGGATGCAGTGAAAACTTAGGATGGGTCTCTTTTCATGTTCACGAAGAAGCACTAAGAATCCTGTTTTTCCCCATCATGCACGGAGCACCATCAGTACACACGAAAATAAGTTTATCCATTGGTAGATTTTTCTTTAGCGAACTCAGTGAAAGACTTGAATAAATCCTCCCCTCTTGTTGTCTCTTTCATAGGCAAAACAGCAAGACTTTCCTCACATAGTTTGTCACCGACAACATACCTTGTAATCACTCTGAACTGGGATAAATGGCTTGTGTCTGTTGACTCATCCAAAGCGAGAGAAAAGAATGGTGCTGCATTTATGTCCTTCACTTGTGTTGCCTCAATTTGATTTGCCATCACGATGGTACGATCGTGAACAGTTCTTGCTGACAGAGGCATGTCTTTTATTCGTTTGATTTTCTTGTCTTTATTCGAAAAGTCGTCAAAAAGTTCACTGGCAACATCAAACATGAATGTTTTGGCATACTTCCTATCTTGAATGGCTTTCTGTTTCTCACAATTGCTAAAGCACCAGCAAAGCTAGCCGAATCCCAGTCACCTTGTTGGGTCCAAACATGGAGTTGCTGTTGACTAGTTTGCACTCTGTACAGTAGCTTTTTTTTTTTTTTTTTTTTTGTATTTTTCCGAAGCTGGAAACGGGGAGAGACAGTCAGACAGACTCCCGCATGCGCCCGACCGGGATCCACCCGGCATGCCCACCAGGGGCGATGCTCTGCCCCTCCGGGGCGTCGCTCTGCCGTGACCAGAGCCACTCTAGCGCCTGGGGCAGAGGCCAAGGAGCCATCCCCAGCGCCCGGGCCATCTTTGCTCCAATGGAGCCTCGGCTGCGGGAGGGGAAAAGAGAGACAGAGAGGAAGGAGGGGGGGGTTGGAGAAGCAAATGGGCGCTTCTCCTATGTGCCCTGACCGGGAATCGAACCTGGGTCCCTCGCATGCCAGGCCGATGCTCTACCGCTGAGCCAACCGGCCAGGGCCTGTACAGTAGCTCTTGACATGCTTTCTTCCTGCTGTATACCACCGGATATTTCGATGCAAATGTAGTATGGCATGTGTCAAAGTGCCGCTTTATATTTGACTGTTTCATCGATGCAATTTTATCATTGCATATTAGACAAACTACAGAACTTGTTCTCTCCACAAAGGTGAATTTCTCTGTTCATTCCTGCTGAAAAGTATGATACTCCTCATCTTTTTTTCTTTTAGCCATCTTCTTCGTCAAAAGGGTTTCTGCAATTAGCTAGCTGACTACTTGATTAAAAGGAAGGAAGTTTACTTTCTGACCTCACAATGACCCGTGTATATTATGCATTATCCAATAAGAATTTGGTGTTATCCCGGAGGACAGCTGTGATTGGCTCCAGCCACCCGCAACCATGAACATGAGCAGTAGGAAATGAATGGATTGTAATACATGAGAATGGTTTATATTTTTAACGTTATTCTTTTTTTTATTAAGAGATTTGTCTGCGAGCCAGATGCAGCCATCAAAAGAGCCACATCTGGCTCGCGAGCCATAGGTTCCCGACCCCTGTCTTAATCTCTGAAACCTGTGAATGTGACCTTATTTGGAAAAGGGTTTCTACAGATATAATTAAGATTCTTGAGATGAGACCATCCTGTATTGCCTGAATGAGCCCTAAATTCAATGACCTGCCCTTTTTTAAGAGAAGAGGAAAAAGGTGACATGAAGAAAAAAATGGAAACAGCTCTAATGTCAGTCTATAAGCCAAGGAACCACTATTAAGGATTTCCAGCATCCAATAGAAGCTAGTAAAGGTATAAAATGGATTCTCCTCAGAGTCTCCAGGAGAAACTAAACCTGTTGATACCTTGAATTCAGACTTCTGGCTTTCAGAAGTTTTAAGGAATAAATTTCTGGGCCTTGGCCAGTTGACTCAGCAGTAGAGCGCTGACCCAGCATATGGAAGTCCTGGGTTCAATACCCAGTCAGGGCATACAGGAAAGGTGACCATCTGTTTTTCCCCCCTTTTCTCTCTTTTTCTCTCTTCCCCTCACAGCCATGGCTCAATTGGTTCGAGTGCATTGGCCTGGGGTGCTGAGAATAGCTCTGTTGAGTCTCTACCTCAAGCACTAAAAATAGCTCAGTTGCCAGCATAGCTCCAGATGGGCAGAGCATCAGCTCTAGATAGGAGCTGCCTGGTGGATTCCGGTCAGGGTGCATGCGGGAGGCTCCCCTTCCTCTCATTTAAAAAAAAATTTTCGGTTGTTTATGACAATTTGTTATGGCACCCCTAGGAAACAAATACAATAATCTATAAAGTCAATGTAATCCCAATTAAAATACATACAGGATAACAAGCTGATTCTCATGGTAAGAGTGAAAAACCATTACAAATGAACATAATTTTGAAGGATTGTACAATATTGGACAGGGATAGACAAGAGACAAATGAAACAGAAACAAAACCCAGAAATACTTTTGCACATATAAGAAAATTGGTTTGCAAGAGAGGTCAGTTCAAATCAAGAGTTTTCAATAAATAGTATTGAGACAAGTGGTTATCTGAAAAGGGAAAAAATGGAATCACTAATTAAACTATACATACAAGTAAATTACAAAAGAATTAAAGACTTACATTTATAAAATAAAACCTTAATACATTTATATAAAAATCAGGATAAATATCCATATGATTTCTAGGTAAGGGTATAAAAAATGGTAATAATAAAACTGTCTTTTGAATGACAGTTTTGAGTACATAAAAACTTTCAACTTCTGTTAATATTTGTAACATAAAACAGAATTAGTATCCAAAAAAAAAAAGAATTGCTACAAATCAACAAGAACATAACCCAATAGAAAAATGAAAGAAGAATATGAATAAGCAATTCATAGCAGAAGAAACAGGAATGACAAAAACACTCAATTTCACTAAGGATTAGGAAAATGCCAATAGAAAATATCATTTAGTGCCCATCAGTTGAAAAAACTTAAAATGTTTGCTAATATAATGTATTGAGGAAGATGTAGGAAAATCAAAACATCTATATACTTCTGGAGAGAGTATACATTCATATTATCACTTTGGCAGTACTTAATGAAGCTGAAGAGTCACAAAAATATTCAAAGGAGAATTTTTTAATAGGGAAATATTAGAAATGACTCAATGTCTTTCAATAGCAGAATACATAAATTGACTGCAGTTTATGAAGTGGCATACAATACAGCTCTAATAAATTAGAGTTATATATACCTATATTTGGGTAAGTTTAAAAAAACAATGTATTTATTAAAAATATTAAGTTGCAAAACAGGTATGATACGACATATATGTACACAATAATATTACATATTGATTATGAATATGTAACTTATGTGAATTCTAAAAAAGTATTGAGGCCCTGGCAGGTTGGCTCAGTGGTAGAGCATCCGCCTGGTATGTGAATGTCCCAGGTTTGATTCCTGGTCAGGGCACACAGGAGAAGGGCCCGTCTGCTTCCCCATCCCTCCTCCTCTCACTTCTCTCTCTCTCTTCTTTTCCCCTCCTGCAGCTAAGGCTGGATTAGAGCAAGTTGGCCCCGGGCACTGAGGATGGCTCCATAGCCTCTGCCTCAGGTGCTAAAAAATGGCTCTGGGTGCAAGAGCAAGGGCACCAGATGGGCAGAGCATTGCCCCCCACCCCATTGCTGGGTGGATCCCCGTTAGGGCGCATGCAGGAGTCTGTCTCTGTCTCCCCTCACTAAAAAAAAAAAAAAAGTATTGAAAACCTGGTCAGAAAAGATAGCTACTCTCTTCAGAATAGTGGCTGTCCCTGTAGTGAAAGGGAACAAGAAAAGATGGAACGGAATAAGTAAGGATTTAAATTACATGTGTATCTTGAGTTCTTTAAAAAAAATGTATCTGAACCTCATAAATGTCACTACTATTTGCTAACTTTAAGTAATGAATACATGGACATTTATAATATACTTTGTAATCCATATGTCTGAAATATTTTATATTTTTTTAATGTTGAGGAAATAAGGGATTTGTTTACTACTGAAAAGAAGTCCAAGATGCTTGATAAAAACGTTTGAGAAGAAAAGCATTAGAGAGAGACTGAATCAAGACTAGACAGCACAGAACAGTATGGTATATTTTGGTATAGAAGAGTACATAGATGCTCAGGAGGGTTTAAATTTAGGGTGCAGATTTGCAAATTCCATTGAAAATAAGTCTTGTTAATGCTAATTTAGAAGCCTTTAAAAATTCTTTTGTTTCTTGATTTTCTCAAAGTTCACTACTCATTAAGGTTTTCACCTTTGATCATGAGAAGGCAGTAGAGGTAAAAGTTCACACTACCTTTGTTAGTTTTTAATTATTTTAATGAAAGGCAAAAAAGTTGAAGAGAATGACTAATGAGGTTTATAGATAACCAAAGAATATATTAACTTATTCCCCTTTACATTTACACTAATACCTTATTTTGATTTATAATTCTGGGTAGCTATTTTCTTATCAGCTTTATTCCCATCATTTAAATATCCATTTACAACATCTGGGGATAGTTATGTATCAATGAAAAAAATATTAACTGTTGCAGAATAATATCTCACCCACTGCTTAGCTTCATAGAGGTAAATAATATATAGATAACATAAGCTACATTAAAATATATAAAAAATAAGGCCCTGCTGGTTGGCTCAGTGGTAGAGCATCAGCCCGACGTGTGGAAGTCCTGGGTTTGATTCCTGGTCAGGGCACACAGTAGAAACACCCATATGCTTCTTCACCCTTCCCCCTCTCCTCCTTCTCTGTCTCTCTCTTCCTCTGCCGCAGCCAAGGCTCCAATGGAGCAAGGTTGGCCCCGGGCGCTGAGGACAGCTCCGTGGCCTCCCCCTCAGGTGCTAGAATGGCTACAGCTGCAGTGAGGCAACGCCTCAGATGGGCAGAGCATCACCCCCTGGTGGGCATGCATGATGGATCCTGGTCGGGTGCACGCGGGAGTCTGTCTGCCTGCCTCCCCACTTCTAAATTTGGGAAAATATAAATAAATAAATAAATATGAAAAATAATATTATACATAATAAAAATATATAAGTAATATACATATCTAGTTAAGTTTAAACCAAGTGGGCAGAAGTAACTACAGTGCAGTCTAAAATATTGTTCTAAGGCAGGGGTTGGCAACCTATGGCTCGCAAGCCAGATGTGGCTCTTTTGATGGCTGCATCTGGCTCGCAGACAAATCTTTTTTTTTTTTTTTTAATTTATTTATTTTTTTGTATTTTTCTGAAGCTGGAAATGGGGAGAGACAGACAGACTCCTGCATGCGACCGACCGGGATCCACCCGGCACGCCCACCAGGGGGCGATGCTCTGCCCCTCTGGGGTGTCGCTCCGTTGTGACCAGAGCCACTCCAGCGCCTGGGGCAGAGGCCAAGGAGCCATCCCCTGCACCCGGGCTATCCTTGCTCCAATGGAGCCTCGCTGCGGGAGGGGAAGAGAGAGACAGAGAGGAAGGAGAGGGGGAGGGGTGGAGAAGCAGATGGGCGCTTCTCCTGTGTGCCCTGGCCGGGAATCGAACCCGGGACTTCTGCACGCCAGGCTGACGCTCTACCACTGAGCCAACCGGCCAGGGCCTCGCAGACAAATCTTTAATAAAAAAAAATAATAACATTAAAAATATAAAACATTCTCATATTACAATCCATTCATTTCCTACTGCTCATGTTCATGGTTGCGGGTGGCTGGAGCCAATCACAGCTGTCCTCCGGGACAACACCAAATTTTTATTGAATAATTGGATAATGTGTAATATACATGGGTTGTTATATGGCTCTCATGGAATTATATTTTAAAATATGTGGCGTTCATGGCTCTCTCAGCCCAAAAGGTTCCCGACCCCTGTTCTAAGGGAAGCATTACAGCTTAGTCACTCCATTGTGGTAGATTGGTTGTATAAGAAACAAATGCCAGGCTATTTAAGGAATAGCACCAGAAATTAACAAGGATTTTGAACTGCACACTGTATATATAAGAGCAGTTGAAGTGGGGAACAAAATTTCATGGGGTTGGAGGAATATATGAAAGTTGTTTCTGTATAGGAATCATAGGTAATCTTAGTACCTAGAGATAATCACTTTGAAGTATGTTGATGAGTATCCATATATATTAATATGTGAACATATTAAATATTTATAAAATAAACTTTTAAAAACAAATTTAGGATTTTATTTTGTATATTACTTATGATCCATTTTAATCAGTTAATGCAGTGTGAGAATTTTCCATCTCATTTATCTTCAACGAGATTATTTAAAAATGAATTACAGTATATGACATCATTGGATATCATAAATTATCCATTATTACCAAATATTTAAATTACTTTAAATTACTAAATATTTTATTCTTAAACATTTTAGTTGCTTTCAATTTTTCATCCCACTGTAATCATCATGCATGTAAGACAAATATTTTCAGATACTTATTTATATACTTAAATTCCTAGAATATAATTGGTGAGGAAAAGAGCATGGTTCATTCTATTATGAATAATGCTGCTATGAACATTTGTATATAGTTTTTGTTTGAAAACCTGTTTCCAATTTTCTTGAGTATTTACCTAAGTATGAAATTACAAGGTCATATATAATCTGTTACAATTTGAGAAACTGACAAACATTTTTACAGTAGCTGTACATTTTACATTCCTACCCATTTGGATTTCCCTATATCATCAAATACTTAAAAAAATAATAATCATTTCAGTGGATGTGAAATGGTATCTCACTGTGATTTTGATTCATATTTTCCTCATGACTGATGGTGTCAAGAGTCTCTTCATATGCTTATTGAATATTTTCTTCTTCAGATTCAAATCCTTTGTCTGTTTAAATACATAATTCGGTCAATTGTTCTTTTTATTTCTGAGCTGTAAAACATCTTTATATATTCTGGATATTAGACACTTATCAGATACATAATTTGCAAATAGTTTCTCCCATTTTGTTGGTTATCTTTTCACTTTCTCCATAGATACCTTTGATACATAAAAGTTTTCAATTTTGATGAAGCTTAATTTGTCTATTTTTTATTTAATTGCTTGTGCTTTGGGTGATATCCAAGAAACTGTTGCTTCATCCAAGGTCACACAGACTCACACCTACTTTTCCTTTGAAGAGTTTTACAGTTTTAGCTCTTATATTTAGGTCTTTGATTCATTTTGAATTAATTTTTATAGATGGTGTGAAGTAGAGGTTCAATGTCACTCTTTTGCATGTGAATGGACATTCAGTTGTCCCAGCACCATTTATTGAAAGACTATTTTTCCTTCATTGACTGGTCTTGCTACCCTTGTCAAAACTCAAATGACTATAGAGGTACTGTCACTAGTCTTTTATACTTCTTTTTCCTCCCCAGGTATTCTGAGATATCATTGAAATGTAACATTGTGTACCTTTAAGGTGTACAACATACTGATTTGACACATTTATATATTGTAAAATGGTTACCACCATAGCATTGGCTGACACTTCCTCCTGTCACGTATCTCTTTTTTTTTTACAGAGACAGAAAGAGTCAGCGAGAGGGATAGGCAGGGACAGACAGGAACGGAGAGAGATGAGAAGCATCTTTTCGTTGCGACACCTAAGTTGTTCATTGACTGCTTTCTCATATGTGCCTTGACGGGGGGGGGGGGGGGGGGCTATAGCAGACGGAGTAACCCCTTGCTCGGGCCAGCGACCTTGGGTCCAAGCTGGTGAGCTTTGCTCAAACCAGATGAGCCCGCGCTTAGCTAGTGATCTTAAGGTCTTGAACCTGGGTCCTCCGCATCCCAGTCCGACACTCCATCCACTGAGCCACCGCCTGGTCAGGCCATTTTTTTTGTAGTGAGAACATTTAAGATCTACTCTAAGCAACTTTCAAGTATATAATACAGTGTTATTAGCTATAATCACCAACATGTGCATTAGATCCCTGAATTCCTTCATCTTATAACTGAAAGTTTGTACCCTTTGACTAATATCTTTTCATTTTTACTACCCTCCACCACCCTCCACCAGCCAACACTCTACTCTGTTTTTATGAATTCAGTTTTTAGATTCCACATATAAATATCACAGAGTATTTACCTTTCTCTATCTGATTTATTTCCCTTAGCATAATGCCTTCAAAGTTAATCCAAGTTTCCACAAAGCGCAGGATTTCCTTTTCCTCACGGCTGAATTATATTCCATTGTATCTTTACACCACATTTTCTATATCCAATCATGCATTGATAGACACAGGCTGTTTCCATAACTTGCCTACTGTGAATATGCTGCAGTGAACACTCAGGTGCAGTTACCTCTTTGAAGTTCTGTCTTCATTTTCTTTGAATATATCTAGAAGTGAGATGGCTGGATCATACAGTATTTCTAGTTTTTGGAGGAACCTCCATACTGCTTTCCATAGTAGCTATATCAATTTACATTCTCACCAACAGAGCACAATGATTCCCTTTTCTTCCTATCTCTATCAACACTTAACTCTTAGATTTTTGATGATAGCCATTTTAACAAGTGTGAGGTGATTTTGATTTATATTTCTCTAATTAGTGATGTTGGGCACCTTTTCATGTACCTACTGGCAATCCATGTCTTCTTTGGAAAAATATCTACTCCGTTTCTCTGCCCATTTTTCAATTGGGTTGTTTGGAGGGCTTTTTTGCTATTGAATTATATGAGTTCTTTATATATTTTGAATATTTTAAGTCCTTATCAGATATATAATTGGCAAATATTTTCTCCCATTCCACAGGTAGACTTTCCACTTTGTTGAGTGTTTCTTTGCTGTGCAGAAGCTCTTTAGATTGGTGTAGTCCCACTATCTCTTTCTTTGCTTTTGTTGCTTGTGTTACTGGTGTCGTATCAAAAAAATAAAAATAAAAAGAAGAAATCATTGCAAAGACCAACGCCAGGAGTTATAAAAGGACTTTAACTCCCACATTGTCATCTGCCTTATTAGACATTTAGAGGCAGCACAGATAGTGGTTGTGGTGAAAACTATTTGTCATCCACCAAAAGCTGTTCTCCCTTTTTCCTGAGCACATGGGGGGACAGAGATCCCTAGCTTCTCTGCTGTCAGGTATTACCATATGACTAAGTCTCACTAATACAATGTGAGCAGAAGTAATAAGTGCCACTTTCAGCACTAGATGTCAAGAGAATACATGCTCTTTCCTCTACCCTCTGGCTAAAACTCAAATGAGCTAATGACCCAGGTTTGGCCAAGCAGGTGATGAAATAAAGTAGAGGAGTCCCTTTTGCCACTGGGTACGTGAATAATTTCATAAGGTAGAACCTACTGATCTATCCTGACCAATTACATGAGAAAGAATTAACATCTAAATTTTTGAGCCATTGCATTTTGGGTCTATTTTAGCTGCTTAGCCTTTATCTTTTTTTTTTTTTTTTTTTTTTTAAAGATTTTATTTATTGAGAAGAGAGAGAGAGTGAAAGGTGAGGGGAAGACAGGAAGCATCAACTCATAGTAGTTGCTTCTCGTATGTACCTTGACCGGGCAAGCCCAGGGTTTTGAACTGGCAATCTCAGCATTCCAGGTCGATGCTTATCCACTGAGCCACCACAGGTCAGGCTATTTTAATTAACACAGAATTATTATCAGAATAAGTATCTTGTAGTGGGACATTGTAACAACACCAGAAAACTATTCTAGATGGCATCTGCTAAGCAGCTGAGTAGCAAAAATGAGGAAACACGCTGCGGACTAGGAAGCTGGAGGCACTTGCTATCTACCTCGGCAAAACATCAGGTGATACTACTGCCTGTGGTAACATGAAAAGTAGACCAGGGTGAAAGATCATGAAGTTCTAAGGCAAAGTTTCTCAATCTTGGCACTCGGATTTATATGTAAAGCACTTAGTACAAGGCTTGATACTTCCCTAGTTCAATAAATGTTAGCTGCTGTTATTATTGTATTAAACATTTTTAAAATTTGGAATTGTCAAATCTATCACTGTATTCTCACAGTGTTTGCTTTTGCTAGAATACTTAAAAATCTCCTACCCACGCTGAGATCTGATAAATATTTTTTCATGTTTTTCCTGTCACATTTATCTTTAACAAATCTACATATAGCATGGCCTACTATAATATAGGGATCAAATTTTTTCTCTTTCTAAAGACCCTCAACATCATTGCCTTTATACTCTTATTTTCCCACTGATCTGAAGTCTGGCTTTTCACAGTTGTTTATAAGTTCTTACTATCTGGCTGAAATCAATCATGGTTGCAAAGGAAATGAGGCTAGAGTTCAATAGAGCAGATAAAGTTCTTACCCCATAAAGCTTAGGGAAAATTCCAGTTGACAAGAATAACATAACAAGTGTACTCTTTCATTCACTTAAAAGAAAACTTTCAGAACCTACACATTGTTGGCCCTCTCCATAGGCACATATTGAGAACATGATTATTTTGTAAAGAACCAAAAAAAACCAAAATCTCCCCAAAAACCCACACCCAAAATCTTTGTGGTATGTCTGCATATCTTATCAAATAAAGATAAAATTAGGAAGAGCACCCATGACTTTAATGCCTGGAAACTCCCTACATCTTTCATCTATATTGGTCTTGCTTGATCACTCAGGTGAAATAACTCTCTCTTCTCTATTTTAATGCCAGAAAGATATATGAGGTTTGTAAGAAAAAACACTAATCTAGTATTAGCCTTCAGTATTTTTAGAGCAAAAAGAACTCCATACTCTTGAGTTGTGTTCACCAACTATTTTGGTAATATACATAAAAGTTTATTAATATAAATAAGACATTAACTTGTGTTAATTAGTGGAAGAACAGGGAAGGTAAAAAGAGAAATGAATGCTTAAAGTTCACCTACTAAATGCCAACCACAATTCATGAAAAAATACAGTTAGTCTTGTTTTTAGTCATGTTAGATGAAGAAATAGAATCTCAAAAGTTAAAAACTATAAGGCAATGAAAGCCTACTCCTAAAGGAAGGATTTCTTGATAGAATTATCTGCTTTTTCTCAAGGTCAACAGTTTATCTCTTTCTAGAGCCTCAGCCTACCCCAGACGAAAAGAAATAGAATTATTCCTCTCTCAGTTCTAATATACTTCAACTTATAAAAACTTTGTTATTTAAAGTAGAAAGAACAAGAGGAACTTATGAAGTTACTCTTCTACAGGCCTGATTCTTGGTGGCGCAGTGGATAAGCAAAGACCTGGAATGCTGAGGTCGCCAGTTTGAAACCTCTGGCTTGCCTAGTCAAGGCACATATGGGAGTTGATCCTTCCTGCTCCACCCCCTCTTCTCTCTCTCTCTCTCTCTCTCTCAGGAATAAATATATATTTAAAAAAGTTACTGTATTCCAATAGAAAATTAAATAAATATGGCATTAGATATTAAGAAGCAAAATATGCCGGCAAACATAAGATACCTAACTGTTTTGGGTCAGAAAGAAAGGTTACAGTTAGGGAAGAACATTCTTTGAGAAATGGTCTTGAGAAAGTGTGCCAAGCACTGGAAACTAAGTAAGGTAAGCTCCAGATATCAGAAGCCTATAGCTGGTGATGAGCATACCTCTTACCAATTCCACTAACAGGTTCTTTTTTAAAAGATCTCTAGTCTCTAATTCTGCTTTCTGAAACATATACAATCTGAAAGTGAACTTTCTCTCTTAAGGTCAGGTAATAGCTTATTTGACACTAATTTCCTTGTTAAACAATAAAACATATATCTAACTTATAGCTATATAAAACAGATATTGCTAATATATCACACAAATCAAATTCACCCAAATGAATGTATCAGACATAAATGTGCAAAAAGTCAAACAACAAATATTTATCAAGAGCCTACTATTTGTCAGACATTATTCTAGGTGGTGGACATATTGTGTGGAAAAAAACCCAGACTGTTGGGCAGATAAAATATATTATGCTCACTTTGTTAAAGATGGCACTGCCCACATGGAAGCCATCGCCCAGGTGATATTAATGTGTGTTGGGGGCGGGTTGGGGGCAGGCAGGATCCTTGTAGCCTGAGGCTTGGTTTTAGGACTAAGCCTTTCCCACCCTTTTTGATGTGGGGTGGACTTTGTATCAGAGACTTCCCTATTTTGTATATTGGATTAAAGGTTTTGATTTCTGTACTATAAAGTGGGGCAGACCGGGAGCTTGCTTTCCCAGTTCCTGAGATGAGCATTAGAGAGGAGAGCAGAGAAAGGCCACGTGGAGGAGGCCAGGAGAAGCAGCCAAGATGGTGGAGTGCTGAGTGAGAAGCCAGTTTGTGCAGAGTTTGTGCAGAGAAGGAAGGAGATGGGGAACAGAGGTGAATAAGTCTGGTGAGCTAGAAACCTTTAATTCTAGGAAACTCTGATAAGTCAGTAGCTTTGTGAGCACTGAATGAGTGGGTTTTGGAGCCCAGTGTGTGTTTTTACTTGCCCACCGGGTGCAAGCTAGGATTAAAGCTAATGGCCCATCAGTTTGTGGCTCCGTTGTTTCATTACTGTCTGTTCGAATCTAATGCAAACCTGCATGGGCCAGGTGGCTGTGATGGTGGCCGTGCCTATTGGCCACACACAGACCCAAATCACTATTCTTAAAAATAATGTCTGGTTGTAATAAATACAATAAACATCAACAAAGTAAAGAAATAGAGAATTATGAAAAGGATGCAATCTTATACTGGGTAGTCAGGGAAAACCTTACTGATAAAGTCACATTTAACAAAGACCTGAATGAAGTAAGGGAGTGGTGAATTATGTGGGGTGAGTGTGATTGTTAAAGAAGGGTAAGAAGTCTACTAATATGGCAGAATTACAACAAGGGAAAAAGTGGCTGGCCTTGGTAAGAATTCTGACTTATAGACTGAGTGAGAAGAGAAGCTAGCTACCAGTAGGTTTTGAGCAGAGGAATGACATAATCTGAGATTTACATTCTAAAAGAATCACTTTGGCTACGTGTGGAGAACAGACATTAAAGGGAAGGGTGGAAGCAAAGAGTTCATTAGAAGACCCCTACTAAGGTACACGTATGAGATAATACGGTGGCCTGGTTTAGAATAGCAGTAGTGGAGGTGGGGAAAAATGGTTTTATTTAAAGGTAGAGATGAAGGACTTTACTTGATGAGATGGATGTAGGGTTTGGAGGGGGGCGACAAGGATGACACTCAGGCCTTTTTTTGGCCTAAGCAATTGCAAGGATGTTGTTGCCATTACTGAGATGGGAAGACTAAAGAACAGTAAGTTTGGGAGGGAAAAAGCAAAGGCTGAGTAGGTGGCAGGAGTAGATGGAACGTGAGTATATACAAAGATACTGAGTAAATGAGTAAATATATTGAGGATAATGGGAACCAACTTTCTCACTGTCAAAGACGGCATTTACATACAAATATAGAAGAGTCCTGAGGTATTGGATTGGAATTGGATGTCTCAATGTGCCTTTATGTTTACATACACATGGATAGATACAGAAAGACAGCTGTACTCATACATATATATATATTTCCTAGTTCTGTTCACTGAGAGGAACAAGAAGCAATAATAAATACCCAGAGGGAATGAGCACATAAAGTACCTGCCCAGCTTTCAACTTCTAAATACTATCTTCCACTAAAATGAAACAGAGATTCTTGAGGAAATACTTGATTCCAGAATTGGGGTGAGGAAAGTAAATGATAAGCCCAGAACATCTTGCACCAGAGAAGAAAGTCTCAGAGAACAACATATGTGAAGGAATAAAGCCAGCTTGAAGGGACTCCTACTGGTCAAGTATGAAGCAATTTGAGTGTAATAATAAATAATAAAAGCAACAAATTTCAATTCAGTGAATAGAAATTCATGACCATGACAATATTAACAAATGAATGAATAAGTAGGAAAGAATAAAAATTTATTCCTTATAGTAGGACAAATAATAAATGTAGAAGAAATGAAAATATTTCACCATTTGGCAACCATCATAAAGGATTTCTTCAAAGTATGCTAAGGTTGGTAGGCAGAGGTTTGATGAGGAACAGGATATTGACATAGTCTCTCTCCAAAAACTTACCACTGCACAGGAAAGAATGATGACTTTACATTGGGAAAAACCTAGCAGACACCAAATTGACTAAATGATTGAGATTAATATCACCAGTGTCAGGACCAATCAACACCATGTGCCTGCCTCTTGATTCTGAGAAGAGTACATCATTTCTAAGTTATATCTGCCGTGAATGCATGGCCTGACATTGAACACGTAGCATACTGGACAAACCCAGCTTGAGGGACAGCCTACAGAATCAAAGGCTCTTTAAAACTGTCAGTACTGAAAGACAGGAAAAAATGGAGAAACTCTTTCAGGCTGAAGGAGACTAAAGATAAATGACAACTAAATGGGAACAAATGATCCTGGTCTCAGTCTCAAATCAGAAATGTATGGCATTGGATGGGTACTAGACTTACAGGGGTGGTCACTTTGCAAGTTATCTAAATGTCTAATCACTATGTTGTTATATACCCAGAACTAATATAATATTGTTTATCAACAGAGATATTGTTGGAACAGCTGGCAATATTTGGAATGTATCTGTGGATTGCATGGTAGTGTACTAATGTTGATTTTATGATTTGGATGGCTATAGGTTTGGATGATTAGGTAGGAGCATAATCTTATTTGGGGGACAAATTCTGGATCATTTAGAAGTGATAAGCAATATGTCTGAATTTACTCTCACATTGATCAGAAAAAGAACGATAATGGACACATACACACATACATGCTAAAGGAAGAGAGAGCAAATTAATCAAACAGTAACTAGGGAATCTAGGTAAAAGGGATATAAGTTTGTACTATTCTTGCAATTTTTCTGTGTTTAGAATTATACTACTATAAATTATTTTAAATAACAGTTAACATAAAAAACCTATTTCTTCTCTATTTTTGAGTGACAAATGTGTATATATATATTCATACTTCTATATATATAGCCATATCCATACATGTACATATGTATCTTACCATACTTTACCATTTAACTTATTTAAAACAGCTTGCTTTGAGTCAAGTCATAGGTGAAACTCTGAAGCTAAGGAGCAGAGTGCAAAAATGACGAGTTCTAAAACAGTTGCTGGATTTCATGTAAACACCACGGGACAAAATCTAATAGCTGAGTATTCATTATAATCAATATTTTCCCACACTGAAGCATCAGTGTCTATTCTGAATTCACCAATTCTTTCTCTTTTTGTTAAAAATCTATATTCAGAGAAAGAGCCCTTATTTCCTCCCTAAGTTTTATCTATAATCACTTAAAACTGATTAGATTTAAGAAAAATTATCACCTATTTTAACCAAATCCCTCCAAAATAATTTTTTTAATTTTTAAAATTTATTTATTTAAGACTTATTTATTAATTTTAGAGAGGAGAGACAGAGAGAGAGAAGGGGGAGAGGATGGGTTATGTAAAGCAAATACTGACTGGTAGAGGCAGAACTACAATTCAAGTTTTTCTAAGTTTCTAGGGTTTTTTTTTATATCATCAAGATACCTCAAATATTCTAATGCACTGACCTCAGTCTAACTTTGAAACACAGATATATACAAAGAAACTATATACTTCAAATATATACTTAAAATTTTTTGTGTTTGATTTTAGAAAGGGAGAGGAAAGGAGAAAGAAACATCAATTTGTTGTTCCACTTATTTATGCATTCATTGGTTGGTTCTTAATATGTGCCCTAACCAGGGATTAGGGCCTGAACCCACAACCTTGGTGTATTGGGATGATGCTCCAACCCTGAACTACCTGGCCAGGATTGGAACACACACACACACACAATCTGCTGCTCATAAAGATATAAACATATCCAAAGCAGACATTTACTAGGCTGGGGGCATCATATATGGAGCCCATGTGCTAGCATTTGCTCGTTTCATGCCTAGGACAGAGGCTGCTAACTGATCGTGGCACTTGAGTCTACCAGTCTGAGCATTCTTCTCGGCTCAACATTCTAGGCAGCTACTGTTAATTTATTACAACATAAACTGAAACCTATTTGCCATTCCCACTTCTTTTAAAGTTACAGAGATTTCTAGTAAAATAGCACCCATTCTGTAAGCCACCAGAAAGTTCTCTCTGCCTTAATAATGTTGGGATTAGATGTGGGGGAAAGGTATGAGATAAAGAGTAAGAATATAGAACCTAGGCTTTAAAATACACTCTAACAATGATGGAAGTAAAGAAAGACTGTGATAGAAAGAATTTCCAAGATGTAAGAAGGCTGAGCTAGAAAAATGGGGCTGAGGCTAAAAAGAGTCAATTGTTATTAGGGAGAAAGGCACATCTCTCATTTACCATGCTTTTCTACCTTTGTTCTAAAGTACTATTGGTTGGTGACCTAGGATGGGGAAGAATGGTACAGGTTAGGCAGGCTTAGGACTGCTCACACCTAATCCTTCCCATCTTCAACACTATTAATTTCTGATCCTGCTTTTCCTTCTTTAACATTCAGTTAAAAAATGTGGTATCTGTGCCTGACCTGTGGTGGTGCAGTGGATAAAGCATCAACCTAGAACGCTGAGGTCGCTGGTTCAAAATCCTGGGCTTGCCTGGTCAAGGCACATGTGAGAGTTGACACTTCCTGCTCTTTCTCCCTTCTCTCTCTAAAAACAAATAAATTAAAAAATCTAAAAAAAAAATATGGCATCTGCCCTCCCTAATTCTTAGCTGCTATACAAATATATCAAAATCAGGTGTTTCCAAGTCATTGTGAACTGTATTTCTCTGTATTTAGTGCTGTTTTAAATACAGAAAGTCAGTGTGGTTCAGAAACAAACACTTTGAGAATTGAATCTGAAATGACTTGATGACAGCAATATTCCCTGATCTCTACTTACCCAAATCTTTCAGAGTAAATTATACCATCCATGCAAAATACAGAATAAAGATCTCTAAATTTGCTGTAATTTTTCTTTATATTTCTTTATGTCAAGGAAGGCCAAGAATATATTACGGAATTATAAAATTAATTTATAAATTGCCATGTTGACTTTAGATTAGGTCATTACTGAGACACAGAGCATCACTTTCTACTATGTACTTTAACTTGATCTGTAAACACAGTTTCTTCCTAAGGAGACCAAGCTCTTTGAGGGAGGATGCTGCATCTGCTAGTCCAGGGGTCGGGAAACTTTTTGGTTGAAAGAGCCATGAACGCCATATATTTTAAAATGTAATTCCATGAGAGCCATACAACGACCCATGTACGTTAGGCATTATCCAATAAAAATTTGGTGTTGTCCCAGAGGACAGCTGTGATTGGCTCCAGCCACCCGCAACCATGAACATGAGCGGTAGGAAATGAATGGATTGTAATACATGAGAATGTTTTATCTATTTAACGTTATTTTTTTTTTTATTAAAGATTTGTCTGCGAGCCAGATGCAGTCATCAAAAGAGCCACATCTGGCTCGCAAGCCATAGATTCCCGACCCCTGTGCTAGTCCTTAGCAAGTATTAGTATTGAAACCTAAGCACTGAAATATTAAATTATAGATCTTCCCACACAAGGGAAGATCTGAAGAAGTAATGAAGAGAGCAAAGAGGGGATTTGACTGGCCCAGGAAAAAAGCTTTAAGAATACCAAATTTGGGGTTTTCCTTACAAAGGGTCACCAGACCACCCTATAGTGAAGCTCAAAGGTGTTAAAAACAGTCTAAAGCAGAGACTATGCAGGGAGAAGAAAACTTTATTTATTTATTTATTCTGTATTTTTCTGAAGCCGGAAACGGGGAGAGACAGTTAAGACACTCCCGCATGCGCCCGACCGGGATCCACCCGGCACGCCCACCAGGGGGCGACGCTCTGCCCCTCAGGGGCGTCGCTCTGTTGTGACCAGAGCCACTCTAGTGCCTGGGGCAGAGGCCACAGAGCCATCCCCAGCGCCCGGGCCATCTTTGCTCCAATGGAGCCTCGCTGCAGGAGGGGAAGAGAGAGAGAGAGGAAGGAGAGGGGTGGAGAAGCAGATGGGCGCCTCTCCTGTGTGCCCTGGCTGGGAATCGAACCCAGGACTTCTGCACGCCAGGCCAACGCTCTACCACTGAGCAAACCAGCCAGGGCCAGGAGAAGAAAACTTTAAATAAATCATATTATCAATATCACCAGAATTAAAAACAGATGATAGAGCACAAAAATATGCTATGCAAAAGGATTATTCAGGAAACAAAGGGAACTGGATATTAAAACATACTGAAAATAACTAAACACTTAATAAGAATTGCACTACAAAGTTGAAGTTCCCAAACAGTAGTGAATAATGACAAAGAAGGACAATAAGAGAAAAAAAAATTAAAGGATGAGGCCAGGATATCCAACATCTTAACAGGAATTTCAGAAAGAGAAAACAAAAAGAATCTAAGAATCAAAGGGCATACTGAGACTATTTCATAAGCATCTAAAAAGAAAAGAAATGACATCAGATACAAAGAATCAAGAATCAGGAAGGCTTTGGACTCTAAATTACCTACACAGGAAACAAGAAAAACAATAGAGTATTGACTTCCAACATTTGAATAAAAATGGTTTCAACCTTTAATTCTATACCCACACAGAATAATGACATTTTGATTAAACATAGTGTCTGAAAAAACTTACCTTTCATTTTCACTTTCTGAAGATGGTACTGGAGGAGATATTCCCAAGAACAGAGTAAACCAATAGAAAGAACACAGATGATACAGAAAACTGGAGATCCAACATAGGAGAGGGGCAAAGGAAGATCTCAGAAAAACTGCATTGCATCGATGCAGAGTGTAATTAGTCCAGATTAGAGAAGTGTAACACAAAAGACAGGCATAATGAGAACTGTCATCACTAAGTGCCCATCAACTGTTAACTTAAGAATGAAAAGTGTCCAAGAATGATAAGGAGGAAATAGGATTATCAACTGTTCTAATTCTGAGAAAGCGGAAGGAGGTGAGATATTGTCCAAAGCCAAGGTGGAAAGATCACCTTTGGAAAGGAGGAATAACTGCTATTGAGACTCCTTGGAGTTTTAAACATAGATAAAGGAAAATAATGGGACAATAATAAAGTTCCCTTTAATGGCTTCTACTTTCTATGTCAATTAGAAAAAAAGACCACTTGCTAAATGTGAAAGAAAAAGGGTAAGTTTGAGGTTTGAGGAGAATTTAAAAGTTGAAATAATTGTTAAAAACAGGAGGGAAAGATAACCAGAAAAACACAGTGGGAAATCTGACGAGTGTTAAGGGTCCATTTGAGCTGGGTTCCACAGTAATCTATGATTATGATCTGCTGTTTAAAGATTTTTTTCAGTAGTACTTGGCTACTTAGATGCAGGTACAGAGAAAGAGGTTACAATTCATCCAGAGTTGGGATTTTATTTCATTTCATTTATAGCCTACAGCAGTGATTTTTCAACCTTTTTCATCTCATGACACACATGAACTAATTTCTAAACTTCAGCACACCAAAAAATATTTTTTTGCCAATCTGACAAAAAAAAAGGTATAATTATGATTTCTTCACACCAGATGATTATTGTTGTGTTGGCTGTTGTCATGTTTTTTTTTGACAGTCTAAGGGAAAAGAGATCAGTGCTTCTGACTAAAGAGTCAGGTATTGTATGTTTTAAAAATTCTTGTAGCACATCGATTGAAAATCACTGAACTATTGTTATTTAAATAATGAACTATGAACTCTAACCAGAAAAATGAGAAAAGATAATATATCTAAAGTGATTAGGATAATTCCAGGGTAATATCAAACATTATATACATATAAAAAAAGATAGCTATTATTATTACTAACCATGCTCCTCTAGAAGTAAGCAATTTGATTATTATAATTTATAATCATTTCTCTATCCTACTAGACTGAGCTCTTTCAGGATAAAGAGGGCACTTCATTCATTTTTGCTTCTTCCCAAAGTCTAGCCAAGTAGCTACCATACTATAAACAATTATTAAATGTGTATGATTAAATCAGTAAAATCATATTTTGGGCTTCTAAGATACTCACATAAAAATAAACTCTTTTTAAAAAATGTTTATTTTATTGATTTTAGAAAGAGGAAGGGAGAGAGTGAGAGAGAGAGAGAAAGAGAGACAGGAACACTGACCTGTTCCTGTATATGCCTTGATCAGGGATCGAACCAGCAACCTCTGCGCTTAAGGACAATGCTCTAACCAACTGAGCTATATGGCCAGGGTTATTCACATAATTTTATTTTTTCTGAAGTGAGAAGCAGAGAGGCAGAGAGACAGACTCCCACATGTGCCCGACTGGGATCCATCAGGCATGCCCACTAGGGGGTGATGCTCTGACCATCTGGGGCATTGCTGCATTGCAACCGGAGCCATTCTAGTACCTGAGGCAGAGGCCATGGAACCACCCTCAGCCCCTGGGCCAACTTTGCAGCAATGAAGCCTTGGCTGCAGGAGGGGAAGAGAGGGAGAAGAAGGAGAGGGGGAGGGGTAGAGAAGCAGATGGGTGCTTCTCCTGTGTGCCCTGACTGGGAATCGAACCTGGGACTTCCACTTGCTGGGCTGATGCTCTACCACTGAGCCAGCCAGTCAGGGCCTATTCACAGAATTTTTTTTTAATATTTATTTATTAAATTTAATGCAGTGACATTGATAAATCAGGGTACATATGTTGAGAGAAAACATCTCTAGATTATTTTGACATTTGATTGTGCTGTATACCCCTCCCCCAAAGTTAAATTGTCTTCTGTCATCTTCTATCTGGTTTTCTTTGTGCCCCTCCCCTCCCCCCAACCCCTCTCTCCTTCTTCACCCCATCCTCCCTCCCCCAACCCCCCACCCCTGTTGCCATCACATTCTTGTCCATGTCTCTGAGTCTCATTTTTATGTCCCTTCTATGTATGGATTCATCTTACGTTTTTTTTCTGATTTACTTATTTCACTCCGAATAATGTTGTCAAGGTCCATCCATGTTATTGTAAATGATCCGATGTCATCATTTCTTATGGCTGAGTAGTATTCCATAGTATATATGTACCAAAGCTTTTTAATCCACTCGTCCTCTGACGGACACTTGGGCTGTTTCCAGATATTCGCTATTTATTCACAGAATTTTTAAAAAAGATTCTAGCTAGGATAATTAAAAAAAACATTTGCAAGAAAGGCACTAAAGGGCCAGCCATTCCTCTGTCAATTCAATGACAGAAACTTACTAAGTAGCTAACAGTATGATTGATGAAAGTTTTCCAATATTGCAGACTATAGAAATAGCTTGAGAAAGAAAATGAATTAACATGCACAACATGAAAATTAAGATAAATTTTCTTATTTTTAAGGAATAGGAAGAATTCCTGCCTCTATTTTGATCGTTTCAGTATCCGATATTTCATGAAATGAGTAATCTGAAGTATAACCTACCCAAATGCTGATCAAATACATGTATGAGAGCAGGTCAAGCCCATTAAGTTCTTTATTTTTGGCAGATCCCTAAAACAATACTGTACTTTTCCTGGTTTATCAAAGGCCATGCATACGGGTTTTTTTTGTTTTTTTTTTCTTTTTTTGTGACAGAGACAGAGACAGAGAGAGACAGATAGGGATGGACAGACAGGAAGGGAGAGAGATGAGAAGAATCAATTCTTTGTTGCAGCACCTTAGTTGTTCATATGTGCCTTGACCGGGGGGCTACAGCAGACTGAGTGACCCCTTGCTCGAGCCAGCGACCTTAGGCTCAAGCTGGTGACTTCGGGGTCTCAAACCTGGGTCCTTTGCATCTCAGTCAGATGCTCTATCCACTGCGCCACTGCCTGGTCAGGCCATGCATAGGGTTTTAAGAGATCATTTTTGGCTGTAGAGATTCAATTTAAAAAAAAAATGAAGATTTTGTTTTTGCTGTTGCCTAGACTAATGTAAATGTTCATTTTTAAGTATTCAAAGAAGAAAATATATAGTTAACAGCTTTGATTTAGTAGTAAAAGGATATAGGAAATCATAATCTTAAGTGAAACCTGTACTAAAAATCTTTAATAAACAGGTTTTTCAAACTATGTTGTAATGGGAGGCCAAGTCTCCAGTTGGTCAATGTAACTGTGAAGCTCTATATAAGATACTAAAGCACCCAACAAGATATTAAAATGCCTAAGCCTCGAGGTCCAACATTTTATGACAAAATGCAGGCAAAGTTCTCATTTGAGATGTCAAAACAATCCTGTCTCTGTCAGCACCTGTATTCTAACCCACAGAAGTCAGAACAGGATAGAAGCTAGAACAAGGAGATTTCAGGCAGTAAACTGAAAGGAAAGAAAAAATTTGCAATAGAATACTTCTTAGCCCAGTTTGACTCTCTAACACTCCCATTTTTCCCTGAAGGTCCCAGGAAGCGCCCTCACTCTACTCTCAAGGACAGAATTTATGGTTTCTAGATAAAGCTGAACTGTCCCAGAGCCACTGTAGAAAAAAGATTGCCCACTCCCGCTGCATCTCCATTCTCAACCCCTCATAAAGGAGGCAATTTATTGAAAAAAAAAAAAGGGTTTTTTTGTTTGTTTGCTGGTTTTTGTTTTTTAGTGAGAGAGACAGATAAGACAGACAGGAAGGGAGAGAGATGAGAAAAATCAATTTTTTGTTGGGTACCTTGGTTGTTCATTGATTGCTTTCTCACATGTGCCTGGACTAGGGGGCTACAGCAGAGCAAGTGACCCCTTGCTCAAGCCAGCAACCTTGGACTCAAGCCAGTGATCCTGGGCTTTAAGCCAGCGACCTTGGGCTCAAGCAAGCAACCTTTGGGCTCAAGCTAGCGAACACGGGGTCATGTCTATGATCCCACACTCAAACCAGCAATCCTGTGCTCAAGCTGCTGAGCCCACGCTCAAGCCGGCAATCTCGGGGTTTCGAACCTGGGTCATCTGTGTCCCAGTCTGACTGCACCACCACCTGGTTAGGCTAATGAAAACCATGTACTGATAGTCATTAAGGACAACGCATTTGACAGGGATGGGTTGAAAATATAAAAGAAAGAATAAGCAAATGTTTGGGTTCTTGAGAAGACAAGAGAATGAGATACAATTCAAAGTAGAACTTGTCTACCATCAACAAGGGAAAACCTGGAAGCAGGTGAAAAAGGTTTTCTTCTCTTCTACCCCTTTTCCTTAACTTTAGTGAAAGCCACATACAGTGTGCAAATGGGGAAAGGCTGAAATCGAGTTTGGGCACACAAGAAACTAGTCCAATCCATCTGCATTCCAGGGCAGAGACAGTGTCACAAATCTACTAGATATTTTTTCTTGTTTTTCCACAGGCACCTCAAAATCATAAATATCAATGTACCAGTTTGCCTATCAATTAAAAATTATAGAATTTAAAAAAACTCTAAGCTTTAAAAAATAACCTTATATATTAATAACTTCTATACAGTAAATATCTACTGCTGCTAGGGAATACAATCCTTTACTGTGATTTTGCTTTAAATATTTTTTTAAGCTAAAAATGAATTCAGAATTACCTAAAACAGAGGTTACCAAAACAGTATCAAATATATTCCAACAAATGCAAAGTGGCCTGGATACTATTCTACAGACTCTATTCCTATGTACTGAACACCTAATTCATCAGTTACCTTTGTCTTTAATGAAACAAAATAACCACAGACATTAAGGCTGTTTTACCTTCATAATGTTAACTAAATCTGTTTGATAGTAGCGATCCTGGTGTGCATTTGCTGCTGCTAACGTAAGAAGATAATCATTCCTTGCATGGGTAGCTTTGGAATTACACTCAGATCGCCGGGCTTTTAACTACAACATGATAAAAGAAAAAAACAAATTCAGTAAAAACTGATATTGCACTGCAAAACATGTAAGAATATCTCTCTTAGCTGGCAATTAATGGCTCCTCAGTAAGAGTAAAGGTAACCACGTGGAGAAACACTTATAGGTATATAAAAACTATTCAACACTACTGAGGAATTAAATAAATGGTAACTAGAATTGTTAAACATGGTTAAGAGTGTTTTCAATATTTATTTACACTTAACATACTTCCAGATCTTTTTAGAGAACTTTAAAGTTATTTTGGTCATTTTACCCAGATGGGAAAAATAAAGGTTCCCAAATTAAGTACCTTATCCTTATCTTCAAAGACATGGGTAAATCTGTTGGAGTTAAAAATAGTTTTTAAAAATTCAATGCTACTAATGTGCCAAAAGGGCATGCTATTTGGGAGCCTGGCAGCCAGAGTTAGGTCACTAAGCTTACTTATCAGTATGTAACAGTCTGAGGGTCCCATAGGAAGAAAATCACTTGCATCTGGCCCAGAAATTCTGCTCAGAGTACAAATCTCAATGAAATGAGTTTTATAGAGCTTTCCAAAGCCCGGGGGATAAGTCTCTTGTACCAAGAGCTAAAGACGTAAGTCTACCTATGCAGATAAAGTACAGGAACCTATTTGTAAAGCATGAGAAGCAAGTACTGTCCAAAGTGTTGACACCTGGGTGACCTCCCCTCCCTTGAACTGGGAAGGGAAGTTCTTCCCTAAGTTAATGACTTTAAAATGCTTCTCTAAATTAGTTGAAAATAACTGGTCTCCACCATCAAAACCCAATTCTTTTATTTTTTTTCAAGATAATGTTTCTCAATTGTGAAATATAATTTTCAAATGCTCACCTTTACACTTGCCTTCTGTAAACTGATTCTTGATTGAAAAAGACTAAGTTTAGATCTGTTAAAAACAGAAAAATATGGTTAATAAAAGTATTAAATTAGACCATAATAAAATGATTAAATACTATAATTACTAAATTTTTATAAAGTTATACTTTTCTACAACACTATTATAAAAGAGAACTAAAAAGTAGAAAACCAAGATCAATGATTATTTTGCTTTATTTTACTACAGGAAGGATTTAATATTATGGTGAAACAGGAACTATTGAGATTAATAAAAACATCCTGAATGACAAAAAAAAATCAATGAGATAAATCCAATATCTTGGTATTTTGTAATAAACAAGCATCATCAAACTGTAGGTTATTCTCATATCACACAATTACATACACTTTATTTCCTGCAAGGAAGCTTAAAGCCCGGGGATAACCAACCTATGGAGGCAAAGATTAGCAGGTTCTCAGAGCAGTGTGCAACAGGCTGCAACAATGCTGGAATGCAAACTACAGTATGACATTGACCAGGCTCTAGAAAAGTCTTTAATGTGATTATTTCTCCCATTAAAGGTTCTTCTTGTTTGTGTGTTCTCTTGACTCTTAACATAGTAATTGGAACACAATGAGAAAGTCCCTGGGACTCTCTGCCCTATGTGGTTTTGTTCTAGCTTATCTTCTCCCCACCTGATGTTGTCACTTCCCTCGATCCCTTTCAGTATGGGAGGGGAACCATAATCAAGAAAGTCAACAGACAAATTCTAAAGGACAATCAACGCTCCCAGTGAATTCTGAAGCTGCAATGTTTGTCTTGACTGCAGTGTCATGGTGACTGCCATGGCAGAATTCAAAGCATGTGCTGGCAGCTATGCCATAACATGAAGTAAAGTCGCAGACCACAGAGCAAGCCAGTTTCTGCAGAACAAATGTGAGGAGGTAGCAAAAGCAGCCTCTCATCTTTCTAATAAGAGGAGCATTTGGCGATGTACACGTATGCATCCCAGCTACTTCCCCACTGTTAAAAAAACACTGGGTCCAAGATATCCCTGCTATTTTCTACTTTGCCATATTCATAGCTCATGGGGTTTTGTTTTTATTAATTAGATTTGTATTCATTTTGATCTAGAAATACTAAGGCCATAGACTTTAAAATTTGAAAGGGCCTGTTCAGGGTTAAGAAACACTATTTGGCCTGACCTGTGGTGGCGCAGTGGATAAAGCGTCAACCTGGAAATGCTGAGGTTGCCGGTTCGAAACCCTAGGCTTGCCTGGTCAAGGCACATATGGGAGTTGATGCTTCCAGCTCCTCCCCTCGTCTCTCTCTGTCTCTCCTCTCTCTCTCTCTCTCTCTCTCCCTCTCCTCTCTAAAATGAATAAATAAAAAATTAAAAAAAAAAAAAAGAAACACTATTTGGGGAGGAAGGGTATTCTCAATTCTCCTTTTTTTTGTACCCATTATCCAAATAGTCTAAGTCAAACCTAAATTTTCCAATATAAGGTTTTAAATTTCTGGCTTCTGCTTCATTTGTGAATCCTCATATAATTTTTGTATGGAATTAAAGAAGGTATTAGTAGTAAAAACAGAATAATACAGTCCCTGTTCTTAAAGATTACTATCTAGAACAAATAAGATATACAAATAATGAACTCTTCCTCATCTACCTTCCAAATGTTAATATTACTTAGGGTTCCAAACTCAACTTCTCATCTCATTTTATATTTGATTTCATCTCTATAACTATCATTTGAAAAGCAAAAAGCAATAAATACCCAAAGTGCGACATTTACGCCCAGATTCCCATCTGAGAAGGAGTTACATGACTCCCTACCAAATATATACATGCCAATGTTCCACAAGTTTTTTTCTAGAACCTTCATATTCAAAATGGAACTCATCTTTGCCCTCAATCTGTATCCCTCTTCCTGCTATATGCACATCTCACTATCTGTCAAATCATCTACCAACATTATAGTCCAGATTGCATGTCCCCTTTCCTGATCTTCCTTTTCATCTTTTCTTAGAAAAGTCATATTCATTCTCCAAGTCTCTGTCCAAACATCGCTACTTCTACAAATGCATCCTTTTACGATAGGCAAAATTAACCTGTTTTCCCATACTTATGTGTTATCATTCAACTACTGTAAATAAATTAGTTACTAGGTAAGTGACTTTCAGTACTTAATTTCTTTAAGTTCACTGTGAATAAACAAATCATAAAGTCACTTTTAAGTACATTTGTTTTGTGGTGAGCAGAGTTGCGCAGCGGAAGTGTGATGGGCTCATAAATACATTTGTTTTTAATTCTAGCCTTTAAACTTCTTCAGGGCACAAACCTTACTCATCTCTGTACCCACAGCACCAAACATAAAGTAATATTCAATAAATAATTAGTGACTGAGCAAAGATCAAAAGGTATTTCTTACTCTGTAGTTGAATTAATTTTCCATAAAAGTTACACACAACTAAAATGTCTAATTTGCTGTATCCCCTTTGAATTTGGGCCATATTAGAATGCAGTTGCCTGCGATCAGCACCTGTGATAATTTGACCCTTTCAAATCCACACGTCTCAGAAACAACCCTGCAGTTGTCCTCATTTTCACCCTCTAAGCCCGGATAAAGTGGGTACTTCTGTATGTTCTACAAATCTATCAGCTCTCTGTTCTAGAATTCCCGAGAGTTTTAACAAACAAGTTCCTAAAAACCACCATAACAGGATATTCCCAATGGCAATCCCTTTCCCTACAAAATTGGGGTCTTATTGGGAAGATGGGTTCATTCACTCTATAGGGAATATTTATATGCTCATAAAATAAAATAATAAAGACAATAAACTAAATTAGGGGAACCGTAAATAGTAAATATATTTCCCAACATTAAGCACTTCATCAGTGTTCAATTACCATCCTGTGGTACTAAATAAACTTCCCAGAAATCCTTAAATTTTTACAAGATACTTATGAGATTCCTTAATTTCTGGCAGACAGACAACATATGAGGAAGACACCACCCAGGCCTTGCTAGTCTGTATAAGTGCTCATAGCCTTTCTGATTTCATGACCCAGAGTTAGAATCCTACGTCAGTGGGCTCACTGGATGGGAGTTTCAGCTCTCCTCAGAGACCTCTTTAGACTCCCATTCTGCAACACAGGTTCATTTCTTCCCCAAAACTTATCTTTTCTCAAGTTGTTATGGCAGAAGGTTCTACTCCATGATTGCTTTATTAGCTTTTTCTATTATCAATGGCCAGTTCCTTCTTTTCTTAATTATTGTCAAAATAAAGAAGTTGTCAATCACAAATCGGAAGTAAAAAATCACACAGCTGCTAACGCAGTCATAAAAAATGTATATATATTAGAATTATACAGAAGAGAAATTCTGCATGTGGGGCAGGGTTTCCACACTAAGGTCAGTGCTCTTGTTCATTTGATGTGTCCATGGTCCTTTAATGGAATGCTGAGGGCCAGGGATTACTAACTACAATTAACTTAAGAGTCTAGCATGAGAGCCTGATGAGGCAGTGGTGCAGTGGACAGAGTGCTGACCTGAGATGCTGAGGACCCAGGTTTGAAACTCTGAGGTCGCTGGCTTGAGCGCAGGCTCACTGGCTCAGCTGGAGCCCCCAGGTCAAGGCACATATGAGAAAGCAATCAATGAACAACTAAAGTGCTGCAACAACGAGTTGTATACACAAAGTATAAGTATACTTCTCATCTCTCTCTTTCCCTGTCTGTCTCTGTCTGTCCCCACCCCACCCCCGCCGCCTCTCCAAAAAAAAAAAAAAGAAAAAAAAAATAAGTCTAGCATGAGAGAAATGAGGCTCTTAAACCCCAATATTCAAACAGTATAGCAACTTTAACTAGACTTTTGCTAAGCTTTCAATACAATGTTTGTCTTCTTTTGAGAATTGAATTTAATGTAAAAACTGACTGATCAAATCTTCCAATTTTGCTATATTAAATACTGTAATATCAGCTAATATAAAAGAAAATTTTCACTTAAAGTACGTAACATTTATGGGTCAGATAAAACTAACATAACTTAAGAATGAGTCTATGTATAGTATTAACAGAAAACAAACTACTGACAAAAATAACATTTATTTCCATAATCACTTTTTCAGAAATGCTAAAATACATACTTTGCTTCGATGTCAGCTTTCTCTCGTACTGCATGAGCCATCTGTTCAGCCTCAAAGTACTTCTTTTTGCCTTTAGCTAAATCTTTCACTGTCTCTTGTAACTCAGTTTGGATCTTTGTCAACTGATCCACGCACTGTAAAACACAAAGTATAATTATTATGATTTTTGTTTTCAGGTGAAAAGAAATGAGTTTTTCCTAAGGACTGTGTACTGTGACCTCAGATGGAAACCCAGAAAAATTAGCACTTCTGGTCTCCTTCAAGTAGCAAATTAAAATCCAGTGAACAGCTGGTATTGTAATTTCAAGTAATGTATGATATACTGTAACAGTTTTCTTTACAACTTTGTTTTGAAAAATAACCTGAATCCTGATGACTGATGTTAAAGTAAAGGCATAAGAAAAGCAACAATGAAAATGCTGTTATTATGGAAGATATCCTGGCAATAAAGGCAAAAGAATAAAGCAATTCTGTGTTTCTTCATAATCTTAATGAAGTCTCTCTACATGTTTGGGGAACCGATGATGCAAAGAATTCACCTCTATTAAAGAGCTAGATCTGAGAAGTCTGACATGGTAAGCCCAAAACAAAGGAGAGCAGCAAGAAACCTGGGTACCGCCATAATAATTATTACTCGGAACTATCCCCAACTCTTTGGATAAACATATACATTCTAGAAAGGACAGACATAATGACTCTATGTTTTTTTGTTTGTTTGTTTGTTTGTTTTAAAGGTGCCTGACAGAGGCAGCAGGGTGAGTGAGTACAATGGTGTTATTTTATTTTATTTTATTTTTACAGAGCCAGAGAGAGGGATAGACAGGGAGAGACAGACAGACAGGAACAGAGAGATGAGAAGCATCAATCATCAGTTTTTCATTGCGCATTGCGACACCTTAGTTGTTCATTGATTGCTTTCTCATATGTGCCTTGACCGCGGGCCTTCAGCAGACCGAGAGTAACCCCTTGCTTGAGCCAGAGACCTTAGGTCCAAGCTGGTGAGCTTTTTGCTCAAACCAGATGAGCCCGCGCTCAAGCTGGCAACCTCGGAGTCTCGAACCTGGGTCCTTCCGATCCCAGTCCGACGCTTTATCCACTGTGCCACCGCCTGGTCAGGCCTAAGAAATGTTTAATCAATAAACTCTTATAATACATTGGGGCCAAAGTAACACTACTTTGAGACCCTTCTGGATATCAAAAGGTGAATACTTTTTCCTAGTTTGAAACAAATCACTGAGAAATTTCACCAGCCTGAGGACAGTTCAGAGGAGCCTCCATCAAAACTCGTGAACCTGGAATGCACAGTCAGTGCCTGGTGGAGACTGAATGAAACTCAGCAAAGCAGAAAGAGACACTGTGCCTGCTGAACGGTGTGGAGCAGAGCAAGGACATCTGAAGAGCAAGGATGAAGCACAAATAAACTTAAACTTAGCCAAGTGACATTAGGGATAGTTTCCCAGAAACTGTTAGGTGTTAAGAAAGAAACTACTTTACAAGAAGTGAGAGATCTGGATTCCTTATGGGTACATTTATTGGGCACTTAATAAGTGTCTAGCTGTGAATAAAGGTTTAAAAACCAGCTCTTTTTCCTCGGCATGAAAACTGAAGCTTTAGGTCTGTGTTTCAATACAAACCTGATAAAGATACAATGTCAACTCTGTTACATTAAAAGCAATATTACAGCAACATTACTTAAAAACACTGATAGGTAAACTGAGTTAATTGGGAGAAACTATAAATGAACTATAAATATCTGACGGAGAAGCCTTAGGTTTGGGCTTCTTTGAGTATGGTGATTTTTGTATCTGGATGTGTCCCTTGCAGGGACCTTAAAAGCTCTATCTAGAGAGTTGTAATAAAAAATTAGTCCTTTTAGGGCCTGTAGTGATGCCTGAATATGTGAGTCTCACTCCCTTGCCCCAGACATGTCACTTGGGGACCAAACAGAGTAACTCTAGTTGGCAGTGTAGACTGAGGTATACACTGGTAGAAGAACTAATTCTACTAATGTTGATGCTACCCTGCTGGTTAACTGTGTTCCCTGTGCTAATATCCTAAGTAAACCTCATGCCAGATGTGGCCTGTGATAATGATGAGAATCTTGATGCTTAGTTACATTTAAGAAGATTCCCTGAAGGCAATGCACAGGCACAATGCACTATGCTTAGCACTTTATAGGTGTTATTACATTTAGTCCTAAAAATGACTCTGTGATAAAAGTAGTTACATTATTAGTCTAATTTTAAGATGAAGATACAGACTTAATGAAGTAAAATAATTTATCTAAAGTCATACAGTGAGAAAGGAATTACATCATTTATCATGTAATCCATTATAGTAGGTCCTACAGTTTTATGACAACTATGTTTTTAAGGTCTCATATACAGATACTTTATATTAAAATAGCAAGCTGTTTGAAAAAATGACATATAATTCACTTAATATAAAATTTACCTTTTTTAAAGTGTCCAATCAATGGTTTTTAGTATATTCACAAGGATGTAAAACCATTATCACTATCTAATTCTAGAACATTTTTATCAACCAAAAAGGAACCCCATACCCATTAGCAGTCACTACCTATACCCCTCTATCCATAGTCCCTGGCCACCACTCATCTAATCTACGTTCTCTCTATGAATTTCCTATTTTGGACATTTTGTATGAATGAAATCATACACTATGTGGTCTCATGTGTCTCTCTTTTTTCACTTAGCATAATGTTTTCAGGGTTCATCTATGTTCTATCAGTAATAATTCTTCATTTTTTTTTATGGCTGAATATTTCATCGTAAAGACATACTAAAACAGTAACCTTTTCTCTTGTAGAAAGATCTTCCTTTCTCCTTAATTTACTAATAGTCCTCATCGTATTCAAACCTCTTGTTTAATAAATAATACCACAACAGCCTGACAATCCCGTAGAGAAGTGATAAACATCCCAATAATGCCATGCTTGCGGGTATGAACAGTAAGATAGCTACAGTTAGATATTAAGAACCCAAACTCGAAAATGGTCTGAAAGATACAATTGTGTTTAATGAGAAAATGGGATCAATTATTTAAAAGAGGAGTCAGGTATAAGGCATCTATATTTATAATGTTCATCCAAAACAAGCTTGGCTTCAGAAAAACTAATCAATGATGGGAAGGAAGTGTAAGAGTTCTGTAGTGAAAGGGTGTGCTAATTTGAGTTTTTTGAGAGGAAACTAAACATAGTAGGACAAAGGTTTTCCAGGGGACTGCAAACAGTGAATAGGGTTGAGTACATCCAAAGTGAACACCACAGGCACATGAGCACAGACACACACACACACACACACACACACACACACACTGAGCCCCTCATTCCTTACATCCCAACCCTTTGAAGAACAAGACAGCTCTCCTCAGTCATGGGAACCAGACATCTTACGGCGATTACTTAATTCATTTTCATCTATAAAAGACTATTAGAGCTACCACATGACCCAGCGATCCCTCTTCTCAGTATCAACCTGAAAAATCTGAGAACATTTATTTGTAAAGATTTATGTATCACTATATTTACTGCAGCATTATTCAGCATAGCCAAAACATGGAAACAACCTAAGTGTCTTCTGATAAATGACTGGATGAACCAGATGTGGTACATGTATATAAGGGAATAATACTCAGCCATAAGAAAGGATGAAATACTGTCATTTGAGACAACATGGATGGATCTTGAGAGTATTATGCTAAGCAAAATAAGTCAGACAGAAAAAGGCAAGAATCATATGATTTCACTCATATGTGGAATATAAAAGAAAGCAACAAATAAACAACAAAACAAACAAACTCATATTGTCTGTCTGTTGCATGCACAACAGTATGGTGGTTACCAAAGGGGGAACAGCATGGGAGAGGATGAGGACGGTAAAGGGGGTAAAATATATGGTGATGCAAAAGGAGACTAGACTTTGGGTTTTGAGCACACAATGCAATATACAAATGATGCATTAGAAAACTGTATATTTGAAACTTATATGTACCACAATATCAGATGCATTCTGTGATAGTTCATATCTCTGAAAAGATTCCTAAAAATCTTAAAAGAAAACTCTGGTTGATTATATACTACTTGCTGTTACATCTTTACATAACTTTCTAAGATACTATTTATCAAACTATGAGAGATAACCAGGGTTTACAATGAAGTGATCTCTTGTAATCTTTTCTTCTCTAGCATTCATTTATTGTACAACCAAATGTTTTAAGTGACCCAAGTGAACTGTTTCAAATCAGAGTAATTAGTGTTCTTCAAATAAAGTTGCTCTCCATGTAACAAAACACCAAAAATACTTATTTTAAAAAGTCATCGACCCTAGCCGGTTGGCTCAGCGGTAGAGCATTGGTCCAGTGAGTGGAAGTCCCGGTTCGATTCCCAGTCAGGGCACACAGGAGAAGTGACCGTCTACTTCTCCACCTTTTCCCCTCTCCTTCCTCTCTATCTATCTCTCTCTTCTCCTCCCACAGCCAAAGCTCCATTGGAGCAAAGTTGGATGGGGCACTGAAGACGGCTCCATGGCCTCCACCTCAGGTGCTAGAATGGCTCCAGCCGCAATGGAGTTACACCCCAGATGGGCAGAGCAATGCCCCCTGGTGGGCATGCCCGGTGGATCCCAGTCGGGCACATGCAGGAGTTTGACTGCCTCCCCACTTCTCACTTCAAAAAACATACAAAAAAAAAAAAAAAAGGCATCAGTGCCTGACTGGTGGTGGTACAGTGGATAGAGCATCAATCAGACTGGGATGCTGAGGACCTAGGTTCAAAACTCTGAGGTCACCGGCTTGAACATGAGCTCATCCAACTTGAACGCAGGGTCACAAGCTTGAGCGTGGGATCATAGACATGACCCTATGGTCGCTGGCTTGAAGCCTGAGGTCACTGGCTTAAGTGAGAGATCTCTGGCTCAGCTGGAGCCCCCTGGTCAAGGCACATATGGGAGAGCAATCAAAGAACAACTAAGATGCCACAAGTAGGGGTTGATGCTTCTCATCTCTCTCCGTTCCTGTCTGTCCCTCTACCTAAAAAAAAAAAAGAAAGAAATCTTCCCATATGCAACAACATGGGTGGATCTAGAGGGTGCTAAGTAAAATAAGTCAGACAAAGAAAAATGCCAGATGATTTTTCACTTATATGTAGAATCTAAAGAACAAAAACAAACAAGCAGAACAGAAATGGATTCATAGGTACAGAGAACATTTTCACAATTACCAGATGAGAGTGGTTGGGAATATGGGTGAAAAAGGTGAAGGGATTTAAAAGTATAAATTGGTAGTTACAGAACAGTCATCAGGATGTAAAATACAGTATAGGGCCGTGATGGTGAACCTTTTTATAAAAACCGCCCACTTTTGCAGTGCTGGTCAACCTGGTCCCTCCCGCCCACTAGTGGGCGTTCCAGCTTTTATGGCAGGCCAATTGCAGTGCCCTTTGGTTGCTCCGCTATCACCCACCATGAAAGCTGGACCGCCCACTAGAGGGAGGAGGGACCAGGTTAACCAGCACTGCAAAAGTGGGCGGTTTTTATAAAAAAGGTTCGCCATCACGGGTATAGGGAATATAGTCAATAATATTGTAATAACTATATGGTGTCAGATTGGTACTAGTACCAAGGTGATCATTTTGTAAGTTATATAAATGTCTACTCATGGGATTGTACACCTGAAATTAATATAATATTGTATATCAACTGTAATGTAAAATTTTTTAAAAATATATATACAAAGTTAATTAGAAAATTGAGAGACTGGAGAAAATGAGATATCCCAAAACAAATTATCCATGTTTTAATTACAACTATTATAAAAGTTAAGAAAATAAAAAGGAGTCTGACCAGGCAGTGGCACAGTGGATATAGCATTGGCCTGAGACACTGAGGACTCAGGTTAAAAACCCCAGGGTTGCTGGATTGAGCACCGGATCATCAGGTTTGAGTGTGGGCACTTGTCAACTTGCGCATGGGATCATAGACATGATGACCCCATGGTTGCTGGCTTAAGCCCAAAAGTCGCTGTCTTTTTTTTTTTTTTTTTTTTTTTTTTACAGGGACAGAGAGAAGGATAGACAGGGACAGACAAACAGGAACGGAGAGAGATGAGAAGCTTCAACCATCAGTTTTTTGTTGCAACACCTTAGTTGTTCCTTGATTGCTTTCTCATATATGCCTTGACCGTGGGCCTTCAGCAGACCAAGTAACTCCTTGCTCGAGCCAGCAACCTTGGGTCCAAGCTGGCGAGCTTTTTGCTCAAGCCAGATGAGCCTGCGCTCAAACTGGTGACCTCGGGGTCTCGAACCTGGGTCCTCCACATCGCAGTCCGACCCTCTACCCACTGCACCACCGACTGGTCAGGCCAAAGATCGCTGTCTTGTGCAAGGAATCACTGGCTTGGCTGGAGAACCCATCAAGGCAAGTATGAGAAGCAATCAGTGAACAACTGAAGTACCAGAACTATGAGTTGAAGCTTCTCATCTATCTCCCTTCCTGTCTGTCTGTCCCCCTCAAGAAACAAACAAATAAATAAACATAACAAAAAGAAGACAAAAAGAGTAAGGGAATTAACTAGTCTAGTAAGATGAAGAAGTTGCATTTTTCAGTATACCTAAATATTAAAGTTCCAGTGTCTAATTGTTTTCATTAAATTTTTAAAGATTGCACAGGAAATTAAATTAGAAAGTAGTATAAACTGGTTTCTGCTTTGTTATTTACCACATAAGTTTCTTTAACTTTTTTTAGCCTAAGTTTCATCATACCTAACATGTAATATTTATATACCCAACAGATTGTTATAAAAATCAAATGAGACTATAATGAATGTGGTAGCAGTTCACAAACCCTAAAATGTTATACAAATGTGAATCACAATCATTATCATTATTACTATTATTATTATTATTACAGAGACAGATAGAGATATGGACTGATAAGGACAGACAGACAGGAAGGGAGAGAGATGAGAAACATCCATTCTTTGTTGCGGCTCTTTAATTGTTCATTGATTGCTTTCTCATATGTGCCTTGACCATGGGGCTACAGCAGAGCAAGTGACCCCCTTGCTCAAGCCAGCAACCATGGGGTCATGCCTATGACCCTGCACTCAAGCTGGTGAGCCTGTGCTCAAGCCAGTGACCTTGGGGTTTTGAACCTGGGTCTTCTGCATCCCCATGTGACGCTCTATCCCAGGGGTCGGGAACCTATGGCTTGCGAGCTAGATGTGGCTCTTTTGATGGCTGCATCTGGCTCGCAGACAAATCTTTTAATAAAAAAAATAATAATGTTAAAAATATAAAACATTCTTATGTATTACAATCCATTCATTTCCTGCCGCTCACGTTCATGGTTGCGGGTGGCTGGAGTCAATCACAGCTGTCCTCTGGGACAACACTAAATTTTTATTAGATAATGCATAATGTACACGGGTCGTTGTATGGCTCTCATGCAATTACATTTTAAAATATGTGGCGTTCATGGCTCTCTCAGCCAAAAAGGTTCCCGACCCCTGCTCTATCCACTGTGCCACTGCCTGGTCAGGCTCAATCATTATTTTTAACTTTGCCATTGATTTGAGGGAGGAGAGGAGGGAGAAATGGAGGAGGGAGAGAGGGGGAGAGGGAGTGAGGAAAAGAGAGAAAAAGAAAGAGAGAGAGAGGCATTAATTCATTGTTCCATTTAGTTGTGCACTCACTGATTACCTCTCAATATGTGCCCTAACCAGGGATTCAACCTGTGACCTCAGCATGTCCAGACAACACTCTATCCACTGATCTACCTGGTCAGGAACCACAATTATTTCAAGGTAAGTAAACTCTAGTATAAATGAGAGAGTTATGGACAAAAGCATGGCTAATTAAGTATAAGAATAATGGCTATTAACTGGACTTATTGCTATTAACTCTATGTTGTACACCTGAAGCTAATATGTCAATTATACCTCAGTAGGAAAAAAAAAAAAGAATGGCAAAAGCTTTATATCACTGTGGCTCTTAATTTATGCAAATATCAGCATAAAGGAAATGATTTAGAAATCATTTAGAAAAGATTTAGAAAAGCTATGATATAATTCATTATAATCTCCACAATGGTCAGATCCTTTATAATTGTAATGTGTATGGATTTAGTTCCAATATTACAAAAGAAAACTGCCAAAATAGAAAAAAATTTAAAAAGAACATGAACATTAAAATGTTATAGAGGGATAATTTTAAGTCAAAATTGGTTGTGATAATGACAGAACAAGTTGTTTCAGACTACCTTCCTATAGTCTGAAAACCGTAAAAGTTGGACAAAATGGATTTTTTAAAACTGCCAGCATTAATGAACAGCAATATGTACACACTGGGCTCAGAGACAGTGATAGCTAGGAGAAGGAAAGCACAGTTTGGTAAGCTCTATATTCAACTTGTCTTTTTTCCCTAGGGTATTTGGGGAATTATTCACAAAGAATACTATATACACAGAAAGTGGCATTCTTACAAGACTGCAAACAGAGGTTGGTTCAAGGATGCCAAAAGAGTTGGGAATTGAGAGGCTACGAGCTGGAAAGTAGGGTACTACAAAGAACAGAGAAGCAAACTCAAAAATCTCTATGCAATCTCCCCAAGTCATCAGTTGATTCCTAAATAGCATGTGTGGGGTGAAACTCTACGAAATCCAGTAAAGAAAAGTAGCTGAAAGGCTAATGAGCTGATCAGTGATCAGAGGATCTGAGTAGCTACATGACATTGAAAAGACAAAGGTTGGAGTTCAAGACTTGTCAAAGTAGAAGGGCTATGGTAAGCACCACATTTTCATTTAAAACCCTACGAATAAGAACAAAAGTGAAATAAACCAGCCTTAAAAAAAATCTAGACCCTAACAGGATCAAGGTGATCTGATAGTCTTCTATCTGCAAGCCAGAAAACTTAACACTCTTTGGAAACAGAAAACATCTTTCAGAGCCTCCACAATTTTTATTCATAATGTCCAGCATTGCAAAGTATATTAAAACACTAGAACTAAATAAACAAAAACCATGAAAAACACTGAATGTGAAAAAGAGACCTACAGTGTTTCAGACAGAATTATGAAATGCAGACTAGGACTAACATATTTAAGAGGATAAAGAAAACAGATGGAAAATTATACCAGAAACATAGAATCTATTTTTTTAAAATCAAATAATAATTTTAGAACTGAAAAATACATTAAACTGCAAGATATTAGTGGATAATATTCAGATTGAAGTACTGAGAAAAAGGATAGAAATACAAAAACTGCAGGAAAAGTGCAGAAGAGATGAACAGAGAGTCAAAAGGTCGACTACTAGAAGTCATAATGAAGAGGTAAATTGAATTATACTGTTGGAATATTTTTATATTGCTCATGAGGTGATAAAATACTGATTCAAGGTAATAAGTTAATTTAGAGTAAAGTTTGGAGAATAGTAAAAACACCAATTTGCGGTAAATTATAAGTCAGGGAGGAGTATTGGAATCTCTAAGGTAATTACTAAAAGAATAGTATAAGATTATAAGTAAAAGCTATTAGTGAAGAAAATTGACAATAAAAACTGTAAGATTACTCCACATCACTAATCATCAGTAAAATGTAAATTAAAACTACAATGAGTTATTACCTTACATGTGTCAGGATGGTTATTTTAAAAAAAAGATAGTACAGTTGGCAAGGTTGTAGAGAAACTGGAGCCTCTGTGCACTGTTGGTAGGAATGCAAGATGGTGTAGCTATTACAGAAAACAACATGGCAGTTCCTCAAAAAATTAAAAAAGGAACTGCCATATGATCCATCAATCTCAATTCTGGGTATTTATTCAAAAGAACTGAAATCATGATCCAGAAGAGATACTAGAACACCCATGTTTCTGCAGCACTATTCACAAAAACCATAAATAATGTGGAAACAACCAAAATGTCCATCAACACATGAACGTGTAACAAAATACATGGCATATACATACAATGAAATATTATACAGCCTTTAAAAAAAAAGAAGGAAATTCTACAACATACAACAACAAGGAGTAAACTAGAGGGCATTATGTTGTTGAATGAGCCAGTCACAAAAGGAAAAATACTAAATGATTACATTAACATGAAGTAGCTAAAACAGTCAAATTTATGGAAACAAAGAAGAGAAATGTGATTGACAGAGACTGGGGGAAGAGGAAAGAGGTCGTTGCTAATCAATAGGCACAAAATATCAGTTGTGCAAAATGAGCAACTTTTAGAGAATGGTTGCACAACATCATTTCTATAGACAATACATTGTGTCTATAAACAATACTGTGTTGTACACTTAAAATCTAAGAGGCCCTGGCCGGTTGGCTCAGTGGTAGAGCGTCGGCCTGGTATGCAGGAGTCCCGGGTTTGATTCCCGGCCAGGGCACACAGGAGAAGCGCCCATCTGCTCCCATCTGCTTCTCCACCCCTCCCCTTCTCCTTCCTCTCTGTCTCTCTCTTCCCCTCCCGCAGCCGAGGCTCCATTGGAGCAAAGTTTGCCCGGGCGCTGAGGATGGCTCTGTGGCTTCTGCCTCAGGCGACAGAGTGGCTCTGGTCACAATAGAGTGATGCCCTAGATGGGCAGAGCATCGCCCCCAGTGGGCATGCCGGGTGGATCCCGGTCGGGCGCATGCGGGAGTCTGTCTGACTGCCTCCCCATTTCTGGCTTCGGAAAAATAAAAAAATAAAATAAATAATAAAAAAAATCTAAGATTTCTTATTACAATAAAACATTTTTTAAAAGAAAAGATTAATTCAAAAGAAGCTCAAACAAGGAGGCAGAGCCTGAGACAGAAGGAAAAAGAGTAAATGGTTTATTGATCCTATGGAGTTAGTTTGTTGTAATGTCTGGGAGGTACAACTGGGAAGACAACTGCAGTGGCCATCTGTTGCTTTTGCTTGCTGTTTCTTTGGGAACCCATCTCCATTTTACTTTGGAGAATCTCTTTCCCCATTTTTAGTCCATGTAGTTTGCAGAAGGACTGTAACTCCTGACTAGAGGGTTTGGGGGGTGGCTGTGACCCAAGATAATCCAAAAGTTTCAATCCTTAGTAGTTTTGTTGGAAATACTGGGAAAATGGAAAATGTAGAATGGCTAGCTACAAGATTTATAAATCTGGCACTTTGGTGGCCACCATATGGAGAGAGCTGCTAAAGAATGAAGCCATTGGAAAAAGCAGAGCTAATGGATGAGAAGAAAAACTGAATTCTATTACCATCATTTGAGGACCTGGATCCACCCCTGCCTAGATTACATCTATGCTGAAATTTACAAGCTAATACACTCTCTTCTTGTCTTAAACTAGTTAAAAGTAGGTTTGTGTCATTTGTAATCTCAGAGACGTGATAGCTCAGCCCAATATTTACCTAATATTAACAACTGTTTAGATAAAACATAAAAGTAAATTCACATACATGGGCTTGTCCAGTCTCATGATTATTTGCACAGGACTGTTGGTTAAAAATTCAGGTCAGAGATAATTCAACCAATCAATGGAAGAAAAAAGTCGAAGTGGTAAATTCAAAATATTCTGAGCCCTGGCGGATTGGTTCAGCGGTAGAGCATTGGCCTAGCGTGTGGAAGTCCCGGCTTTGATTCCCAGCCAGGACACACAGGAGAAGCGCCCATCTGCTTCTCCACCCCTCCCCCTCTCCTTCCTCTCTGTCTCTCTCTTCCCCTTCCGCAGCCAAGGCTCCATTGGAGCAAAGTTGGCCGGGCGCTGTGGATGGCTCCATGGCCTCTGCCTCAGGCGCTAGAATGGCTCCCGCCGCAACAGAGTAACGCCCCAGATGGGCAGAGCATCGCCTCTTGGTGGGCATGCCCAGTGGATCCCAGTCCGGCACATGCGGGAGTCTGTCTACCTCCCCGCTTCTAACTTCTGGGGAGAAAAAAAAATTCTGATAGTAAAAAAGGTGGAACATTCTAGTAATTCAATTCATTTTGGTGAATGTACTGGCTGTTTGAAATGCAGTATTTCTGGGGTTACGAAGTTATACTTGTATTAATTTACTATCTCCCTCAGTATGTACAGGTGGATATATATATATACATACACAAAATGTTTTCTTCCAAATTGAAAGCATTGTTTGGTCAGAGGTTCCATAACTTAATTACCATGTTTGTTTAGGAAGAGGTATTTAGTCAAAGATAAAACAAAGGCATTTTATACAAGTATGTTAATATCAACTAATATCCGAGTATTTGAAAAAGATTAAAATTATATATACACACAATATACTTAACATATTGATTTTACGCTACTAAACTCATCTTGACAAACAAGAAAGATTAATATTTTTGGGTTTTTTTCATATAAAAGTTCCAAAAATCCAAATAACAATTAGAATAAAAATACTGGATGGCTTCTGAAATATTATTTTCTTAAATATTTACCTTAGTATTTTCTAAAGTAGCAATACATACAAAAAATTTAATTACTTATTAGGTGTCATGATTATCCTTATTTTTGTAACTTAATTTCCAAAAAGGACACAATTCAATCACCTATGTATTTTCAATAGCAAGCTTTTCATCACAATCATTTGTAATGATTTTTCTGTGAATTTCAAATTTCCATATAATCAAAAAAAGATTTGAAAACTTGTTTTTACATAGTCAAATTTTAGAGTATATTGTTTTTGGCAATAATTTTATATTTTGTCTAAATGTGTTAACTTCCTTGAAATCATTATGCGACAAAACAACTCAAGTTGAAGCTATAATGAATTTTTTAAGACTCACTGAGGTTGACAACATTGTAACTATTTTAATATACACCAAACTATACCAATATTGTGAAATTAGGATCAATTTACTTGAGTTAAGTTGAAAATTAATATCTGTTAAGTGTTTACAGAGTTTTCAGAATGTCCACAGATTAATATTACGCGCACCACTGTCAGTTAATAAAATTCAATAGTTATAGGGTACATGTGTAATCAGGAAATCCATGTTGAAATCCGAATCATTTGTAACCAAACAGAAAAACTCCAAGTAGTAAACGCAATTTAATATAATCTTGAAGATTACAAATGTAACAACACTAAGATATTAAAAATGCATATAAGAAAAGAACAAATAGAAACAATACCCTTTTTAGTTGCTGTTCTTTTAAGCTTCTCACTGTCCTTGCAGGCTCAGAAATGAAGTTTTTATAGTTTTCACATATATTGATCCGAGACTGGGCTACCTGCATTGTTCCCTCGAGAAAAGATTTCCAAACAGGATACATGCTCCTAAGTTCAAAGAGGGACAGAAAAGTATTAGGTAGGGAAAAGAAAGAAAAAGTTGGCTAACCTTTTGTTCACAGGCTAACACTGACAAACAGAATGAATAACGTCCTTATAAGTGAAAAGTGTATTTATGCCTGACCAGGCGGTAGTGCAGTGGACAGAGCATTGGCCTGGGATGCTGAGGACCTAGGTTCAAAACCCCGAGGTCTCCGGCTTTAGCGCGGGCTTACCAGCTTGACTGTGGGGTCACCAGCTCAAGACATGACCCCATGGTCACTGGCTTAAGCCCAAAGGTCGCTGGCTTGAGCAAGGTGTCACTGGCTCGGATGAAGCCCCCTAGACAAGGCACATATGAGAAACAATCAATGAACTAAGGTGCCGCGACAAAGAATTAATGCTTCTCATCCCTCTCCCTTCTTGTCTGTCTTCTTTCTCTCTTGCTAAAGTGTACTTATATTGGTTTATAGGTAGCACTATTTTTTAGCATACATAAGTAGAAACACAGCATATACTCTAATGCTCTATCGCTTAGCAATGGGCTGTTTTGATTAATTAAGCTACTCAGGTTACTGGAGTAAAGTGGTCCAAGAATTACAATTCTAGACAAAGATAACACTATAAAAATCGGTGAATAATTCAGGTTGTCCAGGCCTTTGACTGTCTCAGGGTCATTATTATGAATATCAAGGGTTATTATTTCAACAAAGTATTTTCTTAATTTTATAGATGAGGTAACTCAGGCCCAGAGAAATTTAGAGAATTAAATTACACAAGAATGTGGCAGTACTGAGATACAGATGAAGGATGAATACCTCTAAAGTACAATCTCTTTGAACTACATCATATTACACTCTTATGTAAACTGATGTGGCTAGGGGTAGGAAAGAAATCATGAACAATTGCTTGGGTGCTGGAGAAATCTATTTGTCTGACAAAAGAAGTCTATGGCATTATTGCTCTACATCTGTTTTTCTGTTGTTAATAGTCTTAACCATCATCCATCGTGGCTTGGAGTCATTCCAAGCAAATCCCATCACCTTTCCTTGATAAATGTGCTCAGCCATCTCTCGGTGAAGTCAAAGAATTATTCATCTTTACTTTTTTGTAGCTAACTTCCTTTTCAAATCTTCTCTTTTACTTTGCTAAATGCCTTGGCCAGTTTTAGTATGCCCCTACACTAGTTATAAACATATTTTATAACATCACAACAATGGATGATACTTCGGTTTTTAAAAAGAGATGCTTACACTAATAGATTATAATATTCATCTCCTGAGATTTCTTTTCTTGTGTCATGTGAATTTTCTGCTATAGCAATGTAGAGGGCCATGTGCTACATAAAATGCTAACTTGGGGTCAATAGATGACCATGTAAAAGCAAAGAAAAATGACCTGAGTCCCCATGCTACTTAAGAACTAAATAAACTTGAAACTATTTTTCAACCAAGGAAATGATTAGTTTTTGTAAAGAATTAGTATGTGTAATATGTCCAATGAACCAGTTTAGATGGAAATATTAATTTATTTAAACAGTGGTCTATCACTTTCCTTCTGGACAAAAGATTCAGTGTGGTATGCCAGTAAAAACTATCAGCATAAAATCACTGATAGACTTAGGAACAGCAAAATAAATGTCCTCCATGCTTACTGCATGACAACCAATGGAACCTAGGATGTAAACTATTCCAGAGCCTTCTAAGCAGTCCAAGTAACTGATTTTCTCAAATGCACTGAGAAAAAACTCAGTACTGTACTGTGTGCTATATTATCTATTAATTTATATTAAAATACATTTTAAAATCATAATAAAAATGAGAAAGAACCATTATGAATTGTGATAGGAAGGAAGGAAGAAAGGAAGGGAGGGAGGGAGGAGGGAAGGCAGGGATCTATGACCTAAGGTAGTAGCACTCTCTTCCCTTTACCCTTTCACACATAGATCAATGATTTTCAAACTTTTTCATCTCATGGCATACATAAACTAATTATTAAAATACTGAGCGGCACAACAAAAAGAATGTTAGCTCTTTTTGCTGATCTGACAAAAAATAGGTATAATTTTGATTTGATTCATTCACACTGAATGACCATTGTGCTGGCTGTAGTCATTTTTTTTATTTGACAATCTGAGGGAAAAGAGGTCAGTGCCTCCGACTAAATAGTTAGGTAGTGCATGTCTTAAAAATTCTTGCAGGCCCTGGCCAGTTGGCTCAGCGGTAGAGCGTCGGCCTGGCGTGCGGGGGACCGGGGTTCGATTCCCGGCCAGGGCACATAGGAGAAGCGCCCATTTGCTTCTCCACCCCCCCCCCTTCCTCTCTGTCTCTCTCTTCCCCTCCTGCAGCCAAGGCTCCATTGGAGCAGAGATGGCCCGGGCGCTGGGGATGGCTCCTTGGCCTCTGCCCCAGGCGCTAGAGTGGCTCTGGTCGGGGCAGAGCATCGCCCCCTGGTGGGCAGAGCGTTGCCCCTGGCGGGCGTGCCGGGTGGATCCCGGTCGGGCGCATGCGGGAGTCTGTCTGACTGTCTCTCCCCGTTTCCAGCTTCAGAAACATACAAAAAAAAAAAAAAAAAAAAAAAAAAATTCTTGCAGCATACCAGTTGAAAATCACTAACTTAGATGACTGCTGTTCATCCTTTAAATCTCAGTTTAAATGCAACTTCCTTAGGAAAATCATCTTTTTTAACTGATTTTAGAGAGAGATAGAAAGGGAAAGGGAAAAGAGAAACATTAATTTGTTGTTCCACTTATTTATGCATTCATTGGTTGATTCTTGTATGTGCCCTGACCAGGGATCAAACCCATAATCTTGGTGTATTGGAATGATACTCCAACCAACTGAGCTACACAGCCAGGTCCTTAGGGAAGTCTTTTATGATCACCACTAAGCCAACCCACAGGCTCAATCAAGTCCCTCTCTGTCATTTGTTCATATGGCTTGAGTATTTTTCCTTCAATTAAAAATAGTGTTATATAATTGTTTAAAGTCCCTCTCATAATAGTGAAACTTTCATGAAGGCAGGGGTATACAATAGTCTTTCTCACTATTGTATTCCTAGGACCCAGCACATGGCCTAACATTTAGAAAGGTTATAATAACTATGTGATGAATGAAAAAATGAATGGATGAATGTATAAATTCACTCTATAATATCATAAAATGAGGACTGTACAATAAAAAATATTTTCATTATAGAGTTTAAAAAGAGATCTTTAGAGACTAGCAGATCTATAGCAGGCAATCATATTTTCAACAGTGAGACATCATGAAAAAACACAAAATTCAGTTACTAGTCAGTCAGAAGACCTGGGTTCAAGTTAACCAATATAAGCATATGTAACACATTTCACTATACTTTCACTTCCTCAACTGGAAAATAAATAACAAAAATACCTGCAACCATGAACCTCACAAGGCTATTTTAACAATTAAATACAAATGATGTGGCAGATTCTTTCAAATGAACAAACAATAATAGCAGCAGAAACATGGTAAAAAATAGAAGTACTTCTTATTATCATAATAGTGGTAGTTTCAATGCTAGTGGTATTTTTCATTCTGATTGAGGAAAAATAATAATTATTATAAAGTGATTTTAAAAGTTTTTATTTCACTAAACTTCACATAAGTAATCTACAAGTTCTGACATTGGTTACATCCAAAATTCTGTTTATATCATACCGATACCTGTGCAGCAGAATGTTGCTGAGAACACCATAATCATGCTGCTTGATCTCACTTTAAATTGATGTCAATAATTCTAGTAGCGCCTTAGTGCTACTGCCCTGCAATCCTACTGTCTTCTCTGAAGTGACTTATTCTCTCACTCTTCTGGAGAACTATTTTCTACCTTCTCCTCTCTTCTCAAACCTAGGCCCCAAAATACAGCACACCACACATCAGAAGACTCTAGAAATGTGCTAAGTTAGTAATCTAGGATTAGTTTATACAGTAACTGGTAACAAGGAAAAAGCATGGTGTTTAAAAATATAAGTGTCCAAGTACTGTTGTTCTTGATAGGAAAGGAGAGTATCTTAAGCCAAGGTAAAAAGTAAAGGCAGGGAGGATAACTGGTGAAGTCCAGGTGAGGTGTGATGAGAATCGCAATACAACTGCAGCCTGAGAGCCCAGGGGTTGGGAACCAAGGGAGAAAGTGGGAGAAATGGCCAGAGAGAAGAGAAAGGTAATGTGGAGCCAGGTTTCTTCATGGCTTTAAATATCATTTAAAAAAATGTGTTTTTTTTTTAATTTCTTCCTATGGGTAAGGAGAAACAACAAAAAATTCTCAAGCAGGGGAGTGACAGTAGTGGCATTTTACAAAGACATACAAAGATAGGTTGGTGGTATTGTGGCAAATAAAATTGTGAAAGGGAGAGATCACAAACAGAGAAGCAGCAACTTAACATTTAAAAAAACAAACAAACAAAATAAAAGATGAGATTTATAAAGATGTGAAAGTTAGAAGCAGCTGACTTTTTGGTTTCCAGGATGAAGAGTTAATAAAACATATGACCATTACTAGTTTATAGGCAATATTTAAAGGTAGGGATATAGATAAAAGTACTTAAAACAGTCATTAGAGAACTGAGGAAACTGAGAAATATTTACATAGAAAAGACTTGCTATGGTTTAAATGTTTGTGTCCCTCAAAATCCATATGTGGAAATCCTAACCCCCAAAGGTGATGGTATTAGAAGAGAAGGCTTTTGTGAGGTGATAAAGTCATAAAGCAGATTAATGTCTTTAAAAAAAAAAAGACCCCACAGAGCTCCCAAACCCCATTCCCCCATGTGAAAACACAACCAGGAGCTGAGAAATCTGCAACTTAGAAAAAGGACTTCACTAGAAGTCACCTGTGCTGGCATCCTGGTATTGGACTTCCAGCCCACACACTTTGAGAAATCAAGTTCTGGTTTTGTTTGTTTGTTTGTTTTGCTAGAAATAAAAAAGAAACAGAAACAGACAGGAAGAGAGAGAGATGAGAAGCATCAACTCATAGTTGCAGCACTTGAATTGTTCACTGATTGCTTCTCATTATATGCATTAATGGTGGGAGGGAGGAGAGGGGAGGAAGGGTGGCTTCAGCCGAGACAGTGACCCCCCTGCTCAAGCCAGCAACCTTGGGATCATGTCAATGACACCATGCTCAGCTGGTGACACAGTGTTCATGCTGGTGACTTTGGGGTTTTGAACTTGAAACCTCAGCGTTTCAGGTCAACATTCTATCCACTGCATCACCACCAGTCAAGCTAAAGTTCAGTTATTTATAAGCCACCCAGTCTATGAAATTTTGTTATAGCAGCCTGAACAGAAAAAGACAGAATGAAAACCTGCCCTCAAAAGGTCCAAGAAAAAGGAGTGTTACAGAAATTCAGTTTCTAGGCAAATGGAGGTGGTTTAACAACATTAAAAGGTACATAGAGCCCTGGCCGGTTGGCTCAGTGGTAGAGCGTCGGCCTGGTGTGCAGGAGTCCTGGGTTCGATTTCCGGCCAGGGCACACAGAAGAAGCGCCCATCTGCTTCTCCACCCCTCCCCCTCTCCTTCCTCTCTGTCTCTCTCTCTTCCCCTCCCGCAGCCAGGGCTCCACTGGAGCAAAGTTTGCCCGGGTGCTGAGGATGGCTCTGTGGCCTCTGCCTCAGGTGCTAGAATAGCTCTGATTGCAGCAGAGCAACACCCCAAGATGGGCAGAGCATCGCCCCCTGGTGGGCATGCCGGGTGGATCCCGGTCGGGCGCATGTGGGAGTCTGTCTGACTGCCTCTCTGTTTCTAGCTTCAGAAACATACACACACAAAAAAAGGTACATAGGTCCTGACTGGCTGGCTCAGTAGTAGAGTATTGGCCCATCATGTAGATATCCCAGGTTCAACTCATGGTCCAGGCACACAGGAGAAACACTCATCTGCTTCTCCACCCCTCCCGCACTCACTTCTCTCCTTCTCTCTCTCTCTTCTCCTCTCCCTCCTTCAGCCATGGCTCAATTAGAGCAAGTTGGCCCTGGGCGCTGAGGATGGCTCCATGGCTTCCACCTCAGGTGCTAAAAAATGGCTCCCATTGCAACAAAGCAACGGTCCCAGATGGGCAGAACATTGCCCCCTAGTGGGCTTGCCAGCTGGATCCCAGGTGGGGAGCATGCGGGAGTCTGTCTCTGCCTCCCCTCCTCTCACTGAATAAACAATAAATAAACAAAAAGGTGCATATATTATCAGACTGGCAAAGATTTCAAAAGACTTATCACATGACCTGTTGGTAAAAAATGAAAAGGGTGGGCAATTTCAAATCAAATTAGAAAAAAAGTAAAATACAAGGTGGGGCAAAAGTAGGCTTACAGTTGTTTGGATGGCAAATAATACAACAATTAACAAATAATAATACAAAATAAACTTTTGCATATGCACAACTGTTAACCTATTTTTGTTCCACTCTGTATATTAACCAGGAGTTTATGAAAGATAATTTACAATATCAACATTTTAAACATATAAACCCTTTGGCCCAGCATGGCTATAAATTTACCCTATTAATATACTTTCACAGTTCACAAAGACATACTATGTTTATACCCAGGATATCCACAGCAGCATTATTTGCAATAGTAATAAACTAAATAGCCACCAACAGAGAAATAAACAACAAAACTACAATTTAATCATAGTATGGCACTATCACGGTCATTAAAAAACATGTAGGACCTGAACATACTGACATAAAAGGAAGTCTTAAAATAAACTCTCAAGTGAGTGTGAGCAGGGAGCAGTTAGAGAAATGTGTGTATACAATGGTTCCAGTTATGTTAAAAACACCAAAACTGTGCATCGCACAGGAAAAGATGGAAGATAAGACCACACACTTTTAGCAGCAATTACTCTAGGGGAGCAGAAGTGTGAGTAAAAGAAGCTTGGGAAAGAAGTGGGGGCTGCACTTCATTCTGTCACACATGCTATTAATACAAACATGCATTTCTTGGATAAGAATTTTTTACTACTAATACAAATATAAATACAAAAAAAGTTAAAAGGGAAATTTAAAATGACTAGAAAGAAAACAAACTACTAATAAACAAACAAAAAAATTAGCAATTGCCATTCTCATCCTTGATCCTGATCTTTCTATATTGTCTTTATTCACAACGGTACCTCTATCCTCTCAGTTGCCCAAGTGACAAAACCTAGGAGTCATTTTGTAGTCCTTCCTCTTCCTCCTTCTACTTCATTCTTCAGTCAGTGAATATTAATCAACTGCTTTCTATACTCTAAGAGCTTTTTTAGATACTGAGAAAACTACTTTATAGTATGGTAGTTGTAGAAAACCTGTTTGTTTCAGAACAAAGCTGACAAACACAAAAAAACAAAACTGCCAAATCCACTACAAGTCCTCTAGTTTCAGCTTTCTAAGTACTGTAATTTATATGTACGTCATGGGGTTGTTTTGAAGGTACTTACTAAAAAGTCCACAAGAAAATCTCTATTTTTGTTTATTTTCCTTTATTATTCTACATGGCAACATCACAAAATTTATTACTTATACTATCATGCTACCTACCAAGTTATCAGTTATTCCTGCAATAGTGAAGAACTATAAAGGTTTCTCCTGTACTTTCAGTTTTCTAACCCCATTAAGGAATTATCTAAGGATCAGGTAATTATCTGATTTCCTTTTAAAAAAAATTTTATTAGGAAAATTAAATATAACAGAGTGACATTGATCAATAAGAGTATTCCCCATGTATAAGATACTCCTTAATTTTGGGGCCCGAAACTTGAAAAAAAAAGTATTACATAAAGTTATTGGACTCAAGTTTTATTCATCATAAAATTCATACAACTCCTCATCTCTGTCAAAACTCCCATCCATTAGCTTGTCCTCATCTGTGTCTGATGACGAATCACTGTCTTCAACAGTGAGGGCAAATACAAGAACGAAAAAGCAGGAATGCAAGTAAAAACATCTACAGCCACTGCAGAAGACGAACCCAGTTTTTAGACCCCAAATTTTCCAGGGAAAAAAAAAAAAAATGTGCGTCTTATACATGGGAAATATGACAGGTTTCAGGTAGACATTTCCATAGCACCGAACTGTTATTTTGTATACCCATCATCCAAAGTCAAATAATTTTCCCTCATTGTATATTTGTCCTGCTTTACTCCCTCCCCTCCTGCAACCACCCCATAATCACTTCACTTTTATCTATGTACATGAGTCTGTTTTATATCCCACCTATGCGTGAGATCATACAGTTCTTAGCTTTTTCTGATTTACTTATTTCACTCAGTATAATTGTTCTCAAGGTCCATTCATGTTGTCGTAAACAACACTATGTCATCATTTCTTATGGCTGAGTAGTATTCCAGTGTATATATGTACCACTTCTTCATCCAATCCTTTTTTGAGGGACACTGGTTGTTTCCATGTCTTGGCCACTGTGAATAGTGCTGCAAGGAAGGGTGCCTGTGTCTTTACGTACCAATGTTTTCAAGTTTTGGGGGTAGATATTCAGTAGAGGGATTGCTGGCTCATATGGTAGTTCTATTCTTAATTTTTTGAGGAACCACCATACTTCCTCCCATAATGGTCGTGCTAATCTGCATTCCCATCAGCAGTGAATAACAGCCAATCTAACAGGTATGAGGTGGTATCTCATTGTAGTTTTGATTTGCATTTCTCAAATAGCTAGTGAAGATGTGCATCTTTTCATATTTCTGTTGGCCATTTATATGTCCCCTTGGGAGAAGTGTCTGTTCAGGTCCACTTCCCAGTTTTTAGTTGAATTGTTTGCTTGTCTGTTGCTGAGCTTTGTAAGTTCTTTGTATATTTTGGATATTAACCTCTTATTGGAGCTATTTGTTTGCAAATATCATCTCCCATTTAGTTAGTTGCCTATTTGTTTTGTTGTCAGTTTATTTTGCTGTGCAGAAGCTTTTTAGTTTGATATAAACCCATTCATTAATTCTTGCCTTTACTTCCCTTGCATTTGGGGTCAAATTCATAAATTGTTCTCTATGACCGAGGTCCATGAGTTTAGTACCTATGTTTTTTTCCATGTAATTATTATTTCAGATCTTATATTTAGGTCTTTGATCCATTTGGAATTAAATTTTGTGCAGGAGAACAAACTGTAGTCAGATTTCGTTCTTTTGCATGTGGCTTTCCAATTTTCCCAGCACCATTTATTGAAGAGGCTTTCTTTTCTCCATTGTGCGTTTTTGGCTCCTTTGTCAAAGATGATTTGCCCATATATACGTGGTTTTATTTCTGGGCTCTCGATTCTGTTCCATTGGTCTGTCTGTCTGTCTGTCTGTTTTTATGCCAATACCATGCTGTTTTGATTATCATGGCTCAATAGTATAATTTGAAGTCAGGTAGTGTGATACCTCTGGCTTCATTCTTTTTCCTTCGGATTGCTTTGGACATTTGGGTGTTTTCATAGTTCCATACAAACCTGGTGATTTTTTTGTTCTATTTCTTTAAAAAATGACATTGGGATTTTGATGGAAATTGCATTAAATTTGTATATTTCTTTGGGTAATATGGCCATTTTAACTATGTTGATTCTTCCAATCCATGAACATAGAATATTTCTACATTTCATTGTGTCTTTTTCAATTGTTTTGATTTGCATTTCTTTCGATTTCTTTCAATAACGTTTTGTAGTTTTCAGTATATAGGTCCTTCACATCCTTTGCTAAGTTTATTCCTAGGTATTTTTTTTGTTTTGTTGCAGTTGTAAAAGGATTTTTTTTTGGTTCATTTCTCGAAGTTTCATTGTTGGCACGTAGGAAAGACTTTTGTATATTGATTTTCTATCATGTGACTTTACTGCATTGGTTTATTTTTTCTAATAGTTTTTTGGTGGAGTCTTTGGGGTTTTCTATACACAGGATCATGTCATCTGCAAAATGTGATACCTTTACTTTTTCTTTCCTGATATGAATGCCTTTTATTTCTTTCTCTTGCTTGATTGCTCTGGCTAAGATTTCCAGAACTATGATGAATAAGAGTGGAGAGAGTGGGCAGCCTTGTCTTGTTCCCGATTTTAGAGGAAAGCCTTTATTTTTTCATCATTTAGTATGATATTAGCTGATGATTTGTCATATATGGCTTTTATTATGTTGTGGTACTTTCTTTCTATTCTGATTTTATTGAATGTTTTAAACATAAAGTGATGTTGTAGCTTATTGAATGCCTTTTCTGCATCTATTGATAGGATACAATTTTTGTACTTTGTTTTGTAGATGTGGTGTATTACATTGATCAACTCCCATATCTTGAACCATCCTTGTGTTGCTGGAATAAACTGTGATATATTATTTTTTAAATATGTTGTTGTATTTGATTTGCTAGTCTTTTGTTTAGGACTTCTACATCTGCATTCATTATAGATATTGATCTATAGTTTTTTTGTGTGTGTGTTGTCCTTGCCAAGTTTTGGTATGAGGGTCATGATGAGCTCATAAAATGTGTTAGGAAGTATTGCTTCTTATTCTATTTTCTGGAAGACTTCTGGAGAAGGATAGGTACCAAATCTTCTCTGAAAGTTTGGTAGAATTCACTACCCACCATCTGGTCTTGGACTTTTATTTTGGAGGAGGTTTTTGATAGTTTCTATTTCCTCCCTGCTTATGGGTCTATTTAGGTTTTCCACTTCATTGTGACTCAGTCTATGAAGATTGTATAATTTTAGGAATTTATCCATTTCCTCTAGGTTGTTGAATTTGGTGGCATATAATCTTTCATAGTATTCTACTACGATCCTTTGTATATCTATGATATCTATGGTAATTTCTCCTTATTCATTTCAGATTTTGATTATGAGCCCTTTCTTCTTTTCCCTTAATGAGTTTAACCAGGGGTTTGTCAACTCTATTGATCTTTTCAAAGAACCAGCTCTTTGTTGTAATAATTTTTCTATAGTTTTTTGTTCTCTATTTCATTTAGTTCTGCTCTAATTTTTACTATTTCCTATCTTCTACTGACTTTGGGTTGCCTTTGTTCTTCTTTTTCTAGTTCCTTAAGCTGTGATGTTAGGTTGTTTACTTGAGATCTCTCTTGTTTCTTTAGATAAGCATGTAATGATATAAACTTCCCTCTTATTATTGCTTTTATGGCATCTCAAAAATTTTGATACGTCATGTTGTCATTTTTGTTTGTCTGTGTAATCTTTTGATCTCTGCTTTTATTTCTTCTTTGACCCAGTCATTTTTTAAAAGTATGTTGTTCAATTTCTACAGTTTTGTGGGTTTTTTTTTACTTCCTTTCTGCAGTTGAATTTTAATTTCAAAGGCTTTTATGGTCAGAAAATATGCTAGGTATAATTTTGATCTTCCTGAATTTGTTGATGTTAGTTTTGTGGCCCATCATATGGTCTATCCTCGAGACTGGAGAAGAATGTATAAGTGGATATTTCGGGATGAAACATCCTGTAAATGTCTATTATGTCCAATTGGTGTAGTGTGTCATTTAAGGCCAGTATTTCTGTATTGATCTTCTGTTTAGATGATCTAAAAGCAATCAATGGTGTGTTGATATCTCCAAGTATGATTGTGCTTTTATCTGCTTCTATTTTTAGATCAGTTAGTAGATGTCATATATATTTTGGTGCTCCTTGGTTCGGAGCATATATATTAAGAAGAGTTACATCTACTTGACATGATGTCTCTTTTATCATTATGAAATGTCCATCTTTGTCTCTGGTTACCTTTGTTGTCTTGAAGTCAGCATTGTCAGATATGAGTATGCCACACCTGCTTTTCTTTGGATACGATTTGCTTGGAGAATCCTTTTCCAACTTTTCACTTTGAATCTACTTTTGTCCTTGCAGCTTAGATGTGTCCCTTGAAGGCAGCATATGGTTGGGTTTTGCTTTTTTGTCCAATCTGCAACTCTGTGCCCCTTTATTGGTGAGTTCAGTTCATTTACATTTGGGGTAATTATTGACACCAGAGGATTTCCTATAGCCATTGTATGTTTTGTTTTATGGTAGCTCTGTGTCTCATTTGGTTCTTCTCTTTTGTGCTTCTGTCAGTTGTTTTTGTTTAGTGGTATTCCATACTTCTTTCCTATTTCTTCTTTTTATAAGCTGTGTATTTCAGTAGTGGTTTTTTTGTGGGTGATAACCATTAGGTTATTAAGAGAAAAACTGTCACATTTACAGGAGTCCTTTGTTTTATGAGTGCTTCTATACTCCATCCTCCTTTGCTACTGCAGATCTTTATCCTCTCCTCTTTTATGTTTTTGTGGTCACAGATTATCCTTGTTTTTACTGTGACCTTGTTGGAGCTTTTACTTATAGTTTTGATTTGTTTTGTTCTTTGTTTCTGGTCAAATAATCCCCTTGAGTATTTCCTGCAGTGAGAGTTTTCTAGTAATAAATTCCCTTAGTATGTCTGCAAAAAGTATTTATTTCTCCTTCATATTTGAAGGATAACTGGTGGATATAGTATTCTTGGCTGGTAATTCCTCTCTTTCAGTACTTTGAATGCTTGGGTCCACACTCTTCTGGCTTGTAAGTTTCAGCTGAAAATTCTGATGATAACCTAATTGGCTTTTCTTTATATGTTGTGTTCTTCTTTTCCCTAGCTGCCTTGAGGATTCTTTCTTTGCCATTGATTTTTGACAATTTTATTATGATTTGCCTTGGAGTAGATCTGTTTGGGCTAAGGTAACTTAGTGTTCCGTTCGCTTCTTGGACTCAAGGCTCTAACTCTTTCCATAGGCTTAGGAAAATCTCATTTGTTTGAATAGGCTCTCCATTCCCTTCTCCCTCTCTTCTTCTTCTGATATACTCATTATTCTTATATTGACCTTTCTGATGGAGTCAAGACAATTTTTGTAGAGCTCTCTCATTTTTTTAAATTCATGGGTCTCTCACCTCTTCTCTCTGTAGCATCTCTAGTTTCCTGTCTCCAATGCCATTCATTCCTTCCTCTATCTGGATTGTTCTATTAGCTAACCATGCTGCCTCAGCTTTCAATTCATGTATTGAGTTCTTCATCTCTGTTTCTAAAGTGTCAATCTCCTTGGTGAGCTCATTAAGTTGCTTATTTGTGTTTTCTTGCATCTGAGTATTTTCAAAACTTCAATTTTGAATTCTCTACCATTTAACTTCAAGATTTTTATGTGATTGAAATTTTTTTCCTGGATATTTTTCATTTCTTTCTGAATTATGTCTCTGTCTTGTGTAGCAATGGTATTCAATTTCTTCTTCCTTGATGGCATTTGAGAGTGGTATTGTTAAGAACTCTAACAAAAAACAACTAAAAAAAAAAGAAAAACATTTAAATACAATAAAAAATTTTAAAAATGAGAAAATTTAAAAAACCATAAAAAGATAAAAAACCAAAAGAAACATCAAAAACAAACAAAATGCCTACAAAAATAAGAATAAAGAATATAAAAATTGCTTGGACGTCACGGAAATGGCGCCGTGAGCAGCGCGTCCAACAGCTCTCCCCTAAATCACAACAAATTTATCAACTAGAAACAGAAAAATTTATCCTCGGAGCATTCCGGAGTTCCACACAAACTGATAGCGAAAGGACTGTTATCACTTGAATCTGAGAGACGAGGGTGTGGAGGAATCTACCACAGGGACGTTCTTTCAAACCGCAAGGGAGTGCGCCTGCGGTGAGTCAGCCCAAATACTTGGGAACCGCAAGCCGCCACGAGCGGCCGACGCGAGCCGCCACTGCGAGCCCCCGCGCGCCGCTGCCGCGAGCGGCCGCCACGAGCCACAGCCGTGAGCCACTGCGAGCAGCCGCCCGCGCGCCCGGTCCGGTTGAGCACCGCTGACGTTCCCAGCGGCCCGCACACTGCGAGTGGGGGTCGCCGGCCACCGGTGCCCGGAGCGCCCCATTCGCGCGCGTGCCTTGGGCATTCCACGCGCCCAGGGCGCCCTGCTGGCCTGCACACCAGGGGGCTCCATTATCCTGCGCCTGGTGCGGTCCAGCCGCCAGCGGCGGGGCGAGCGGGAGAGGCTTGGGAGATTCTCTCCGTGGGCGGGGCACCTCACCCAGCCATTCAAGCTAACAATCAAGCGTTGGGGGAGGGGCGCACGCAGGCAGCCTAAAATACCTTCGGAAGCACAGCTGCGACCCAATCACTGAAATTAGCTTAACCCATAAAATCTGCGCACCCTCGGTTCTAATTGATAAGATCTCTCTCAGTTCAGCGATCCAAGACAAGAGGGGTGATATTTTTTAGTGCCTCTCGCTAAAGGGGCGGGGGCAACTTCTGATTGATAGAGCCTCCATATTCAGGGATAAACGCTAACAAGAAGGACTTGGCAGATAATAAGGTCTATACTACACTAGTCGTAAGCAGAGACTAGTGCCTCTTCTTCCCTGCAAAAACAGGCTACAAAGTGTGGAAAGCCTGGGTTGAGAGGTCCAACTAAATGATAGGCGCTGAACAGTCACCTTGACAACAATTGACTCCCACCCCCGCCTGATTACACTGGAGGCCCTGACTGTCAGAGCCTTTCCCAAAGCCTTGCACTGAGTGGGGATAGAGTGGGGATTTCCCAGCTCTTTGAGCCTCTTACTCCCCAGGCAGAAGCAGTTGCAGCCTTATAGCTGGATCACCAGGCTGCTAATTCAGAAAGGGGGGACTAGGAGAGAGAATCCAGGAAAGCAAACTCTCTCATCGTTGGACCCTGCAAACGCCAACAAGCCTTTACTTCCAGCAAGACTAAAGCCAATTATATGACATTGCCATAGAATCCCATCAACTGCAAATCCCTACCTAAGAGTGACACAGGGGCAGAGCCTGGGGTACAGAGTCACCGACCAGGAAGAGGGAGAGAAAAGAAAAAGGAAGAAGTTAACCTCTCAAAATCAAGAAAAATCCACAGACTTTACAACTTGATCCACTATTTTTTGTTGTTGTTGTTGTTGTTGTTTGTTTCTTCTATCTTTTTGCCTTTATTTCCTCCACCTCGGTCCTTCTATTCTCTGCCCATCTTATGCTTCCCCTTTCTTGAACTACACTACCCATGAGTGTTGCATTTTATTTTTCTTCTTCATCCTCACCCTCCTTTAAGGTTATACTCCAAAACACTTAACTCTCACTCTCTCCTCTTTTTTTTTTTTTTTTGTCTTGCTTTATTTTGTTTTTTTCTCTTCCTATTTTATTTCTTCCTTCGTTTTTCTCTTTTTCTTATTTTTTCCTTTCTATTCGTTTTTTCTTTTCTCATTTTACTTTCCTCCCATATAATCCTCAATCACGAACAAATTAGTTAATTTGGGACTCAAGGCTTTTTTTCTCTTTTTTGCTTTTGTTTTTATTTTTTTTTCTTGTTTGTTTATTTTTGTGGCATTTTGGGTCCTCCCAACCCAAGGTCTCCATTGTATTTAGTCTTCACTCCACTTAATACAACAGATTTTTACTTATTATTTTTATTTTTTCTTCTTTATTATTCTTTTTTGGTCCTTTTTTCTGGTTCCCTCTTATCCCTCTCATTATATCTCTTAGTTGACCATCACATACAAGCAAATCATCTTATGCTTGTCTAAGATTTTCTTCCCTTTTTTTTTTTTTTTTTTGCATTTAGTAGGTCCCTACTCCCTTTTTTTTGCCCCTTGAACTCTTCACCCCAAATCAGGCCCTCCATTATAGGCACGATATTTCCCTGAGAAGGGGAGAGGAGGGAAAGAGAAGAGAGAAAAAAAGGGGGAAATAATAAATTATTACTGTTTTTTTTTGTGGGGTGTTTTACCCTTTTTTTTTTTTTTTTACTTTTTACTCTTTATTAATTCTAATTAGTGCTATCAATAAGACCACCCTCAGATGCCGATAAGAAAGAGGAAATAGAATATTATGGATACAAAAGAAAGAGAGGTAACACAAATAGATGTGGAAAAATCTATGGAGAAAAGACTTAACATATTGGAAGCCTTGGAGCTAAATGACAGAGAATTTAAAATAGAAATCTTAAAAATACTCAGAGATATACAAGAAAACACAGAAAGGCAATATAGGGAGATCAGAAAACAACTCAATGAACACAAAGAATATATTACCAAGGAAACTGAAACTATAAAAACAAATCAAACAGAAATGAAAAACTCAATTCACGAGCTGAAAAACGAGGTAACAAGCTTAGCTAACAGAACAGCCCAGATTGAGGACAGGATTAGTGAAATAGAAGACAAACAACTTGAGGCACAACAGAGAGAAGAAGAAAGAGACTCAAAAATAATAAAAAACGAGAAAGCCCTACAGGAATTGTCTGACTCCATCAGAAAGAATAACATAAGAATAATAGGTATATCAGAGGGAGAAGAGAAAGAAAATGGAATGGAGAATATACTCAAACAAATAATAGACGAGAACTTCCCAAGCCTGTGGAAGGAACTAAAGCCTCAAATTCAAGAAGCAAACAGAACACCAAGTTTTCTTAACCCCAACAAACCCACTCCAAGGCACATCATAATAAAGATGACACAAACCAATGACAAAGAAAAAATTCTCAAGGCAGCCAGGGAAAAGAAGAGTACAACATATAAAAGAAGGCCTATTAGATTATCATCAGATTTCTCAGCAGAAACTCTACAAGCTAGAAGAGAGTGGACCCCAATATTTAAAGCTCTGAAAGAGAGGAACTTTCAGCCAAGAATACTATACCCATCAAAGCTATCCTTCAAGTATGAAGGAGATATAAAAACATTCACAAATACAGAAAAGATGAGAGAATTTATCAACAGAAAGCCCCCACTCCAGGAAATACTAAAGGGGGTTTTCCAACCAGATTCAAAGAACAAAAGAAAACAACACCACAAGTAACAGCTCCACCAAGAACACAATAAAACCAAACTTAAACTGTGACAACAAAGGAAAAAAAGGGGGGAGAGGATGGAGATTAACAGTAGCAAAGGATGATGAAGTGCAGAAATACTTATAAGATAGGGTACTACAATGAATATGGTAGGTAACCTTTTCATTACTTAATGGTAACCACCCTTAAAAAAACCACCACAAAAACACTTGACTTAAAAAAGGTAGCAACAGAGGAAAGAAGTATGGAACACAAACAAACAAAAACAAATGATAGAAAAACAAAAGAGAAGAATCAAACTAGATACAAAACTAACAGAAAGCAATTTATAAAATGGCAGTAGGGAACCCACAAGTGTCAATAATTACACTAAATGTAAATGGATTAAACTTACCAATAAAAAGACACAGAGTAGCAGAATGGATTAAAAAAGAAAATCCAACTATATGCTGCCTACAAGAAACACATCTAAGCAACAAGGATAAAAACAAATTCAAAGTGAAAGGCTGGAAAACAATACTCCAAGCAAACAACACCCAAAAAAAAGCAGGCGTAGCAATACTCATATCTAATAATGCTGACTACAAGACAGAAAAAGTACTCAGAGACAAAAATGGTCATTTCATAATGATTAAGGGGAAGTTGAATCAAGAAGACATAACAATCCTTAATATATATGCACCAAACCAAGGAGCACCAAAATATATAAGACAGCTACTTATTGACCTTAAAACAAAAACTAACAAAAATACAATCATACTTGGAGACCTCAATACACCGCTGACGGCTCTAGATCAGTCATCCAAACAGAGAATCAATAAAGATATAGTGGCCTGAAACGAAATACTAGAACACCTGGATATGATAGACATCTACAGGACACTTCATCCCAAAGCGACAGAGTATACATTTTTCTCTAGTGTACATGGAACATTCTCAAGAATTGACCATATGTTGGGCCACAAAGACAATATCAGCAAATTTAGAAAAATTGAAATTGTACCAAGCATATTTTCTGATCATAAAGCCTTGAAACTAGAATTCAACTGCAAAAAAGAGGGGGGAAAACCCACAAAAATGTGGAAACTAAACAACATACTTCTAAAAAATGAATGGGTCAAAGAAGAAATAAGCGCAGAAATCAAAAGATATATACAGACAAATGAAAATGAAAATACGACATATCAGAATCTCTGGGATGCAGCAAAAGCAGTAATAAGAGGAAAGTTCATATCACTTCAGGCCTATATGAACAAACAAGAGAGAGCCGAAGTAAACCACTTAACTTCACACCTTAAGGAACTAGAAAAAGAAGAACAAAGACAACCCAAAACCAGCCGAAGAAAGGAGATAATAAAAATCAGAGCAGAAATAAATGAAATAGAGAACAGAAAAACTATAGAAAAAATCAATAAAACAAGGAGCTGGTTCTTTGAAAAGATCAACAAAATTGACAAACCCTTGGCAAGACTCACCAAGGAAAAAAGACACAGGACTCAAATAAATAAAATCCAAAATGAAAGAGGAGAGATCACCACAGACATCATAGAAATACAAAGAATTATTGTAGAATACTATGAAAAATTATATGCCACCAAATACAACAATCTAGAAGAAATGGATAAATTCCTAGAACAATACAACCTTCCTAGACTGAGTCATGAAGAAGCAGAAAGCCTAAACAGACCCATCAGCAGGGAGGAAATAGAAAAAACTATTAAAAATCTCCCCATAAATAAAAGTCCAGGCCCAGACGGTTATACTAGTGAATTCTATCAAACATTCAAAGAAGACTTGGTTCCTATTCTACTCAAAGTCTTCCAAAAAATTGAAGAAGAAGCAATACTTCCAAACACATTTTATGAGGCCAACATAACCCTCATACCAAAACCTGGCAAGGATGGCACAAAGAAAGAAAACTACAGACCAATATCTCTAATGAATACAGATGCTAAAATACTAAACAAAATACTGGCAAACCGAATACAACAACATATTAAAAAAATAATACATCATGATCAAGTGGGATTCATCCCAGAATCTCAAGGATGGTTCAACATACGCAAAACGGTTAACGTAATACACCGTATCAACAAAACAAAGAACAAAAACCACATGATCTTATCAATAGATGCAGAAAAGGCTTTTGATAAAATACAACACAATTTTATGTTTAAGACTCTCAACAAAATGGGTATAGAAGGAAAATATCTCAACATGATAAAGGCCATATATGATAAACCATCAGCCAACATCCTATTAAACGGCATAAAACTGAGGACTTTCTACCTTAAATCAGGAACAAGACAGGGTTGTCCACTCTCTCCACTCTTATTCAACGTGGTGCTAGAAGTTCTGGCCAGAGCAATCAGACAAGACAAAGAAATAAAAGGCATCCATATCGGAAAAGAAGAAGTAAAGCTATCACTTTTTGCTGATGATATGATCCTATACATCGAAAACCCGAAGGACTCCACAAAAAGATTATTAGAAACAATAAACCAATACAGTAAGGTCGCAGGATACAAAATTAACATACAAAAGTCCATAGCCTTTCTATATGCCAACAATGAAATATTAGAAAACGAACTCAAAAAAATAATCCCCTTCACGATTGCAACAAAAAAATAAAATACCTAGGAATAAACATAACAAAGAACGTAAAGGACCTATATAATGAAAATTACAAAGCGTTGTTAAGGGAAATCGAAAAAGATACAATGAGATGGAAAAATATTCCTTGTTCTTGGATAGGAAGAATAAATATAATCAAAATGGCCATATTACCCAAAGCAATATACAAATTTAATGCAATTCCCATCAAAATCCCTATGAGATTTTTTAAAGAAATGGAACAAAAAATCATCAGATTTATATGGAACTATAAAAAACCCCGAATAGCCAAAACAATCCTAAGGAAAAAGAATGAAGCTGGGGGCATTACAATACCTGACTTTAAACTATATTATAGGGCCACGATAATCAAAACAGCATGGTATTGGCAAAAAAATAGACACTCAGACCAATGGAACAGAATAGAAAGCCCAGAAATAAAACCACATATATATGGTCAAATAATCTTTGATAAAGGGGCCAACAACACACAATGGAGAAAAGAAAGCCTCTTCAACAAATGGTGTTGGGAAAACTGGAAAGCCACATGCAAAAGAATGAAACTCGACTACAGCCTGTCCCCGTGTACTAAAATTAATTCAAAATGGATCAAAGACCTAAATATAAGACCTGAAACAATAAAGTACATAGAAGAAGACATAGGTACTAAAATCATGGACCTGGGTTTTAAAGAACATTTTATGAACTTGACTCCAATGGCAAGAGAAGTGAAGGCAAAGATAAATGAATGGGACTACATCAGAATTAAAAGTTTTTGCTCAGCAAGAGAAACTGATATCAAAATAAACAGACAGCCAACTATATGGGAACTGATATTTTCAAACGACAGCTCAGATAAGGGCCTAATATCCAAAATTTACAAAGAACTCATAAAACTCAACAACAAACAAACAAACAATCCCATAAAAAAATGGGAAGAGGACATGAACAGACACTTCTCCCAGGAAGAGATACAAATGGCCAACAGATATATGAAGAGATGCTCAGCTTCATTAGTTATTAGAGAAATGCAAATCAAAACTACAATGAGATACCACCTCACTCCTGTTAGATTAGCTATTATCAACAAGACGGGTAATAGCAAATGTTGGAGAGGCTGTGGAGAAAAAGGAACCCTCATTCACTGTTGGTGGGACTGTAAAGTAGTACAACCATTATGGAGGAAAGTATGGTGGTTCCTCAAAAAACTGCAAATAGAACTACCTTATGACCCAGCAATCCCTCTACTGGGTATATACCCCAATACCTCAGAAACATTGATACGTGAAGACACATGTAGCCCCATGTTCATTGCAGCACTGTTCACAGTGGCCAAGACATGGAAACAACCAAAAAGCCCTTCAATAGAAGACTGGATAAAGAAGATGTGGCACATATACACTATGGAATACTACTCAGCCATAAGAAATGATGACATCAGATCATTTACAGCAAAATGGTGGGATCTTGATAACATTATAAGGAGTGAAATAAGTAAATCAGAAAAAAACAAGAACTACATGATTCCATACATTGGTGAAACATAAAAATGAGACTAAGAGACATGGACAAGAGTGTGGTGGTTACCAAGGATGGGGGGGGAGGGAGGACATGGGAGGGAGGGAGGGAGTGAGTTAGGGGGAGGGGGAGGGGCACAGAGAACTAGATGGAGGGTGACGGAGGACAATCTGACTTTGGGCGAGGGGTTTGCAACATAATTTGATGACGAAATAACCTAGACATGTTTTCTTTGAATATATGTACCCTGATTTATTAATGTCATCCCATTACCATTAATAAAAATTTATTAAAAAATAAAAAAAATAAAAATTAAAGAAAATGAAATTGAAAAGAGAAAAAGAAAAAATAATAAGGAAAAAAAGTTTAAAAAAATTGGTTTTGAGAGGTTACAGTTTTCTTCTAGTAGGTGTCATTGTATTACAAGTTTTAGCTCTATGAAATTCCTGGGCTGTCCTCTGCTGAGATGTTACTGTCACAATGATGTAGGCGGGGCTGCAGTCACATTGGTGGGTGGGGCGTATTGTGACAGCTTCGTCTTTAAGGCTTTGATTGGCTTTCCAGCTCTTGCAGTGGTGATCTCATGCCTCTAGGCGCTCCTCCCTATGTTGAACAGACCGGGGACCAGATGTAGAGCACCCCTGTTCTTCATGGGAGAGAGTGGCTCTGGAGAGCTAGCTGTGGGGTTTGTCTCTGCCACTCTCCATACCCACAAGGTGAGGGAGGTGGGATCTGGGAGGCTACACTTTAGTTTTTTCTGTCTCTACCGAGTGCGAGCTTTAGGCAGTGCAGCAGGAACAGTGTTCATGATCCTGAGCTCTGGCCACTTTGGTTTAGTATGTCACCCTCTGCCCCTCTGTCTTACTGCTCCTCCCAGCTGAAGGAGACCCAGTTACTCCACATTTCCCTTTCCATACCCATCTCAGACAAAACCCAGACAGCCAGAACTTCCCTCTTCCCTGAAGTCGGACAGAGAAAAATTAACCCAGTCACTCTGGGTTTGTCTCCTCTTCAGAGCTGACCTGGAATGCATTTTATCTGCTGCCCCCTTTTCAACCTGTTCTACCTTTAGTCTATTTGGTGCACGGATCTTTCAGGCATGCCTGTGAACGCAGCTGGGGTTTCTCCACTGCATTATGATGATTCAATTTGTTGACATTTTCAAGGGGAGAGATCAAGAGTATCTCTCGCCACCATTACTGAGACCTAAAATTTCCTGATAATTTCATATACAGACTCCCAACCACACACTTCAGTATGAGTTCTTAATTATCCTGGGTTCTCTGCTGCTATTTCATGGATATTAGTCTTTTTTTTCCCTCTCTCATTAAACTTTGTTTTACTGGGTCTCAAAATTCTGACAGATTTTTTGGTCAAGTTGTTTCCATTAAAAAGTACTGATTTAAAAAACTAATAACTTGGCCCTGGCCGGTTGGCTCAGCGGTAGAGCGTTGGCCTGGCATGCGGGGGACCTGGGTTCGATTCCCGGCCAGGGCACATAGGAGAAGTGCCCATTTGCTTCTCCACCCCCCCTCCTTCCTCTCTGTCTCTCTCTTCCCCTCCCGCAGCCAGGGCTCCATTGGAGCAAAGATGGCCCGGGCGCTGGGGATGGCTCCTTGGCCTCTTCCCCGGGCGCTGGAGTGGCTCTGGTCTCAGCAGAGCGATGCCCCGGAGGGGCAGAGCATCGCCCCCTGGTGGGCAGAGCGTCGCCCCCTGGTGGGCGTGCCGGGTGGATCCTGGTCAGGCACATGCGGGAGTCTGTCTGTCTCTCCCCGTTTCCAGCTTCAGAAAAATACAAAAAAAAAACACACAAAAAAACCCACTAATAACTTAAAAACTACCACCCGCCCATCAAAAAAAAAAAAAATTGACCTTCCCAGCCAAAACACATAGGAGAAGCGCCCATCTGCCTCTCCACCCCTACCCCTCTCCTTTCACTCTATCTCTCTCTTCCCCTCTTGCAGCCAAGGCACCATTGAAGCAAAGTTGGCCTGGGCACCAAGGATGGCTCCATGGACTCCGCCTCAGGCGCTAGAATGGCTCCGGTTGCAACAGAGCAACACCCCAGATGGGCAGAGCATTGCCTCCTAGTGGGCATGCTGGGTGGATCCTAGTCGGGCGCATGCCAGAGTCTGACTACCTCCCCGCTTCTCACTTCAGAAAAATACAAAAAAAAAAAACAAAAAAAAAAAAAACCCAACCCACAAAACATTCTCCTTTCCTTCTGAAAGTTTTACAATGCATTATAATCATTAACCAGTCTTTTACTATTAAACTTAAATGGCCAATTAAGACAAACAGTTCTGAGAATATTCTTCCACCATCAATTAAGATTGGGTTGGCAGGCACTGGGGATAATGAACATTTAGGTTTCTGAGCTTTCTGGGCAAACTTGGTGACTTTGTCAGCTCCAGCTGCTTTTCTTTTTCTTTCTTTCTTCTTTTTTTTTAAATTTAGTGAGAGGAGGGGAGGCAGAGACAAACTTTCACATGTACCCTGACTGGGATCTACCCAGCAAGCCCACTAGGGGGTGATGCTCTGCCCATCTGGGGCATTGCTCTGTTGCTCAGCAACTGAGCTCTCCTTTAGCACTGAGACCATTGAGCCATCCTCAGAGCCGGGGCCAATTTGCTCCAATAAAGTGCCATGGCTGCAGAAGGAAAAAAGAGAGACAGAAAGAGAGGAGCAAGAGGGCAAGGTGTGGAGAAGGAGATGGGCACTTCTCCTGTGTGCCCTGACTAGCAACTGAACCCAGCACTTCCACACTCCGGGCTGATGCTCTACCACTGAGCCAATCGGCCAGGGCAAATCCAGCTGCTTTCTTGACATATGCTTTTATGACGTCCACAGCAACTGTCTGTCTCACATCATGAACAGTAAAATGGTCCAGAGGATAGTCAGAGAGCTCTCAACACACATGAGCTTGCCAGGGACCACATTCATGATGGCAGCCTCAACGGATTTCAAAAACTTTGGGCCACCTTCTACTAGGGCATCAGTCTTAACTCTAACTAGACAGCAAACCCTGAAATATCTTTGACTTCTGGATCTGTCAACACTTAGGAGCAAAAAGCCAATAAATAGTTCTAAATTAATCTCAAAAAAGATACTAATATCTAAACAAAATTACAAATACTTTAAAGATATCTGTAGGGTTCCTGAGGACAGAATTTATATCCCATTGTCATCTCTCTTCTTCAAAATGTATGTGAGAAAGTAACTAGCCAATTTCTGGATACTCTGTTTTTTAAATCAATCAGTCAATTGGATACCCTGTTTTAAAACAAACACACAAACTGAGAAACTCTTCCCCCATATGCTCACAAAATCCCATTTTTACAAATTTAGAATTTGTTTTGGGACGAAGAGTCAATGATCATGGTGAAACACTACAATCTTGTTTCATTATTACTGCAATGTGTTTTAGCTGTAGGTTACTAAGGATATAATTTGTGTTTCATTGTCCTCTACTCTCTTTAAATTCCATATGTATATGAGTATTAACTGATTAAACAAATGTAATCTTGGTCTAACATATATAAAATGATTTATTTTATATAGATTATATATATATATTGTAAAACATTAACACTTTTTAATAATTTTGAAATTATGTCTAAAAACAGCAGAGAAAGAAGCAATTTGAAAAAACTGGAGTCTACATTATCTATATGTGACATGGCTCTCAGTGAAACAATTTTTAAAGAAAATGGGAAAGAGCTACTTCATTAAGTTACCTGTAATCATTCCGATCATCAGCTTTTATTCCAGGCCAATCTCTCTTCAGATACTGACTAGTCAACTTCTGGATACCCTGTTTAAAAAACATATATATTTTATAAAATAAGTGTTGTGCCTTAAGGAGACTTCTTTCCTAAAACACAGTAATTAGCAAATCTCATCTTTCCAAATATAAATTTAAAATCTTAAGTAAAGAATCAATGTTAAGTGGAAGAACACTATAACTTATTTCGTCATTGTCATAGACTTCTCTCATCTCCATTTTTAAGAAAAGGGTGAATGTAAGGATGAGGAAATTGAAAATTAATATGCTTTTTTACTTCATCAAACTATGTGACCAGCCAAGAAAGCAAACTACCTGTGGTATATAACAGGGAATACAGCTGTCCACCTCCACAAACCTGATTACACAGCTTAACATCTCAATTTCCCACCACTCCTCTTCTGTGACATGTATCGCATTTCTAAATTCCAGCAGCCAAATTTTCATACAGTACCAGGAAAGGTAATAATACTTCCAATTTGGAGCAGACAGATACCCAGTGACTTACACGATCAATGAATAAACTTTGGTGTTATTCCATACAAATATTTTTCTAGAAAAATTTTAATGGCTTTTGCTTTTTAAATGACACAATAACTTCAAATGAAAACATTAGTTTTACAAAGACATATACCCACTTACTGTTATCCATACAACATGAACCTGAACAAAAGAGTTATCTACAATAGGTATGGTGGGTATCAGAATTTGAAAAGACATTTTTGTTGGCAAGTGAGGTTCAACTACTCACTCCAAATGCAGAACATATTACCTTCAGATGGGAATATATGCGGTCCTCTAACACTGTATCAGGGCCTGATGTAATGGGTTAGAAATTATTAACTTTGGGATGCTCATCTCTATACATACAACTTTAAAAAGAATAAATTGCTGAAATGAAGAACAATCACGTTAATAGACTGCATACTTTAAGCAGAGGTTGCCCAAGTAAAATTAAAGTTTCTCTCTATGGTATCTTCCCAATAAGATCTGCAGCCAAATCAATTTGGCTTCATTAAATCTATTGCCGAATACCCTGCTTACCATTTCAATGAGCCAGGGTAGCAGAAACTGTAAAAAAGCTCCTTTGAATCTCAGGTTCCTCCTAAACTTGGCAATAGTTTGATTTTACTATTTCCAGGGACTGTGAATTCTGAGAACTCATATACAACTGCATGCCCACAATACTACCACTTGTATACTTTGTACTTTGGGGAAACAAATTACTAAGTCTTCCCTGAATATGTACAGTACTTTTTCATTTCTGTAACATTGTTCCAATTTGCAGGAAACATCTTTTCATCACTCCCTTTCCTACCTGCTGAATTCTCACTGCCGCTCCTTCAAACTGACTTTAAAATTTTCTAACACAAGACTCAAAAGTATAAATGAAAATGTGAGAAGTTTCATTGCCTAGGTATTCCATTTCATTAAAATAGAATAGTTTAACATTCTTTCTGCATTTATTAGCTGGAATTCTTTTTTTAAAAAATCTCTCTCCTTGAACGATTTGGTTATCTCAGAGGAAAGGCAAAATAAGTATTTGCTCACTTTTAAAAAGATGTGTTTTCGTCAGCCTAGCGTGCGGAGGACCCGGGTTCGATTCCCAGCCAGGGCACACAGGAGAAGCGCCCATTTGCTTCTCCACCCCTCCGCCGCGCTTTCCTCTCTGTCTCTCTCTTCCCCTCCCGCAGCCAAGGCTCCATTGGAGCAGGGATGGCCCGGGCGCTGGGGATGGCTCTGTGGCCTCTGCCTCAGGCGCTGGAGTGGCTCTGGTCGCAACACGGCGACGCCCAGGATGGGCAGAGCATCGCACCCTGGTGGGCAGAGCATCGCCCCTGGTGGGCATGCCGGGTGAATCCCGGTCGGGCGCATGCGGGAGTCTGTCTGACTGTCTCTCCCTGTTTCCAGCTTCAGAAAAATGAAAAAAAAAAAAAAAAGATGTGTTTTAATTTATTGTAGTCACTATTCTTTTCATGCACTAATTATTACATCTGTGGTCAGTGGGAGTCCCTTCAAGTTGGCTCCCATATCATGACCACAACAGACTTTGACAGTTTCTTTGTTTTCTTTTGCAGTTCCTATTTCAAAACTTCAGTAAGCTAGTTTTCCAAGGAATTCTGAGTCTTTTCAGAGAGACAGCATATTTAGAGACTACAATGTAGGCACTTCCTTATCCTTTGGGTCTTACTATGTGTCTTTCTCTAAGGGGCCTTATCTAATTGGTATATACAAAGTAGCTCACCTTTCAGCCAGTTACTCTCTTTCACACTACCCTAATCATTCATAATCCTTATTACACTGTTACTGCTTGGTTTAAATATTAATTTGACTATTTACTGACTATAAACTACATCAGGTAGGAATCTTGTCTATTTATTTTTTAATCCTTTTATCTCCAAGCAATAGCAGCAAAGACCCTAACTTTTAGTTGATGCCATTAATAATATTCACTGATTGCCATGTGTATTATTTTATTTCTAATGTATTTATTTCCCAGCTCCTTTGGTGTTTCTGCCATTCTCAGTTAGAAATGTCTAGATCAAAATTTCCCTGGATCCTCATTTTCATATACTCAAAAGTGGGGGTTGGGGAGCTATACCAGATTTTTAAGGTTATGACCAGGTATTTTATTTTTTTTACATTTAAAAAATTGTTTGTTGAATTGATTTTAGAGAGAGAGAAAGGGAGAGAGAGAGAAAAGGACATAACATCAATCGGCTCCTGTATGTGCCCTGACTAGGGATCGAACCAGCAACCTCTGCGCTTCAGGACGATGCTGTAACCAACTGAGCTATCCAGCCAGGGCTGACCAGGTAGTTTTAATATAATAAATCATTTCCTTAGTAAAATTAGAGTCAAATTTGACCTTCTCCACTATTGGACAGAACACGTGTACTCTAAAGCAATGGAAAAAAAATAATAGAAGTTTATGCCATACTTAAGCTCTGCACATTAACTTTAGTGAAGATTCAAGTGAGTCAAGTTCCCTGAATTAAAAAAACTCATAATGTGTAGACAGGAATAAGAAGTATGCAACATAAAATGGGAGGCAACACATGGGTTACTGCCAAATAAATGGTAATATGTGACATTAAGTACACAGATGAGGAAACAATCGTCTGGTATTTACTTTAAAAATTACATCTAAATGATACAACAGTGGCCTTTTCAGTTTAATCACAGCTAAAGTGGTTGCAGAACACTTCATACAGAACATGAGATATATGAGCCTCAGATTATAGGCAGGACTGAATCATATAAAACAAATAAACTTAACAAGCATTTCAAAACATTTATTCCTCTAAATTCTGTTAGGCTTTGTTATAACCACAAAGAAATTTACTTAAGATCACATAACTAGTTAAATTTAAATTAGAATCCCTATTCTAAATCTTTACAAAATCCTCCCACCATTTTAGTGTGGATTTTATCTAATTCTTCAATGAATTCTTAAGTTACTTTAAGTTATCTTTTTTTGTGTGTATTATAAGTCACAACAGCAATTTCTAGAGCTCTACAGCACAAAGTTAAACTGTATTAAACTGAATGAGCCCTTCAAAGATGAGATGAGAGATTCATGAAATAGACCAACAGTGAGATCTTTAGATGAAAGACTTTATTCAAGTTAGTTCACAGAGGCAGGAATCATGACTGCTGTGTGCTCCATGCAGCTGTTCAAGATCTCATCTGCATGGGCGCTCAAGAAATACTTTGTGGCCATTATAAGAAAAGTCCTAAATAACATTTCATTCCTCCAAAAGCATTCCATACTTAATTAACTGACTTCCCTTTTATGTTATGCTTAAAACTACATCTTATAAATAAAGGGTTTATTTATATACGAATAAAATCTACCCCAATTAAGAGGCTAAGAAAAAATAAACATATGGCTGTTTTAAAAAGTGTTAAAAATAAAATCACTCCCCCAGCCCACAACACTCTAAAACTGGTGCATTAGACATATAATATATATTTATGTTTACCTGAGCATCACTGATGTATAATGTTGATTTAGTTCCAAACATAGTTTACTCTGGAGCAGTGGTTTCCATAAAAAGGTACCATCAATATCCTCTTTGGAACATACAATAACATCCCATTCCAACTATTTAAAAAGCTATCAGTGTCTGATGTAAGACTTGCTTTGTTTTATCTCTCAATATTGCTCTAACAAGGGAAGCAACACAAAGAAAGACACTGTTCAGTAGACACAGGGAAATGGGCTGATGGCTTAACCTTTTGAACATTTACAAACAGCAAGCTGAGCAAAAAGTGTGTGTCATGGGTCTCGCACAGGTTATTCTGTAACCATTTCTTCCCCCCAACATACAGATGGCTCTACAAAATTATAGGAAACCATGTTTTTTATATACTTTAACTTTTTTGTCATGAAATTCCCAACGTTATGCAAATGACATTTAAAAATGAACAAGTCTACTGCATAAGTCGGATAGGTCTCAAACTGATGTAAAGTATACAATGATTGTCTTTACTATTCTTTTTTTAATTGACTGTATTGGGGTGACACTGGCTAATGAAATTATACAGGTTTCAGGTGCACAATTCTACAACACATCTTCTGTACACTGTATTGTGTGGTCAACTCCCCCAAGGCAAGTCTCCATCCATTATCATTTATCTCCCCCCCCTCTCCTCCAGCTACCCTCCCCCCAATCACCACACTGTTGTCTGTGTCCATGAGTTTTCTCTCTTTTTTAGTCCTTTTTCACTCAATCCCTCTACCCCTCCTTAGCCAGCAACCCCCAACAGCTGTCAGCCTGCTCTCTATCAATAAGCCTTTTTTTTTTTTTAAGTGAAAGATGGGAGATAGAGAGACAGATTCCAGCATGCTCCCAGACCGGGATACACCTGGCAGCCCTTGTCTGGAGCTGATGTTTGAAGCAACCATGCTATCCTCAGCGCTGGGGGCTGCCAATCGGACCAATGGAGTCACTGGCTACAAGAGGGGAAGCGAGAGAAATAGGGGAGAGATGGGGGAAGAGAAGCAAATGGTAGCTTTTCCTGTGTGCCCTGACCAGGTATCAAACCTGGGACATCCTTGTGCATTCTGGAGTGACACTCTATCCACTGAGCAACCAGCCAGGCCAAGTCTGTATCTATTTTGTTTGTTAGTCCATTTCGTTCATTAGACTCCACATATGAGTGAAATCATTTGGTACAGTACTTGCCTTTCTCTGACTGGTTCATTTTACTTAGCATAATGCTTTCCAGGTCCATGCATGCTGTTGCAAAAGGTAAGATTTCTTTTCTTTTCTTTTCTTTTTAATGACTGACTAAATAGTATTCTGTTGTGTAAGTGTACCATAGCTTTTTATATCCATCTGTCTACTGATGGGCACTGGGCTGCTTCCAAATCTTGGCTATTGTAAATAATGCTACAATGAACATAGGGGTGCATATATTCTTTCAAATTAGTGTTTTGGGTTTCTTTGGATAAATTTCCAGAAGTGGAATTGCTGGGTCATAAGGCAGTTCCATTTTACTTTTTTTTTTTTAGGTGAGAGGAAGGGAGATAGTTAAGTCAGACTACTGCATGTGCCCCAACTGGGATCCATCCAGCAATCTCCATCTGGGACCAATACTCGAGTACTGAGCTATTTTCAGGGCCTGAGGCTGATATGCTCAGACTAATCAAGCCACTGGCTACATGAGGGAGAAGGGGAGAGAAGAGGGAGAGGAAAGAGGCCGAGAAGGGGGAGGGGGAGGGGGAGAAAAGCAGATGGTTGCTTCTCTTGTGTGCCCTGACTGGGAACATAACACAGGACATCCATTCACCAGGCCAACTGAGCTACCAACCAGGGCCCATTTTACTTTTTGTGTGTGTGTGTGTGTGTGTGTGTGACAAAGACAGAGAGACAGAAAGAGGGACAGACAGATAGGAAGGGAGAGAGATGAGAAGCATCAATGCTTCACTGTGGCACCTAAGTTGTTCATTGATTAGTTGCTCATATATCCCTTGACGGGGGGGGGGGGGGGGCTACAGCAGACTGAGTGACCCCTTGCTGAGGCCAGAGACCTTGGGTTCAAGCTGATGAGCTGTGTTCAAACCAGATGAGCCCATGCTTAAGCTGGCAACCTTGGAGTTTTGAACCTGGATCCTTTGTGTTCCAGTTCGATGCTCTATCCACTGTGCAACTGCCTGGTCAGGCCATTTTAAATTTTTTTGAGGTAACTCCATACTGCTTTCCACAGTGACTTTACCAATCTGCATTCCCAAAAACAGTGCATGAGAGTTGAGCTACTTTTCAAATTAATTATACAATGATTGTTTTTACAATTCTTAAGTTACTTTACTAGCAACAGAGACCTTTACCTCCACACTTAAGGAAAGTTTTGAAATATTTTTCATTGCCCTATGTACCCTACCTGCCTGTTCTAAGTTATATTCCCAATTAGAAAACTATTGCATGAGAAGATCCTGGGAAGAGAGTGGAGAAGGAAGCACCAGTAATCTATCTCCTAACCCAGACAACAGACTCAATGGCAAAATCGGTCTCATACAACTATTTGGGAACTCTGAAGTCTCTTAAAGACTTGTAACTTCAAGAAGAATGCCTGGACATTAAATGAAGTTAATTGTGGCCAAAATTTTACATAGCTCAACGATTGTTACCCACCCCCCACCTCCTAGCCCAGTGGTAGGCAGCACTTATTCCTGGAGCAGTCTGCATGCATGGTGAGCAATAAGGGCCCTATCCTCCAAATATTAGGGATCTGTGCTCTGGTTAGTGATTGCTGATTCTAATCAAGGAGGTAGAGACAGAGAGGTGGGCAGTCATTGTTTTATCCCTATTCTCCACTGAAGAAAAGTTAACAGAGCCTAAGGAACCTTTGGACACCATCAAATGAACCAACATATGCACTGTGAGAACAATAGAAGGAGAAGAGAGAGAAAAAAACAGATTATAGGAAGAAATAATGATAGAAAATGTCCCAAATTTGACAAAAGAGAAAAATATAAACATCAAGAAGCTCAATGAATTCCAACTATGATGAACTCAGAGACCCACAGTAAGACACTATAATTAAACTGTCAAAAGCTAAAGACAGCCTGACCAGGTAGCACAGTGGCTAGAGCGTTGGACTGGGATGCAGAGGACCTAAGTTTGAAACCCCAAGGTTGCCAGCTTGAGCACAGGCTCACCAACTTGAGCACGGGGTCACTGGCTTGAACATGGGATCATCAACGTGACCCCATGGTTGCTGGCTTGAGCCCAAAGGTCACTGGCTTGAAGCCAAAGGTTGCTGGCTTGAGCAAGAAGTCACTCACTCTGCTGTAGCCCCCCAGTGAAGGCACATATGAGAAAGGAATCAATGAACAACTAAGGAGTTGCAATGAAGGATTGATGCTTCTCATCTCTCTCCCTTCCTGTCTGTCTGTCCCTCTCTCTATCTCTGTTACAAAAAAAAAATTTTTTTAAGCTAAAGACAAAGAGAAAAATTTGAAAGCAGCAAGAGAAGCAAATCACCACATACAAGAGCTCACCAATAAGATTAGCAGCAGATTTCTCAACAGAAACTTGGGAGGGCAGAAGACAGTGGGTCCAGATATTCATGGTGCTAAAAGAAAAAAAACTGTCAATTAAGACTACTATATCCAGCAAAACTGTCCTTCAAAAGTGGGGCAGAAACTGACATTTTTCAGAAAAAAGCTGAGGGAGTTTATGACCACTAGACCTAACCTGAAGTTGGCCTGACCAGGTAGTGGCACAGTGAATAGAGCATCAACCTGAGACATTGAGGACCCAGGTTCAAAACCCCAAGGTGACTGGCTCGAGCAAGGGGTCACTGGCTTGGCTGGAGCCCCCCACTTCCATCAAAGTGTATATGAGAAAGCAATCAATAAGGTGTCGGTCGCAACTATAAGTTGATATTTCTCATCTCTCTTGCTTTCTGTCTGTCTATTACTGTCTGTCCCCCCCCCCCATCTCCCTCTCTCTCTCTTGCAAAAAAAATAAAACCAAAACAAACAACCCTAAAGTTGCATGAATAAAGATCTCACTAAAGGTAAATACATGGGCAATTATAAAAGCTAGTATTATTGTAAAAATGATCTATAACTCCACTTTTTGTTTTCTACATGATTTAAGAGACTAACACTTTTATAAAATTATTAGTCTAAAAACCAGCATTACTGTAACTCTGGTATATAAATCCACATTTTGTTGCACTTACTAATTTATTAAAAACAATCTTGTTTTTGGACACACCATTACAAAGATATAATTTTGTGACATCAATAAATAACAATGACAGGGATTAAACTGTAAAAAAGTAGAGTTTCTGTATGTTTCTGAAGTTAGGCGGTATAAAATCAAATTAGAGTGACACAACTTTAGAATGGTAAAAGTAACCACAAAAAAATACAATATATATAAAAGGAAATAAAAAGAAAATTAAAACATTTCACTGCAAAAACTTAACACAAACGAGACACTTAATTCAAAATGACAGAAGTACCTCCTTATCAATAATGACTTTAAATGTAAATGGTTTAAACTCTCCAATCAAAAGACAGAGATCGGCAGAATAGATTCAAAACACTTGATTCAACTATATGGTATATATCTATAAGAGACTCTAGATACAAAGACTACTTCAGTATTCTGGCAAAAATACTATCTTCAACTGTGGTAGAGGTACTGAGATAGAACCAGAAAAAAATATGTAACAGGAAAACTGACATGATTAATAATGGTCTAGCTATGGAAAAGATAAAGGAAGAAGACAACAAAAATGACTCTTTGGATTTTGACCTTATACAACTGGATGGATGATGGTATCTCTTCCAGGGATAAATATACTGGTAATCTATTTAATTACATAAAGGGTTATTGGGTTATAATATGATATAAACAATAGTAGATTTAGCAGAAGTAAAAAAAAGAAAAAAGAAAAAACTACTATCTCTCCTAAAGTGAGCTATGTCAGGAAAATCTATATAAACTTAAGTACATCAGAACTAGATTTGAAAAAACAAATAGAAATTTGACCAAAGATAAAGGAAAAAGGTTGGCATAACTTAGGTTAAAAAAATTGGTGATGTAAAAAATTAGTGATGTAAAAAATAGGTTAAATGTGGGAGATGGGTTGGTAGAATAAATTTTTACTTGTAAGCATCCTACTTGTTCTTTGAAGCTCATGCTGAAACTTACATAGTGTAATCTATTTTTAGTGCCCAGGAGATATCTATTCGCAGGGTAGTTTTACATAAAGTTATTGTCTTTCTTTCATAAAGAGAAAAAGGTAAAGGAATTAAGCAAAACACACACACACACAATGTTTTGGTTGGGGCAGGAGGGACAATACAGTGTGCAGATAATGTTTTATTGCGATGTGTATTTGAAACTTACAAGATTTTGTGAACCAATGTCACCCCAATAAATTCAATAAAAAATAAATAAAAAGACTTTCCAATGTCTTTCTTTTAATCATTTCAGAATAAAAGGCAACATTACTATCATAGTGCTATACTAGAATCATAAAAACACATTTAAAAAGAAATTTCATTGCCTGACCCATGGTAGCGCAGTGGATAGAGCACTGACCTGGGATTCTGAGGTATCAGGTTCAAAACCCTGAGGTTGTTGGCTTGAGCACAAGCTCATCTGGCTTGAGCACGAGCTCACCAGCTTGAGTGCAGGGTCACCAGCTTGAGCATGAGATCATAGACATGACCACAAGGTAGCTGGCTTGAGCAAGGGGTCACTGGCTTGGATGGAGCCCCTTAGTCAAGGTACATATGAGAAGCAATCAATGAACAACTAAAGTGCCATAATTATGAGTTGATACGTCTCATCTCTCTCCATCTATCTCTGGCACTCTCGCGTAAAAAAAAAAAAAAAAAAAAATCCTTAAAACTGATGTATCATTTTATGTTAACTCACTATACTTACACAAAACACATAGTGTTTCCTTTAATATATATGAGTCATAAAAGTCATCTGCCTAAAATATGCTTAGTTCTCCATTGAATGCTATAACAATTTCATAAGAGAAAGTATGTGTATATATCCTGTTGGACTGAAACAGAGAGGAAATGTTAAATGTTCAATTTATATAATGCTGTTGCCAATATGAGCATATAACTGGGAAGTTTGTTTAATAAAAGGTATATTCCCTTTAGGAGGCACAAGGCTAAATGCCAGTTATTTAATCATTTTCAAATTTATTTCAATGATTCCACCCCCTTTGGTCTTATTTTCTCCAAAGAGTCCCTCCATTTATTTTTTTTTAAAGTATATCCAAGCTTTAATTAAGAGAAAGTCTATTAATTAAAAGGCATTGACTTAGCTTACGTCTACTTTTAGTTTTTACTTCATTTTCTATTTTGCAGATCCAAATTATTTAACCAAGAAATGATGGTTACACTTTTTATGAAATAAAATTTTGTAAATTTTTCTTTTCAAACTACTAGAAGCTATTAGCAATTAAAGCAACATTTTTTCATTGTGTTATAGTCATCTTCTAGTAAAGATTAATATTATTTGTTGGTAAAACTGGATTTGGGAGAATTTACTTTATAATATTTAAACATTATCAATTGAAAAACATAAGTTATGGTTTATCAATTTTAGAGCAAATATACACAATTTTAGTTTTAGAACATTAAAAGTCACCAAACATCATAAAATTTGTAATTTTTTTTCCATTTTTTTGTTGAAGTTATATTTCAAGGCCTAGATCGATACCTATTTGTATGACATGTATACCTCTCTGACATGAAGATTTTAAGTGGGGGATAAAGCAAGCTAGATGCTGTTGCTTTTAAACAGTAAGTGTTAAATTAGTCAGCATGATTGAATTACCCATTTGATCTCAAAGACAGCTGTAAAAGCAGTTCCTTCTTCAAAGTAGAAACTGGAATGTACCAACTCAGCAAGCAAATAATAATTTGATGTGCTTGACCCTTAGTTATCTCAAAATAGTTTACTTTAAATTAGAAAATATCATCTGTAAATCAACTTAATCAGCTGTACAGTACAGCACCCCAAAGGTTTATAGAGTGCTGTTAAAATCTCCATATAGCTCTGGCTGAATAGCTTGGTTGGTTAGAGCGACATCCTGAGGCTTGGAGGTTGCCAGTTTGACCCCTAACCAGGGTACACACAGGAACAGATAGATGTTCCCGCCTCCCTTCCTCTAAAATCAATAAGGTAAACATTAAAAAAAGAAACCTTCATGTGTATATAATTATCTTGTACACCCCAACAGTGTGAATGATCTACTCCAGAAACCACTGATTATTACATCATGGACTTTGGTTTCAGATAGGACACGTATTATATGTATTATACATGTGAACTTGGGCAGGTTATTTGATGTCACCTTCTATCTCATCATCTGTAAAATAAGGATAATAAATACTTCAGTAGGTGAATGGATAAACAAACTGCATGCAGCACATCCAGACAATGGATTATTCAGCACTAAGAAGAAATGAGCTATCAAGTCATGAAAAGACATGGAGGAACCTTAAATACATTTTACTGTGTGAAAGAAGCTGACTTGAAAGGCTACATACTATGTAATTCCAACTATTGTATATAACATTGTAGACAGGGCAAAACTATGGGATAGTAAAAATATCAGTGGTTTCCAGGGGTTAGGTGGAGAGAAAAAATAACAAATAGGAGAATACAGAAGATTTTTAAGATGGTGGAATTATTCTGTATGATTCTATAATGCTAGATATATGTCATTACACATTTGCCAAAATCCACAGGTGTACAAAACCAAGAGTTAACCCTAATGAGTGATAATGATGTGTCAGTGCAGGTTCAGTGGCTATAACAAGTGTACCACTCTGGTGTAGGATGTTAATAGTGGGGGAGGCCATACATGTGTGGGGTAGAGGCTATATATGGGAGCTCGTACTTTCTGCTCAAAATTAGTGTACACCTAAAACTACTGATTAAAGTTGATTTAAAAACTCTCATACCATCTATCTCAAAAGGTAGCTATAATAATAAAAGGAAATAATGTATACAAAGTACCTGATGTGTACACTAAAGGTAATCAGTAATGTCTCCTAGCAGAATCCAATCTTTCATTCATTTATATTTCATGAGAACTCATATCCATGTAAATTTTGCCCAGAAATAACTCTGCCAAGTAATTTTTAAAAATTTTTACTAATTCACTAATAACTTATTTGACATTGAGACTTTTCTTTATGTATATAGTATGATTACAGGGTCTATCAATTATAAGTTAATTCTAACATGAAATTTCAATTTAGTTGGTCATTATGTACAAAAAATATCAACACTGTCACATGTAAGTTTTTTAAAAATCAAGAATTTCCCATCATAGGCTGAATGTGGATGATTAACAAAAATTAGTTAACATAGCAATGCGTGCATTAGGACAAAAATTTCCTAAATGAGAAATGAGGTTAATTATCAAAGATAATGAAGTAGGACTGATTAGTATTTATTTCAAGACCTAAGATATTTCTTCTTCCTTGTTGACTTTAAATATTTGATTAATTATTCCACATAAGTGAAATGGACCCCTAGAAAATAGACATTTAATTTATAATTTAAGAAGGATGAATACAAATAATTTTGAAGTTTCTTTTTAAATTCTCACATTCCTAATTAATATTCATGAGGATAATTTCACAAAAGCAGATACAAAACTATGCCAGAGGGGGCATGAAAATACATAGTTGTGCCAGGGGAACAGGCAGGAAATTTCTCTCTCCCCAAAATGGAAGACTGAAATTCAACACAAATATTTCCTAAGTAATAGTTTTATAATTAATCAAATTATTCATTACTCATAAATATCACTGTGAAGAAACAGATAATAATGTTGCACAAAGGCCAAGTTCATTTGTTCTGGACAGGTGGCCAGTCTGTAGCTCGGTGTCAGCAGCCCAAACCTGCCCACAATAGCTCTAAAGACGATTATGCAAATACTAGCCAGCCCAGCTATTTTCCCAGGAACAGGAGAAGGGCTCCTAGAAGCTAGAATTGTTCTGCAGTCATGTGGAAAAACAGCAGGTTTTTTTTTTCTCTGGAAGCAGAGTGTTTTCATTAAGGGCACAACTACAATATGTGTGAGATATACAAACACACACACACACATCATAAAAAGACCTGGAAGAACCCTAAACGCATATTACTAAGTGAAGAAAGGCTATGTACTGGGGTGGGGTTGGGGGGTGTCAGTCTATATGTGTGTGCGTGCATGTGTGTGTGTGTGAGTATATTTCTCAAACACCACACTCAGCTTATTCCATGCTCTTCCCCAAACTCTTCTTACTCGGTGGCTTTGCCTTCTTAACAATATCAAGTCTCCTCTGTTGGTTACGCCTTCCCTTGCCAGTAAGATATATACAGTAATGCATTAACTTTGACCACTGCATCTTATTAAGTATGAAATAAATATTCTCTGGCAAAGCTGGGATAAGAACAACTCTTACTCCATATATGTAAAGCATTTTTCTTTTTCAGCCAGGGGTATAAGGAAACAGGCTGAAGATAGTAATCCATCAGGTTTGAAGTAAAACAATGACAAGGGAATGCTATTCTCTACCATTTATTAATCAGTGCTATCTCATCAAAGTTTTTGTTTTTTATTTTAAATAAAGCCATCAGATTCCTTAGTTTCTAAATAGCAGCTTTTAAGTTACCTGCTCTAACACCTGATTTTACAATTTTCTCTGGAATTAAAGTTATTTCAAATAGTATTACTGTTGGATTTTTGATTCTCCAGGATTCAAAAACACTACTTTTTATTTTTTCTTACTTTTCCTGTCCTACTCATTCCTTAATTCCTTCCTCTGTAAGGTGAAGGGACATTACCTACTTTATCTAGTAAGAAGCCAAGATGCTACTGTTTCTTCTATCTATATGGCACTCACTAGTTACTAAAAATCATGTTATGCTATTTAAGGTAGGATTTTTCTCAAATGCTTATATTCTTCATAGATGTCAAATATTATTTTTGAATAAGACATTATCAATTTATAAATGTTTAAGATGTTCCCCTCTTTCCGCCTCTCCTACTCTCTTACTGAAATCAACAATATTTTTTAAAAAGGGCCCTGGTCAGTTTGCTTAGTGGTAGAGCGTCCTGGTGTGTGGATGTCCCAAGTTTGATTCCCAGTCAGGGCATACAGAGGAAGTGATCATCTGCTTCTCCACACTTCCCCCTCTCCTTCTCTCTATCTCTCTCTTCTCCTCCTGCAGCCAAGGCTCCACTGGAGCAAAGTTGGCCCTGGTGCTGAGGATGGCACCATAGCCTCTGCTTCAGGCACTAAAATGGCTCCAGTTGCAATGAAGCAATGGCCCCAGACGAGCAGAGCATGGTCCCCTAGTGGGCTTGCCGGCTAGATCCTGGTCCAGCACATGCAGGAGTCTGTCTCTCCGCCTCCCTGCTTCTCACTTAAGAAAAATACAACCCCCCACCCCAAAAAAACGAATATATGTACTGTTTGGGTTAAACCAACTACACAAGTAGATAACTTCATTCACTTCAATAGCATTACAGATATAAGATTTAGTTAACATAAATTCTACTGTCCATGATATAAATTCACATTCAAAACTCTAAAAAATGACTTAGCTCCAGTTTTGAAATTATATATTATTCCTTGTGGTAAACCCTCACAAAGTGCTTTGCTCATTTTTCTTATAGCATTTATCATAGCTTACTTTAATATATCCATTCAAGAATTCCTTGGCCCTAAATTCAATTGAATGAGTTAGTCACAGTCTCTACATTCAAGGAATTTACACTCTAGCAAGAGAAAGATCGGATTCCTTAAAAATGTTTTTAATACATTCTGATGCAGGTATAGAGTAGATACACACAAGTTGAGTGTGGCATATTATATTTCCTGTTCCAAAACATTCCCTATTACCCCCACCTGAATGGCTAAACTAAAAAAAAAGAAAAAGAAAAAAACCCAGATAATACCAAGTATTAGTGATAACAGAAAGAAACTGGAACCCTCATATATTGCTGGTGAAAATATAAAATGGTGTAGTCACTTTGGAAAACAGTTTTGCAGTTCCCAAAAATGTTAGTTACCAAATAGCCTAAGCAATTCCACTCCTAATTATATATCCAAGAGAACTGAAAATATATTTATATGTTCACTTAAAAACTTGTATATAAAAGCTTATACAACATTCTCCATAACAGCCCAAAAGTAAAAACAACTCAAATGTCCTGAACAGATGAATGAATAAAGAAAATGTGGAATATTATTTAGCAATAAAAAGGAATGAAGTACATACTCCAATGTGGATGAACCCTGAAAACAGTATGCTAGGTAAAAGGAGCCAGTCACAAAGGACTACACTTACTTGAAATGCCTGGAATAGACATATTCATAGATACAGAAAGTAAACTGGTGGTTGCACAGTGCTGGAGAGATTGATGGGGAAAAAGGGAGTGACTGCTAGTGAGTACAGGGTTTCTTTTGGGAACGTATGATAAACATATTTTAAAAACTGATTTTGGTGATAGCTTTACAACTCTGAGAATCTACTAAACACAACTGAATTGTACATTTTGAAAGGAGAAGTTTTATGATATATGAATTATCTTAATACAATGTCAGTTAAAAATATATACATTTATGGGGCCTGACCAGGTAGGTGGTGATGCAGTGCCCAGAGCATCAGCCTGGGATGCTAAGGACCCAGGTTTGAAACCCAGAAGTCACCAGCTTGAGCGTGGACTCATCTGGCTTGAGTGTGGGGTTGCCAGCCTGAGCATGGGATCATCGACATGACTCCTTGGCTATCAGCTTGAGCCCAAAGGTTGCTGACCTGAGTAAGGGGTCACTGGCTTGGCTGAAGCGTCATGGTCAAGACACATATGAGAAAGTAATCAATGAACAACCAAGGTGCCACAACTATCAGTTGATGCTTCTCATCTCACTCCCTTCCTGTCTGTCCCTGTCTGTCTCTTTTTCTTCTCACACTAAAAATGAATAAATTTTTAAAAAGTGGCTCTGCAGATTAATACTAATTAGTATGAAAGGGATAACTTCAATAAGTGATGCCAGCACAATTGGGTATCCATATGTATACTATACACTATATCAATTCCAGATAAATTATTAATCTAAAATACTGTGCAGATCTAAATATACTATAAAGGTTTTGGAAGAGGATATTGGAGAGTATCTTTTGTATAATGGAAAATAACCATAAAGCAAAATATTAATAAGTTCAACAATATTAAAATGAAGAACTGCTTATTAAAAGGCGCCTCTCTTTATTAAAAGGGACCACAGGTCTCTTACATTTCTGCATGTCTTATAAGTAAAGGCAATGACTGCCTTTATTCCAAACCATCTCTTTTCTTTTTTGACAGAGACAGAGAGAGAATCAAAGATAGGGACAGACAGGAAGGGAGAAAGATGAGAAGCATCAATTTTTTGTTGCGGCACCTTAGCTGTTCAGTGATTGCTTTCTCGTATGTGCCTTGACTGGAGGGCTACAGCAGAGCGAGTGACTTCTTGCTCAAGCCAGTGAGTGACCTTGGACTCAAAAGTCAGTGACCTTGGGCTTAAAGCCAGTGACCATGGGGTCATGTCTATGATCTCATGCTCAAGCTTGCGACCCTGTGCTCAAGCTGGTGAGCACGTACTCAAGCTGGTGATCTCAGAGTTTCGAACCTGGGTCCTCCGTGTCCCAGTTTGACTCTATCCACTACGCCACTGCCTGGTCAGGCCAAACTATCTCTTTAAAGATGTCTGCATAACAAACAGCACTGAAGAGTAGAAATAGTGTTTCCCTTTTGGCAGGTTTGATTACTGTCCAGCACAATAAAGATAATGGTTCTCTCCAGGACAATGGTCAGATTTGTTTACTGTCCATTTTAAAAGTCTGAGCTTCCTAAAGCCAAGGTTCCTCTCCTATAATGTAACCCACTACAGCAATCAGTCCTCTTTGCATTGCCCTGTGGAAATTGGGGCCTAGGGAATGAGCAACCGAATGCTGTCACTCTGGCTGAGTAATAAAGTCTTGCATGCCTGAACAGGAGTCTTGTTTCTTCTTCCAACAGCCACAAAATATATTAGCTAGCAAACAGGGTAAAATCTCAGAACCTTCATAGTTCTTGACAACTATTCCAAGGGTGAATTAAAAAAAAAAATAAAACAAAAACAAACAAACCACCACCCACATAGTGGAAGTTTTGTTTTGTTTTGAGAGAGACAGAGAGAGAGAGAGCCAGGAACATGGAGCTGCTCCCCTATGTGCTCTTCTGACCAGGAAATCAAACTGGCAACATTTTTGCTTCTGGACAATGCTCTTAACTGACTAAGCTAACCAGCTAGGGTCTGAAGAAGATACTTTAACTCATGTTACGAAGTCTTTTATTTCAAAGATGTATAGAACTCCTATACATCTCCATAATAAGAAAAAGAAATAAGAATTAAAGGGAAAATGGTTTAAATACTTGAAGGTCTTCACAAAAGCAGATATAACCAAATGGTAAAAAAAAAACATTAAAAAGGGATTTCAATCTCATTAAATAAGGTAAATATAAATAAAAATAATACGGTATCAGTTCATCCTCTCCAGTCTGACAAATATTTAATCTGACAAGATTAAGTGTGCTGATAATGTATGATACAAGAACTCTGATACACTCCTGGTATAGTGTACAACCACTCTGGGAAATTATCTAGTAAAATTTAAGACACATTTAACCCTATGACTCAGCAATTCTGCTCCTGATATATGACACAGAAAAATCACTCTTATGTGCAACAGGACACATATACATAAATGATCAGAGCAACATTTTTCATAAAAACCAATAAATGAAAACAACTCAAATGTCTATCAACAGTAGAATGGACAAATTGTGGTTTATATACACAACAGAAAACTTTTTACCGAGATGGCAGTTGTTTACATGAGAATTTGCTTCATAATTACACATTTGGTGTATATTTCTCCTGGTACTTTAAAGTTACTTCTTTATGTTTCATAATTTTAAAAAATTCCTGGCCCTGAATGGCTGGCTCAGTGGTAGAGTGTCAGCCCAGTATGTGAAGTCCAGGATTTGATTCCTGGTCAAAAAGCACACAGGAGAAGCAACCATCTGCTTCTCCACCTCTCCTCCTCCTTTTCTCTCTCTCTCTGTTCTCCTCCCATAGTCATGGCTCAAATGGTTCAAACAAGTTGGCCCCAGGTGCTGAGGATGACTCCATGGCCTCACTTCAGGCACTAAAATAGCTCGGCTGGCCTGACCTGTAGTGGCGCAGTGGATTAAGCATCGACCTGGAAATGCTGAGGTTGCCGGTTCAAAATCCTGGGCTTGCCTGGTCAAGGCACATATGGGAGTTGATGCTTCCTGCTCCTCCCCCCCTTCTCTATCTCTCGCTCTCTTCTCTAAAATGAATAAATAAAAATAATTTAAAAAATAAAATAAAATAAAATAGCTCAGCTGCTGAGCAATAGAACAACGGCCCCAGATGGGCAGAGCATCGCCTGGTAGGGGGCTTGCCGGGTGGATCCCAGTCAGGGCACATGCAGGAGTCTGTCTCTCTGCCTCCTTGCCTCTAACTTAATAAATAAATAAATAATAAAATTAAAAATGCCTTATTATAAATGGCTGGACCATCATATCATTAGAACTTAAATGGAATATATAAATGCATACATATACATTTATACTACCCTAAATGGGAAGAATTCTATTTCCTAATTATGGTATTTTCCCACTTCCTTTCTTCCATTGGAATATACATAGTAGATACTCAGTAAGAGCTTAATTAACTCCAGAAGTAACTATTGAATAATACAACAGTACCAAATCATAAGATCACGTGAATCACCTAAAAAAAAAGATCACCTTATTATAACAGAGAAATTTAAGAATATAGGCTAGTATTATAAACCTTTAAGAAGGTGCAACAGATTAATATTTAACATTTATATCAAATTTTACTTCTCTGTATCACAGATTAAGTTACTAAAAGGCTCTATTCAATAGTGAATGCAAATATTATTAGTTTTCATAAGCAAGTATTCATCACTCTATCTAGTTTTCTGGGCAACCTGTCAAGTAATATATAATTTAAATTTTCTATTTGTTTAATTGCTCTTTCCTATCTTGTTTACCAGATCCATCGGCCATTTATGTAATTAAAGGAATTAATCAGCTAAATTACATACAACTTTCATTGTTCTCTTAAAACACTGACCCAATGTACGAAGTATAAGTAGATAAAAAAGTATTTGCCGATTAAAGAACTATTTCTATATATTTTTAAATCACATACGTGTCACTGACTGCTAGCTTTCCTAGTATCCACATTCTCCTCTTCTTCAAGGCATACACATTGAGAAGTTTTTCCAGCTTCTTATTAAATTGAATATGATTACTTGACTGAGTTTTGTCCAATGGATGTGAGAACTAATGAATACTACTTTCAGGTCTGGTTTATCAAGACCTTCCCTGTGCAATCCTTTTCCTTCTTCCCCTTCTGCTAACTAGATGCAGAGGACATGAGCCCTAAAGAATCTTGGAGCCTCATATTAAAGGTGCCTAGATCATTAACTCATCACATGAAGGTCATTCAACATATTTCGGCAATAAAGTGTTAAGTGAATGAGAAATAAAATTCTTTTTGCTAAGTCTTAGAGATTCTGCAGTTGGTGGTTTAAGCCAGTGGTTCTCAAAGTGTGCACCAGGGCGCATTGGTGCACCCTAGAAGATTTCCAGGTGCGCCCTATGGTACTCCAGAGAAATATGTGCCTGTTGGGGACCAAAAAACCAACAGGGTTTTTTGGAGTTTAGATTTTTGGGAGACAGAGGTGTGGGGAATTGGCTGTAAACTGACAGTCTGCTCAGCTCCCCACCTCACTTGCCTGATTAGGTTGCAAAAGGCTGTTAAGCTATGGTGCTGGATTGTTTACACTACCCCCCATGTTCCCCGGAAAGACTGGAGGCAAGTTTCTTCTATCCTTTGTTTGGTGTCAAGTTAAGATGATATGTATGATGGGAGTTTCCTGCACTCAACACAATTAAGAGTAAAAAGCGCCTGACCAGGTGGTGGCACAGTGGATAGAGTGTTGGACTGGGATGCAGAGGACCCAGGTTTGAGAACCTAAGGTTGCCAGCTTGACGTGGGCTCATCTGGTTTGAGCAAAGCTCATCAGCTTGGACCCAAGGTCGCTGGCTCGAGCAAGGGGTTACTCACTCTGCTGAAGGTCTGCGGTCAAGGCATATATGAGAAAGCCGTCAATGAACAACTAAAGTGTCACAACAAAAAACTAATGATTGATGCTTCTCATCTCTCTCCATTCCTGTCTGTCTGTCCCTACCTATCCCTCTCTCTGACTCTCTATGTAAAAAAAAAAAAAAAAAAAAAAGTAAAAAGAGAGGAATTCTTCAATGTATTGACAAGGAAATGAGTTTGCCTTTCAAATATATGTCCAAACATTGAAGAAATCACTAGGACACATCAGGCTCATGTTTCTCATAAACACAAGAATGAAAACACATTTGTGCTGGGACCTGCCGAATTTACTAAATCTTACTAAGAATGTATCTATATATATAAGATAACCTTTCTGTCATTTTTAAATTTTTAACCCCTCTTTTTTATGAATTCTAAAAAGAATAATTCAAAAAATAACATAAAAATGTTTTTTAATGTCAAAATAAATTTAATTTTGTCATGTTTATTTTGTTTAATTACCATAAAAGCACACTTGGACTTTATGTTTTTTTTCTTTAATATTTGACTTAATTATTCTAACATTTTTCTCAGGAATTTGTATATAGTGCACCTACAATTATTTTTAGGATTTTGAATGTGCCCCGACTTCAAAAAGTTTGAGAACCACTGGTTTAAGCAATTAGCCTATCCTGATTAACAGAGAACATCTGCCAATGAAAGCTACCAGCAACTCTGTTTCCTAATTTGTTACTATTGATATACTGAGAGCCTGCTGCTATCCTGTATGTCACTCATGTACGATTCAGAGATCATTTTAGCAGATATACGTATTAGGAAAAGGCGCCTCCTCTGGGAAGATGTAACTTCACAGGAAATAGCCTGGCAAGGCAACCAAATCTCTGTTAAGGAAAGAGGTCTCTTTCTCCAAGGAACAATGATAAGGCATTCGTTTGCTGAGAAAAGCCAGGACTGGATTTCAAGGTACCTACTCAATGAACTCTTGCTTAGTAAAGGCATAAATATATAAGTGTTCTAGAAGGTCCTGGACATACTTCTCTACTATTCCTTCTAACTATGACATTTTCTATGTCAACTATAATTCAGTATAACAAACATATTAATCATTCTGCATATATGCAAGGTAATTTTTAGGTAAAAAAATTCTTAAAATTAAGCTTTAAAATAAAATATTAAAATTTAGATGGTCAAATTATTTTTTTATTCTAATACATTTCAAGAAGAAACCCAGATGGTTATTCAAAATATATAAAGTAAATATTAAGTAAAATCCACTGCAAGCAAAGTATAAACATTCTTTTCAACATTATTAATTTAAAATCCCCTCCAGTTCCAGTTGTCCTGATGTTGTGTAAAATGAAGACTAGGGTAACTACTATGGAGGGCGATGGAAGGAATTCAGCCTGGCCAAGACATTTAAGTTACAGCACTACTTGCTCACAAAAATAATTAACTGCTTAGAAGCTGAGGTTGCTCATCTGAATAAGAGTTACAATGGTTATCTCCAATTACAAACAGGATATCCCCTGTCTCAAATTTCCTTAAGTGCAACCCATGGAGATTTAACCAAAGGTATACAATTATTCTGAGTATTAAAGTGATCTTACAAAATGCTTAGCACAGTGACTGGGACACTGAATATGTTATCACTTTATTCTTAAGCTTAACCACAAAATTCTATGACTACTGACCCTATTATAAACTATTGAATTCATTAACTAAAAAAAAAAAAAAAATTTACAAACAGTATTTCAAAAGTCACTCCCAAATCTTAATTCCAAGATTCTACCAATCTGCAATAACAGAATTCAAACTCTGTCTTTTAGTGGTTAATTAAGCATGTGTGTTAGAGATATACATAAAAATTAGGCAAATGGTGGGTAAACATTGTATATAAAACAATGTACATATTATATATAAAAACAACTCATTAATTTTCTAGTATGTTACATTAAAAATATTCTAAAACAAGAGATGGGAAGGTAAAAAACACCTCTTGCTTTGAATTTCTGTAAGAAGTTCTGAGAAGTCCTTGTGAATTTATTTTAAAAAGAAAAACCAGTAAAAAATGTGAATGGCAAATACAGCTAAATGCATTGCAAATAGCTACAAACATGACAATAAGCACAGACAGCAGTATTCAGAGAAATGAAACTTAAAATTAGGTACTATTTATAATCCAGCTTGGCAAAAACAAAACAAAACTGCCAATACCTACTCCTGGTAAGGGAGAGATGCGCCAGATTCTCCTGTACAGTAGTACCGCCTTCTCCACTGTGTCACTTTCAGCAGTTTCATTTACCCCCTACCAACCTATCAGTCACTTAATAGCCATCTAGGTTATCAGACCAATTTTTGGGGTATGACAGTGCTCGTGTTAAAGGAACCCTTATTTTACTTAATAATGGCTCTAAAGCTCAAGAGTAGTGATGTTGGCAATTCAGATATGCCAAAGAAAAGCCATAAAATGCTTCCTTTAAGTGAAAAGGTTAAAGCTCTAGACCTAATAAGGAAAGGAAAAAAAAGTCATATGCTTAGATCTATGGTAAGAATACATTTTCTACCTGTGAAATTTTGAAGGGAAAAGAAATTTGTGATAGTTTTACTGAGTGATATCACATTCACATAACTTTTATTACAGTATGTTTATTTGATATTATTAGATATTGTTGTTAGTCTCTTATTGTGCCTAACTTATAAATTAAACTTTATCACAGTTATGTATGTACAGTAGTTTCCCTTGATCTATGGGGGATATAGCCCAAGACGCTCAGTGGATGCATGAAACCACCACAGATAGTACCCTATTTAGACTGTCTTTTTCCTATACATACAATGGAAGCACTTTATGGCTTCGCTTTGGCATATACAAATTGCCAGCATCACTACTCTTGTATTTTGGGGCCATTATGACACAAAATAATGGTCATTTGAACACAAGCACTGCGATACCACAATAGTCAATCTGATAACCAAATAGCTACTACATGACTAACAGGCGGGTAGTGTATGTTGCACGTTCACAGTGGACAAAGGGATGATTCACATCGTGGAAGGGACAGAGCAGACTGCAGGAGATTTCATCACACTACTCAAAATGGTACGCAATTTAAAACTTAAGAGTTGTTTATTCCTGCATTTTCCATTAATAGTTTCAGACTGCAGTTGACCACAGGTAACTGAAACCATGGAAAGTGAAACCGTAGACAAGGGGGGCTCCTACACAGAAAAAATTGTAGCCTACTACATAGGGTTTGGTATCTGCAGTTTCAGAAATCCACTGGGGTCCTGAAACATACCCCTGAAGATAAAAGAGGACTACTATAAATCATTAGTGGAAATATAAATTGCTGTAACATTAAAATTTTTTTTTACTTATTAGAAAAATGTTTTTAACTGTTTTACCTATTAGTATGTATTAACATTTTTCATGCAGATTTGCTTTGTAGCAGGAATGTCTTTAGTATTAAAATAAAAGCACAGGTATAATAAGATAAACAAAAGTGTTCATTGCAGTATTGTTTTAAAAAATTTAAACCAATGTAGATGTTAAATAATTTATACCCATAATATGAACAATGACACTATCAATAAAATTGAGATCTTAATTCACTTGAGAAAAACATTGATGATAAAAATACCTATTAAATATGAAAGACAAGATGTAGAATAAGCTTAAGCATGATCCTATTTTTTAAAAGCATTTTTATTGACTCTATTAGGGTTACACTGGTTAAAAAATTATACAGGTTTCAGATGTACAACTCTATAATACATTACCTATATATTGCATTATGTGTTCACTACCCCAAGTGATTATATTTTTTTATAAAGGATTAAAAAACTACACATTAAATGAACACACATAAATGGAAAAGATTCATACCAAATATAAGAGGGTAAATTTGGAAAAAAATTTTAACAAGAATTAATTTTACCTTATGTACAGCTATATTATTTGAATTGCCAAAACTACATGTGCCCAGATAATGGGATGGAAAAGCTGTTAGCTTCATTGTTTTTACTGTATTTAATCCACAGGTATAAGAAAAGAATACAGGCCCTGGTCAGTTGGCTCAGTGGTAGAATGTCAGCCCAGCCTGTGGATGTCCTGGGTTGATTCCTGGTCAGGGCACACAGGAGAAGTGACCATCTGCTTCTCCACCGTTCCCCTCCTCCTTCTCTCTCCCCCTTTCTCTGTCTCTTCCCCTCCTGCATCCATGGTTCAATTGGTTCAAGCACATTGGCCCCAGAAGCTGAGGGTGGCTCCATGGAGCCTCTGCCTCAGGTGCTAAAAATAGCTAGGTTGCGAGCATGACCCCAGATGGACAGAGCATCAGCCCCAGATGGGGGTGGCCAGGTGGATCCTCATTGGGGTGCATGCAGGAGTCTCTCTCTCTCTCTCTCTCTCTCTCTCTCTCTCTCTCTCCCTATCTCCCCTCCTCTCACTTGGAAAAAGAAGGGGGGGGGAGAAAAGAATACAACCATCCATAATAGTAAATGACATGATATATACTTGAATTTATATTCTGAATAAATGTAACTAGAAGAGGAAACAGAATGCAAGCAATCTTATACTCTGCCTGAGAGTCTACCTTCAGATACAAAAAATACCAGCCATTGAAAGTACTTGCTCACTGCCAAAGATAATGCAAAAAGTCCTGAAATAAAGTATTAAGCCATGATGTAACATAAAACTTATCTATAAAACTGTTCCATGATTTCTAGTGGCAAATATTTATGTACCTTCTATAAATAGAAATGGAACTCTTTTCTTTTCACTTGGCCAAAGTACAACGAGTACTTTGTAGGACTACGCTTTTCAAAATGCCATGGAATGTATTGACTTTTTAAAATGTGCAAAGTACTGTATCTCTCAGAATTCACTCAGTAGTCGCTAAATGACAGTACACACAAATGACACTGATGATACTGTCATCTCATTTCAGCTTAGCAACAACTGTTAGTTACTTATTAACCCCACTGTGTAGAGGAGGAAACGGTTTAAGTAACTTATTTAGGGTGACTGTGTTAACAAATGGTAGATCCAGAATTACAATGCCAATGGTCTCATTCTGTTATTTTTTTTTTTACATCATACATATAGCCTGTGAAAATATGAGCTATTTTTAAAAGGGTAAGGATTAAAAAAGAAAAAGTCCTAGTACAGGGGGAGAAACAAGAAAATATAATAGAGAAAAAGTAGCAAAACCTGACAATGGTAGCAGATTAAACTGCAAAAAGTAAAAAATTGACCCAAAGCATCTGTAGCATAGCTAGACAGCAGCATATACCTGCGTATTGTTTAGTAATTGGAGTTTCTTTCATCAGAGATGATCTCTCACCTCATCCCATGCCATGCACCTCAGCACATACAAGACCCAAAATTTACCTCTCATCTCCCTTTACCCAGGGTTCATGACAACCTATTACTGGCATATTTAGTTATTTATACAGGTAACAGGCATTTCAGAGGCAATTCCCAACAAACAGAATGGTTTGGTTAATTATGTATGTATCACTATTGCTGATTTATGGTTAATTATGTATGTATCACTATTGCTGATTTAATGCTGCATAACAAACAACTCCAAAAATACCAATGGCTTACATTAAGTGCTAATTTCTTACTCATGAATTCAGGTTGACTGGAGCATCTCTGCTTCAGGTTGTGAGTAAAGTTCAGTTCTCTTTCACTTACATCATTCTGGGACCCAGTTGGAAGGGGCAGTAGTTTCCTGGGGGAAGCTCTTCTGTGGTAAAGGGCAGAAGTACAAGGGAGCTGAAAGAAGCCTGCCAGGCCTCTTGGAGCCTCAGCTCAGAAACGGCCTACTGTCACTTCCACCTCTACTTTATTAGTCCAAGTAAGCCATATGACCAAATCCAAAGTCAGTGAGTCAGAGATACATACATATTTCACCCCAAGGGAAAAGGTAAGAAATGATTAGTTGATGAACAATAACTCAATGTACCATAAACTCCAAGAGAAGTTCCCAGAAAAATTTCATTTGTGTTCAATAATGAACATGTAAACAGAGCAAGGTATTGGTCAAATAACTCATTACAATCAAATTCTCACATGACTATGAGCTAAGAGGAACAATAAATACGTTAATGACAGAATCAACAAGCAAAACCTCAGTATACTGGCACAGTGGCTAAAACTCAACACAATGAAATCTCATAGGAGTAAAAGTCCTGTGGGTTCAGTACAGGATAGAGAAGATCCAATTTAATGGCAATATATTTTAATGACTTGGTGGTTTCAAGATTAAGCTATCTAAAAGGGTAACACAACTCAGCCTTAACACAGTAATAATAACATCCTTGAATAACCAGTACATATGAAATATATTAGCACAATAAAAAATAAATAAAAACACAGAAGAAACAGTCTGCTCTTTTTTGAGCCAATCACATCTACAGGATTATTAAATTGGGTTCTGATCTGAGTATTAATATCTAAGAAATAATGACAGATAAAAGGTTTAAAACTGAGTCTCATAGGTCATTCAAATATAAATTGAATAAACTACAGAATTTTACGTCAGGGAAAGACTGGGAGTGGAATGTAGACCTGCAGAAAGAAATAAGAACAAGCATCACAGGTTGTCTTCAAATTCCTAAAATACTATCATGTACCCATGAAGGTTACTCGGAATGGAAGCTTTCTGCTCAACCTAAGTGGAAACTTTCTAACAAGAAGACAAATGGCTTAAGAGATAGAGAAATTACTACCACTGAATTCAGAAAGAGACAGCAAAGCCGGTAGAGATGGCAAATTTTTACTATACAGTGCCAAAGAGTAAATATTTTTTGCTTTGCAGGCCGTATAATTCCTGTGTCAACTACTCAACTCTGCCAATGTCATAAGAAAGCAACCACAGGTAACACGTAAACAAATGGGTATGGCCCTGACCAGTTGATTCAGTGGTACAGTGTCAGCCCGGCATGTGGATGTCGTGTATTCGATCCTGGGTCAGGGCACACAGAAGTAACCATTTGTTTCTCCACCCTTACCCCTCCCCTTCTCTCTTTCTCTCTCTCTTCCCTTCCACAGCCATGGCTCAATTGGTTCTAGCAAGTTGGCCCCGGGTGCTGAGAATGGCTCTGTGGAGCTTCCTGCCTCTGGTGCTAAAAATAGCTTGGTCGCCAAACAACTTCCACAGATAAGCAGAGCATGCCAGTAGGGGTTTGCCAGGTGGATCCCAGCTGGGTGCATGCAGAGTCTGGCTTTCTGTCTCCCCTCCTCTCATTAAAAAGAAAAAATGGGTATGACTACCGTCCAAATATACAGCATCTCTTGTCAGTAGCACTGTTGTTAATCCAACCTAGATCAGATGAATTAACAGCAAGAAGCAAATTTATTTGTCACATTAAATTTTTTATTGATATAATGTGTGTTCAGGGTACGCATATAGGCATTTAATTACAGGGATTTGCAATTTCACTCAATTTTGTGTGTAGGTAGTGCTGTGGAATGACAAAAAAGTTATCAATGTAATAGCAACTCTCTAATTTTAAGTAACAACATTTAGTTTTTCTACTTTTCTTTTTTCTTATGTATGACTGTTTTTTTTTTTCTTAATTCAGTGAGAGGAGGGGAGGCAGAGACAGACTCCCACATGCGCCCCAACCAGGATCCACCCAGCAAGCCCACTAGGTGCGATGCTCTGTCCATCTGGGGCCCTTGCTCCAAATGAGCTTTTCTTAGCACCTTAGATGGAGGCCATGAAGCCATCCTTAGCACCCGGGGCCAAGTGGCTCTAATCAAGCCATGGCTGCAGGAGAGGTAGAGAGAGAGAGAGAGAGAGAGAGAGAGAGAGAGAGAGAGAAGTGAGAGGGGAATGGTGGAGAAGCAGATGGTCGCTTCTCCTGTGTGCCCTGACTAGGAATCGAATCCGGGACATCCATATGCCAGGCCAACTCTTTACCAATTGAGCTAACTGGCCAGGGCTGTATGACTCTTTTAATTGTATTTATTGAAATGTAACTTGTTATATGTTCAATGTAAAAGTTTAACCTTGTATTTTATGTCTTTTTAAATTTCACTTTTCTAATATTGGTAATTCATTTTCATTATACTTTACAAAAGTGTCAGTCCACAAATTATCAGGAAAAAAGTCCTCACAACAGCTATCTCAAGAAGCACAACTCTAGTGCACAGGTTGGCAAATTACATCCTACCGTTTCTCTAAATGAATTTGACTGGAAAACATCTATTTATTTACCAATTGTCTATAGCTACTTTCACTCTACAGCAGCAAAGTTGAGTAACTGTGTCAGAGATCATCTGGTCTTCAATGTCTAAAATATTTATTATTTGGTCCTTTGCAAAAAATAATTGCCAACCTTTGCTCTAGATGGCTGGCAGAAGATAACGTTGGGAAGGCCTATTTTCCTCCCCCAATCATTCAAACCTGAGACATTACTGGAGCTCAGGATTCTTAAAATGACTAAACATTTCTGCCTGTAGAGAGAGGGCTAGAACTGAGGTTTAGATACTATTTACATATTATCATTGACAGGGAGTTAAAGGCATGTCAATGCCTTTACATGGTTTCTGTTTCTTGGTATCCAGAATTCAAATTTGCATGTCTAATTTTGATTTAAAAGAATATCTGATCCAGATAGGGGAAGACACACAAAATCGGGAAGACCCTAGAGAATCTTCAAGCCAGACACATAACAAGTATTGCAACTACAGGTGTGCATGTGGGTATGCACGCACATGCATGCATGAAGCAGAGAGAAAAAGAATCTTCTACAACCATAATTTTTATATAGCTGTAATTTTAATACTTTCAAAAACTGTTATCCTATATAGATTTCAAGAAGCAACAATGAAAACAGTAAATAAGACAATTATAGTTTGATGTGTTTTGGACTTTACTTATTGGAATTCAATACTAAAATCACATGTTAAGTCTGTAATGGTTATCTAATTCAACGCATATGGTTCAATTATTTTAAAATAATAAAATAATTTTTGTAAAAACTTATATCCAGGTCATTGTATTCTTTCATTGGCTGAAAATGCAAAGGCTATAAAATAGAAGGATATCCTGTTGTTCTGAGAACAATGCCTCACTATTACACACCTCTCAAATAATTTCCTATTATGATTTCTTTGAATCCCATTATAATATACATCATATATAATGAATATAAATTCTTGGAAGCCGCTGAAAAATACAAGTTGAGATTTGTTTTTAAACTTTCAACTTTATAATAAACAGTGCCCAAAATATTTTGAACACTGGTATCAAAGAGTCTATATATTCAATATTAACAAGTATTTGAGTTCTTCCTTTCAAGAAGTTATGAGTCACAAGGAATTATGATCTGTAACTCCTGGTTATAAACAGTTCATAGCCTAGTCAAGGTCTTCTACATAGTTTAAAAGTAAGCAATGTTTTGAATGTCTAATGGCACAGAAAAATATCTTTCTTAAAAACTATCAGCAATCTTTTTCTGGAGTATTGTAGACTGTAGGGAGAAATGCTACAATTACATAAGCCATAAAATACTTTTAAAAAGCTTTGGTACATGGCCCTGGCCAGTTGGCTCAGCAATAGAGCGTCGGCCTGGCGTGCAGGAGTCCCGGGTTCGATTCCCGGCCAGGGCACACAGGAGAGGCGCCCATCTGCTTCTCCACCCCTCCCCCTCTCCTTCCTCTCTGTCTCTCTCTTCCCCTCCTGCAGCCGAGGCTCCATTGGAGCAAAGATGGCCCGGGCCCTGGGGATGGCTCTGTGGTCTCTGCCTCAGGCACTAGAATGGCTCTGGATGCAACAGAGCAACGCCCCAGAGGGGCAGAGCATCGCCCCCTGGTGGGCATGCCGGGTGGATCCTGGTGGGGCGCATGCGGAAGTCTGTCTGACTGCCTCCCCGTTTCCAGCTTCAGAAAAATGAAAAAAAAAAAAAAAAGCTTTGGTACATATATACTATGGAATACTACTCAGCCATAAGAAATGATGACATCGGATCATTTACAACAACATGGATGGACCTTGATAACATTATACTGAGTGAAATAAGTAAATCAGAAAAAACTAAGAACTATATGATTCCATACATAGGTGGGACATAAAAATGAGACTCAGAGACATGGACAAGAGTGTGGCGGTTATGGGGTGGGGGGAGGAAAGGGAGAGGGTTGGGGGAGGGGAGGGGCACAAAGAAAACCAGTTAGAAGGTAACAAAAGACAATTTGACTTTGGGTGATGGGAATGCAGCATAATCAAATGTCAAAATAACCTGGAGATGTTCTCTCTGAACATATGTACTCTGATTTATCAATGTCACCCCATTAAAATTAATAAAAAAACTTGGCGTGGGGGGAGGTGTAGGAGGGTATGGGGGGATAGATGGTGAAGAAAAGAGACTTGAGTTGGAGTGATGGACACACAATACAATATACAGATAATGTATTGTAGACTTGTGTACCTGAAACCCATATAATTTTTTTAACCAATGTCACTCCAACAAATTCAATTTTAAAAATTGGCCAAAAGAACTATTAAGTACCTTTAAAAATAAAATGTACAGCCTGACCAGGTGATGGCACAGTGGATAGGGCATCAGCCTGGGATGCTGATTTCGAGACCCCAAGATTACCAGCTTGAGCCTGGGATCATAGACATGACCCCATGCTCGCTGGCTTGAACCCAAAGGTCGCTGGCTTGAGCAAGGTGTCACTGGTTTGGAGCCCCCTGGTCAAGGCACATATGAGAAAGCAATCAATGAACAACTAAGAAGCCACAACTATGAGTTGATGCTTCCCATCTCTCTCCCGTCCTATCTGTCCCTGTCTCTCTCTCGCTAAAAAAAAAAAAGAAAAAAGAAAAAAAGAAATAAAGAAAGAGGATCTAATTTTGAGCATTAACAATGAGAAGACTTAGTAACAGAATTAACCACAGTGGGTTCAGTCCAAAATTAAAATAAAGCATATAAATTTAGAAGAAAAACTATTAAAACATCAATGCTGAATGAAGTAAAAAGGGGAGAAAATAACCTTCCAAAAACAAAGTATACTTGAAGTATTTAGAGGGAAGTGTTTGATATCTATAATTTATTTTGAAATACATCCAAAATAAAATAGATTAATGAATGGTAACACAATCAATAAATGGATGGGTATGTAATAAAGTATACCAAATGGTAATGGTAGAATGTAGGTGGACTGTCATTCTTTTGACTTCGCTATATGTTTGGGTATATTCATAAAAAAGAGCACAAGAGTATATTAACATTTTAAAATTTTTATATTAACACCCTTTCAGTTGAAGAATTTACTGAGTACAATACAAAAAAATAATTGGAATGTGACTAATTTTATTCACAAAAACAGATTAAATGATTTGAATTACACAAATATGGAGAACTAGTTAAAAGCATACAAAGAATAATAGGAAATTAAATAGAAGAAAGGAGGGTCTCATTGATTTTGCACTAATCTTTTTAAGAAGTCAGAGAAAATATTTTTAAAAGCAGAGTACATACTTAGATAATTGACATCCAGGCTTTTAGAATCCTCAGAATTCCAGAACTGTTCCAAACCTAAAAATCAATGTTCTCTAAAAAAAAATCTTTGGTAGCAAAGAAGCATTTGCTTTCTTCCTGAAACCTGGGACATAATATAAAAATCTCAGATTAAAAGCCTGCTCTAAAATACTGTTTCCTAAGTAAATCAGAAAAAAACAGGAACTGCATTATTCCATACGTAGGTGGGACATAAAAGTGAAACTAAGAGACATTGATAAGAGTGTGGTGGTTACGGGGGGAGGGGGGAAAGAGAGAGGGAAAGGGGGAGGGGGAGTGGCACAAAGAAAACTAGATAGAAGGTGACAGAGGACAATCTGACTTTGGGTGATGGGTATGCAACATAATTGAAAGACAAGATAACCTGGACTTGTTGATCTTTGAATATATGTAACCTGATTTATTGATGTCGCCCCATTAAAAAAAGAAAATTATAATTTAAAAAAAAAAAGTGAAAAAAATAAAATAAAATAAAATACTGTTTCCTCGCCTTTGTTTTCAGTGCACTACAATTGGATTTTGAGTACATGCACACATTCATTTTCAATCTCTCTCTCTCTCTCTCTCTGTTTCTCTCTCACACACAGTGTCCTGCTCATCTCAGACTGCCTATCCATTTCTTCTGCTATGAAGTGTCTATTCATGACAAAGCATACTCTCATAAGAAATAAAGACAAATAACAACCCTACACGGTATTATTATTATTATTCTGTTTTACAGACTGGTAAACTGCCCAAAGTTACAGTTATTAAGTGGCAGAGCTCAGGATCAAACCATATTCTTAACCATCAGGCTACACAGCCCATTTAGAAAATTCTTATCCTTGAGACCCATTCTTAGCAAAGAAGTCAAAATTTCAAAATCACAAATTTTTAAAATTGGCCCCAGTGTTTAAAAACTGAACTAACCAGAACAAAGGAAGCCTCAAGTGTTTAAGAAATGGCTATCTTATTCCGACAGCAATTGATACCGAATGCCTTAGTCAGTCTTCCCTGATCATTCATTACTAGTATAGATTTTTCTTTCTGCTTATAATCTTGCTGCATATAACTGTGATTTGGAAACTATTTCAATTTGCTTATACTACACTCATTTACATATTTATTTATCCTACTTGATTATAAACCCTTTGAGGATAAGAATCAAGTTTTATTTATCTTTGCATCTATCCTGAAAATTTGATTTAAGAAACCATTTGTTCAGGAACTAAAAAAATTATTTAAACTAATAACCAATCACTAAAATAACAGTTAATAACATTTACAACAATTCATTAAAAACAAAATGTCCCTCTTGGGAGTATGCCCTTGCCTTTCCCCTTCTTCTGCGTCTGGAACTTGTTTCCTGAGCCTATGCCGCTCAGCTGGCTCACTTCTACCACCTCTGCAACTTCCTAAATAAACTGTCTCCTTATATTAAAAAAGAAAAAACAAACCCAAATGTTCCTTGAATCAATGTTTGGTTTATATTTATTAGTGTATAAAGAGTATAATTCTGCTAAAAGATACATATATGTATATAAAATGCTTTAAAATTGAAGTAAATGTCATTAAATTGATATAAAGGGTTCAATTTTACTACTACCAGAAATATATAAAGTTTTTGTAAACTACTTAAATGTAAACTTCATAAGGATTAACTTCTGAGAATATAAATGAGAAATTTACACTACATGAGCTACTTGTGGTTCTAAATTATTTGTGAAAAGACATGCTTCAATTTCCTTCTAGCAATACCACTTTTTCTCAGCTTAAGAATAACATTTTATTGATTCCTACTCTGAACTGCAATTTCCAACACAGCATTCTTCATTTCATGCATCAAATATTATTTAAGCACTTAAGATGTACCAGATACTCTAAGAGCCAGATATAAATCACAAGGAAGATATAATCCTGTATTCAAGGACTTTATAGATGGGGAAGGGAGGTGTGGATACTATCATAAAATGTTTCCTAGATAATTGTTAATGGTTCCCTCTTTTAAAATAAAAGCAACAGATCACCTTCTCCCTTCTCAGAAAAGTCATGAAGCAAGCCAACTTAGAGAACTAGAAAGTAAATCAGCTTACGCTAGAGAACAATGTTAACATAAAATAAAATTTCTGTTCATTATTTTTTCCCATACATCACAGTAAAGGGTTGGATCAAGTTTTATCTAACTGGAAGTTATGGTTGGGACCAGCTAATTTAAAATACGTCTATGTGGCTTAAACAAAATTCACTCTGGCGCCCTGGCCGGTTGGCTCAGCGGTAGAGCGTCGGCCTAGTGTGCGGAGGACCCGGTTCGATTCCCGGCCAGGGCACATAGGAGAAGCGCCCATTTGCTTCTCCACCCCTCCGCCGCGCTTTCCTCTCTGTCTCTCTCTTCCCCTCCCGCAGCCAAGGCTCCATTGGAGCAAAGATGGCCCGGGCGCTGGGCATGGCTCTGTGGCCTCTGCCTCAGGCGCTAGAGTGGCTCTGGTCGCAATATGGCGACGCCCAGGATGGGCAGAGCATCGCCCCCTGGGGGGCAGAGCACCGCCCCTGGTGGGCGTTCCGGGTGGATCCCGCTCGGGCGCATGCGGAGTCTGTCTGACTGTCTCTCCCTGTTTCCAGCTTCAGAAAAATGAAAAAAAAAAAAAAAAAAATTCACTCTGGCATGTTGTTGGGAGTGCCTCAAAGAAATAGGCAGCTCTACTTACTACGGAACAACTGACTCTCAGACACAACAAATAAGAGACCTGTGTGATTGCTGACTGTAAATGATATAACATACATAATAACAGAAAAACACGATTTCAAACATGAATCCTAAATTCAAACTCACCTGAACTAATAACTTAAAGTGCAAAGTTTCTTTCACATGGACATTACTATGAAGCAGTGTTCTAATGAGGAGCATTAAATGTGCATTTATTTAATAATGGATAATAAGTCTCCAACACCAGATGAACTAGCTTTATCTGTTTCTGAGTCTATCTCTCTTTAAACTAAGACTTAGTCTGATAGTAACCATGCCCTTTTCACTTTTAAGAAGAATGTAATTTAATACAGTGATTAAATCTTATCACAAAGTACTCAATGCTATATTTTTTCTTTTAATAAATACAAATTTATAAACACTTCATTTTGCAGCAACTGCTTCTCCTCTTTCAGGTTATATAATATCTTAGAATACATGCCCTCCTTTATAGTTCTAAAGCTTAAACTATGCATTTTATCAAATAAATTATCTACACACATCTACAGTTTTACCTACCATTTAAAAAAACTTTTAAAATTAATTTATTTATTCATTTTAGAGAGGAGAGAGAGAGAAAGAAAGGGGGAGCAGGAAGCATCAACTCCCATATGTGCCTCAACTGGACAAGCCCAGGGTTTCGAACTGGCAACCTCAGCATTCCAGGTCGATGCTTTATCCACTGTGCCACTACAGGTCAGGCCAAAAAACTCTTTCCCTGGCCGGTTGGCTCAGTGGTAGAGCGTCGGCCTGGCATGCAGGAGTCCTGGGTTCAATTCCCGGCCAGGGCACACAGGAGAAGCGCTAATTTGCTTCTCCACCCCTCCCCCTCTCCTTCCTCTCTGTCTCTCTCTTCCCCTCCCGCAGCCAAGGCTTCATTGGAACAAAGTTGGCCCGTGCACTGGGGGTGACTCTATGGCCTCTGCCTCAGGAGCTAGAATGGCTCTGGTTGCAACAGAGCAACGCCCTAGATGGGCAGAGCATCGCCCCCTGGTGGGCATGCCGGGTGGATCCTGGTTGGGCGCATGCGGGAGTATGTCTGACTGCCTCCCCGTTAACCAACTTCAGAAAAATACAAACAAAAAACCTCTTTTATAACATATTTACAAATAGTTTTTAACTTTCCCCAGCCAAATTAAATGTTAATTTTATTACCAATATAAAAATATTTATATTTGAAAAGAACATAATCTAATGTTTACTAACAATAACCTTACTACCTAACAGTGCCTGCCATATGTGAAGTCTTCATTGTTAGCTGAACTACACTATTAATAGTCCCTCAGTGGACAGGGTTGGATGGAAAAGCTGCACACTTATGCTTTTAATCCCTGCAGTGTTTCATTATTTACCTGAATGTCCTAAATCCCCCAGAACGTCTATAGTCAAACACAAGCATAAAGCCATCATGCTCAAGACTATGTCATCTCCTTCCACTAAAGATGTAGAAGACCATAATTCATAAATGGGATAGATGATGCCCCATCAATTACAGTAGTATTTATTGGCAGTCACTCCATTTTCTGGGCTCTCTTAAATAAAATGTATCCACTGACCATTTCTGAATGGTCTATTTAAAACTATTAATATACAAGAATGGATATTCTAACCATTTTGATTCTTTAGATATAATTCTAATGTTTCTGAGCTTCACAGACAGCCAGTCCGGGTTCTGGATCTCCTGCCCCACTGGGCTGGGTTCCACAGGGGGAATGGAGAGAGGATTGGAGCATGGATATTCAAAGTGTGGGCCCCCACAAGCCTATTGTTGGGTCCGGTAGAGGGGCTTAGCCATTCTCTGGGGGGCACAATCAGTCCCAGGCGAGGACTCGCTCAATCTTCCTCCATGAGACCAGCCAACATCATACTTAGTGGATAAAAATTAGAAGCAATCCCTTTAAGATCAGGAACAAGACAGGGGTTCCTTCTTTCACCGCTCTTACTCAACTTAGTTCTGGAAGCCCTACCCACAGCAATCAGACAAGAAAAAGAAATAAAAGGCATCCAAATTGGAAAATAAGAAGTAAAACTGTAATTATTTGCTGATGACAAGATACTTTACATAGGAAACCCTGAAGTCTCAGTCAAAAACCTACTAGATCTGATAAATGTATTCAGCAAGGAGGCAGAATATAAAATTAACATTCAGAAATCAGTGGCATTTTTAAACACCAACAATAAACTGTCAAGAGAAATTAAGGAAATAATCCCCTTCACTACTGCAACAAAAAAAATAAAATATCTACAAATAAATTTAACCAAGGAGTTGTAAAAGACTTGTAATCAGAAAATTATAAGACATTGAAAAAAGAAATCAAGGAAGATACAAACAAGTTGAAGCATATATCATATTCATAGATAGGATGAATTAACATCATTAAAATGTCTATATTACCCAAAGCGATCTATAAATTCAATGCAATTCCTATTAAAATACTAATGGCATACTTCACAGACTTAGAAAAAATATTTCAAAAACTTATATGGCATCAAAAAAGAACCCCAATAGCCTCAGCAATCTTGAAAATGCAGAACAAAGTGGAAGGTATCACACTTCCTGATATCAAGTTACACAAGGCCACTATGATCAAAACAGCTTGGTACTGGCATGAAAACAGGCATACAGATCAATGGAACAGAACAGAGAACCCAGAAATAAACCCATACCTTTTTCTTTTTCTTTTTTTTTTTTTTTTGTATTTTTATGAAGCTGGAAATGGGGAGAGACAGTCAGACAGACTCCCGCATGCGCCCGACCGGGATCCACCCGGCACGCCCACCAGGGGGCGGGCAACGCTCTGCCCACCAGGGGGCGATGCTCTGCCTCTCCGGGGCGTCCGCGCGTCGCTCTGTCGCGACCAGAGCCACTCTAGCGCCTGGGGCGGAGGCCAAGGAGCCATCCCCAGCGCCTAGGCCATTTCTGCTCCAATGGAGCCTCCCTGCGGGAGGGGAAGAGAGAGACAGAGAGGAAGGAGAGGGGGAGGGGTGGAGAAGCAGATGGGCGCTTCTCCTGTGTGCCCTGGCCGGGAATCGAACCCAGGACTCCTGCACGCCAGGCCAACGCTCTACCACTGAGCCAACCGGCCAGGGCCCATACCTCTTTCTTTTTAAGTGAGAGACATAGAGAGACAGAGAGAGACAGATAAGGACAGTCAGACAGGAAGGGAGAGAGATGAGAAGCATCAATTCTTCGTTGTGGCTCCTTAGTTGTTCATTGATTGCATTCTCATATCTTGACCAGGGTGTTCCAGCAGAGTCAGTGACCCCTTGCTCAAGTCAGTGACCTTTGGGCTCAAGCCAGCAACCATGGGGTCATATCTATGATCCCACACTCAAGCCAGCAACCCGTGTTCAAGTGGGATGAGCCCGCACTCAAGGTGATGACCTTGGGGTTTGTTTGTTTTTAATAGCATACACTTTTATAATTTTTTAATTTTTATTTTTATTTATTCATTTTAGAGAGGAGAGAGACAGAGACAGAGACAGACAGAGAGGAGAGAGAGATGGGGGGAGGAGGTGGAAGCATCAACTCCCATATGTGCCTTGACCAGGCAAGCCCCGGGTTTCGAACCGGAGACCTCAGCATTTCCAGGTCGACGCTTTATCTACTGCGCCACCACAGGTCAGGCGACCTTGGGGTTTTAAACCTGGGTCCACTGTGTCCCAGGATGAGGATCTATCCACTGTGCCACCTCCTAGTCAGGCATAAAGCAATGCTTTTATGGTCAACTGATATTTGACAAAGGAGGCGAAAGTATATAACTGAATAAAGATAGTCTCTTTAATAAATTGTGTTGGGAAAATTGGACAGGGACATGCAAAAAAACGAAATTAGACCACCAACTTACACCATTCACAAAAACAAACTCAAAATGGATAAAAGATTTAAATATAAGTCACAAAACCATAAAAATCTTGGAAGAAAACATAAGCAGTAAACTCTCTGATATCTCTCATAGCAATATTTTGGCCAATATATCTCCACGGGCAAGTGAAATAAATAAATGGGACTATATCAAACTAAAAAGCTCTTGCACAGCTAAAGACAACATTAACAAAATAAAAACACAACCCACACAATGGGAGAACATATTTGCCAATATGTCTGATAAGGAGTTAAAACCAAAATTTATAAAGAACTTCTAGAACTCAACACCAGAAAGGTAAACAATCCAGTTAAAAAATGGGCAAAGGGGCTGATGAGGTAGTGGTGCAGTAAATAGAGTACTGGATTGGGACCTAGGTTTGAAACCCTGAGGTCACCGGCTCGAGCACGGGCTCATCCAGCTTGGGCACAGGCTCACCACCTTGAGTGTGGGGTTGCTGGCTTGAATGTGGGATCATAAACATGACCCCATGGTTACTGGCTTAAACCCAAAGATCACTGGCTTGAGCAAGGAGTCATTTGCTCAGCGGCAGCCCCTCCCCCGCCATCAAGGCACATATGAGAAAGCAATCAATGAACAACAGGTACCGCAATGAAGAACTGATGCTTCTCATCTCTCTCCCATCCTGTCTTTCTGTCCCTATCTGTCCCTCTCTCTTTGTCAAAAAAAGGGGGGGGGGGACAAACGATCTGAATAGACACTTCTCCAAAGAGGACATATAGATTGGCCATCAGGCATATAAAAAAATGTTCAATGTCACTAATCATCAGAGAAATGCAAATTAAAACCACAGTGAGATACCACCTCACACCTGTCAGAATGGCTCTCATTAACAAATCAATACACAAAAGTGCTGGCGAGGTATGGAGAAAAAGGAACCCTCCTGCAATGCTGGTGGGAATACAGACTTGTGCAGCCACTGGGGAAAACAGTATGGCGCTTCCTAAAAAAATTAAAAAATGGAACTGCCTTTTGACCCAGCTATCCCACTGTTAGGAATATACTCTAAGAATCCCAAAACATTAATTCAAAAGAAGGTATACATCCCCATGTTTACTGCAGCATTGTTTACAAGAGTCAAGATCTAGAAACAGCCCAAGTGTCCATTAGTGGACAAGTGGATAAAAAAGCTGTGGTATATTTACACAACAGAATACTATGCAGCCATGAAAAAGCAAGCATTACCTTTTGCAACAGCATGGATGGACCTGGAAATTATAAGGCTAAGTGAAATGAGCCAGGCAGAGAAAGACAAATATCAGATTATCTCACTTATATTTGGAATTTAATGAACATAGTGGACTGAGGAATGGAACAGAGGGACAGCTGCCAGAGAAAAGGGGGATGAGGGGACAGGGTCAGAGAATATAAAGGGGTTAATAAAATTATATATACCTAACACATAGATACAGATAACAGGACAGCAAATCCCAGAGGGGAGGGAGTCTGGGAGAGGGGGACAAAGGGGGTGTAGTGGAGAGCATGTTGTTGGGTGGTGAGGTTGTTATATCGAGTGGGATACTTGAATCCATGTTAACATAAAATATTTTAATTAAGAAAAAATTAAAAGTCGTGGTACATATATACAATGGAATATTACTCAGCCATAAAAATTAATGAAATCTACCATTTGCAACAGCATAGATGAATTTTGACATTATGCTAAACGAAATAAGTCTGCCAGAGGGAGACAAATACTATATGATTTCACTTATATGTGGAATCTAAAGAAAGAATAGCCTGACCTGTGGTAGCGCAGTGGATAAAGCGTTGACCTGGAAATGCTGAGGTCGCCAGTTCGAAACCCTGGGCTTGCCTGGTCAAGGCACATATGGGAGTTAATGCTTCCAGCTCCTCCCCCCTGTCTCTCTCTCTCCTTTCTCTTTCTCTCTCTCTCTCTCTCTCTCTCTCTCTCTCTCCCCCTCCCTCCCTCCTCTTTAAAATGAATAAAGTAAAAATTTTAAAAAAGAAATTAACAACAAAAAAATAGTGATCGACTCATAGTCTCAAAGAACAGACTGATGGTTGCCAGAGGCATAGGATGAGTAGGAGAGCTGGGGAAAGAGGTGAAAGGATTAAGAAGTACAAATTGCTAGTTACAGGTCACCGGCTTGAGCACAGGCTCACCAGTTACAGCTCACCATGCACAGGGTCACCGGCTTGAGCATGGGATCATAGACATGACCCATGTTGCTGGCTCGGCTAGAGCCCCTCTTCCCCCCATCAAGGCACATATAAGAAAGCAATCAATGAATAACCAAAGTGCCACAACTACCAGTTGATGCTTCTCATCTCTCTCTACTTCCTGTTTGGCCCTGTCTGTCTCTCTTGCATGCGTGCTAAAATAATAGTAGTAGTAGTAGTAGTAATAGTAGTAGTAGTAAAAATAATAATATTGTGATAACTATGTATGGTATCAGGCAAGTAATTGAAATATCAAGTGGAACACTTTGTCAAGTATATAACTGCCTAGCCAGTATGCTGTACAACTAAAACTAATATAAGGTCTACCGGAAAGTTCTGTCCACAACAAGTTTCGAACGTAAGCACATGTTTATTTGGCGCATGTGTGCCTATTTTTATCACTTAATGTATACATACTGACGTAGCAAATTTAACTAAAACAAAGTTGATTCACGTTAGTCTTATGTGTGAAGCGATAGTGTACCCATGGCTACTGATAAAAGTTCATTTACTCCACTGTATTGTATACGAATTTCAACAAGGAAGAAATGCTACAGAAGCATGTAGAAATTTAATGAAAGTGTTTGGTGAAGGTACAGTTTCTGATAGGACATGCAGAAGATGATTTGAAAAATTCGAAACAGGTGATTTCGACCTTTCTGATAAGCCACGTTCTGGGCGACCATCTTTGATCAATGACGATGTTGTTAAGACCATGTTGGAGCAAGATCCTTTTCTGACAACATCGGAGATCGCAGAAAAGCTTAATTCAGCTCAGCAAACCATTTTGGACCATATTCGGAAGATAGGATTGCTGTGGAAATATATTATTTAATAAAGTTTATTGATGGTAAGAAAAATTTGTATTTTGTTTTATTCCAAAACGGACAGAACTTTCCAGTAGACCTTATATAAAATGACAGTGAATATAAACTGTAATTGAAAAATAATTAAAAAATAAATAAGGGGATTTAAAAATTAATTTTCCCTTCTAAAAGAAAAATTATGAAAATATTTAGAACTGAAACAAAAACTGGTGACACACACACATATGTAAATATATAACACATAGCTAAAAGGAACTAATCAGATATCCTAGAAATAAAGATTATGTTCACTAAAAAGCAACAAGTAAGGTAACACACTCAAATAGATACAGCTAAACAGAAAATTGGTGAATTAGAAGTTCAAACTGGATAACTAATCTAGAATACCACACATAAAACAAAGAAGAAAAAATGTACAACAGCAACTAACAAACATGAAAAACAGATTGAGAAGATTCAATTTATGACAATAAGAAGTTTTAGAATAAATTAATAGAAAGTATACATAATGAAGAAGTAATATTTACAGAAAACTGAAAATTTTCCAGAACTGAGAAGGTTCAGACTGACAAATGACCCTGGATTCCCAAAATGATCAATTGCCCATATTTAGAAAGAAGGTTTGGATATTCCAAGGCAAAAACAAAAACAAAAAAAGGATTATTCTACACTACAGGATAGCTTACTCTACTTTTTAATTCAAGTGTTATACTCTTTAAGGGTATGCTGCACTATTCAACAGTTTTGTAAAGGGAAACTGCCACAATATAGTCATTTATGTCAAGGGAACTAAAATGGGACCAGGAGGTCATGAAGAGGTTTGCCTTATGTTCATTCTACCTATGAACTTTTGAACCAGCTCTAAGACCATATCCTGAACTTTACTTCCTCTTCACCGTGGAAGCCAGATCATTTGTTCTCTTCATCTTGAAAGGATCCAATCCATCTCATTAGTCCCTGTCATTCATTTGCACAGAGGATCTAAACGAGATTTTAACTCTTGAATTTTCTTGCTTGCTGTAGAAGCACATCCTGGAACTTGGTTACCCAAAGTCTCACCACCCAGATCTGAACAACTCGTTTTGAACTAGTCATCACACCATGTTAAACAGCCAATAGGAGAAATTTCTTGTTATAACTTGTGGTTTCTGCCTTTATACACTCTGGCTTTCTCTGTCTTCCACAGAGCATGTTTCTGATTTTCTCCAAATCTATGCCTCCCAGATGGAAATCCTTTAAGACTCCAAATAAACAGATTTGTTTCACAGGCTCAAATCTATATTGGTCAACAATTTCATTCTGCAAAGAATCTAAAATAGCTTATCAGATTATGTGTAATACAATAGCATATACAAATCTATACAAAAAATAGAATTGGAGAAAATTAAACACAATAATAAAGACTAGATAAAAAGTTAGAATATGAATATAAAGGCTATAGTTCTCAGATTCAAATGTGAAAGCAAAAATGGAAAGTCATCAGTAATAAGAATTACACTGTCCAGCCTGACCTGTGGTGGCACAGTGGGATAGAGCAGTGGTCCTCAACCCCTGGGCTGCAGACCGGTACCAGTCCGTGGGCCATTTGGTACCGGTCCGCAGAGAAAGAATAAATAACTTACATTATTTCCATTTTTCTTATATTTAAGTCTGAACAATGTTTTATTTTTAAAAAATGACCAGATTCCCTCTGTTACATCCGTCTAAGACTCACTCTTGACGCTTGTCTTGGTCACGTGATACATTTATTTGTCCCACCCTAAAGGCCGGTCTGTGAAAATATTTTCTGACATTAAACTGGTCTGTGGCCCAAAAAGGGTTGGGGACCACTGGGATAGAGCATCCAGCTGGTACACTGAGGTCGCTGGTTCAAAATCCTGGGGCTTGCCTGGTCAAGACACATATGAGAGTTGATGCTTCCTGTTCCTCCCCCCTTCTCTCTCTCTCTCTCTCTCTCTCCTCTCTGAAAATTGAATAAAGTCTTTAAAAATTAAAAAAAAAAAAATTACACTGTCCAACCTGACCTGACCAGGCAGTGGCACAGGAGACAGAGTATCGGTCTGGGATGCTGAAGACACAGGTTTGAAGCCCTGAGGTCACCAGCTTGAGCGCAGACTCATTCAGCTTGAGCCTGGGGTCACTGGCTTGAGCATGGGATCATAGACCATGCCCCATGGTCGCTGGCATGATCTCAAAGGTCACTGGCTTGAAGCCCAAGGTTGCTGGCTTGAGCTCAAGGTAGCTGGCTTGAGCAAGGAAGGGGTCACTGGCTTGGCTGGAGCCCTCCAGTTAAAGCATCTATGAGAAATCAATCAATGAACAACTAAAGTGCGGTAACTATAAGTTGATGCTTCCATCTCTCTCCCTTCCTGTCTGTCCCTCTCTTCCTTCCTCTCTCTCTCTCTCTAAAAAAAAAGAACTGCACCATCCCAAGGAGAAGACATAGGGTAAACAAAGATGCTCCAAAGCTTCATATAACAAATGGTTTGTTAATGATCTGATAGGCAATATCCATAATAATATCCCTACAATAAATGTAGTCTATTTCATCAGGCTATTTCATATAAGGCTCTTACATGACATAGCTCCTGTCTGTTCCTCAGCTTCATCTCACACCACTCCCTGTATTACTTGGTAACATTCCAGCACTAACCAGTTTACAGCCCAAACTCTTGGATGAATGAACACACATACACACACATACACACACATACACACACATATATACACACACACACACCCCACTCAGCATCTTAACAACCCGAGCACCCTGGCATCATGCCAGTGTTGAAGTAGATGCTTGATGATGATGTTGAATTTTTAAAAGATTAAGACTAAACAAATTAGTAAGTAGATGGCGATTCTCTGATGTCGAACCACTACCTTAGTGAAAGCAGTTCTGCTGAGTGAAAATAATGTAGTCCCAAAACTCAGAATTCAGTTTGATTCAAAAATAAAACCCAGGCCTGACCAGGCGGTGGCGCAATGGATAGAGCGTCGAAATGGGATGTGGAGGACCCAAGTTCGAGACCCCAAGGTCGCCAGCTTGAGCGCGGGCTTGTCTGGTTTGAGCAAAGCTCATCAGCTTGGACCCAAGGTCACTGGCTTGAGCAAGGAGTTACTTGGTCTACTGGAGCCCCACGGTCAAGGCACATATGAGAAAGCAATCAATGAACAACTAAGGTGTTGCAACAAAAAACTAATGATTGATGCTCCTCATCTCTCTCCGTTCCTGTCTGTCTGTCCCTATCTATCCCTCTCTCTGACTCTCTGTCTCTGTAAAAAAAAAAAATTAAAAAAAAAAACTTAGAACAATTAAATCAGAGGTTGCACACTAGTATCCTTCAGATAGAAAAAGCCTTTCCACGTGCTTTATCTGTCATATAATACTCTAAGTAAAGAGGAGTATTAAACAAAAACTTTAAAGCAAAAGAATATATTACATAAAGATCTACCAATTATTTTATTTCAACACTTCTGGAAGATACAATTCCTTCCATCTGGGCATGTTGTAACTAGAACACATCTTTTGTCATCTGGATCTCTCTACTCTTTGTTCCTAGTGCTACACTTCAAAGTTACAAGTTATATTCAATTCACACACATACATGAAATCTATAATACAAGCTGTTGAAAATCTGAAGTCCCTTCAACTGTTTTCACAAATAGCATGATTTCCAGACCCACTACCATCCTTGGTCATCTTCTTTTGGATGCCCTTGAGTTTCCCAATATCTCTTTCAAATTGTGCCCAGAACTAGATTATTTAAGGGAAGGGATGGAAAAAGTAGAGGAGAGAAGACTCGGAGCAAGTTACTTTACTTGTTCATCTGTATAATGAGAATAATAGTTATTCCCCCAAAGGGTTATTAAAAAGCATGTTAGTTAACGCATGTAAGGTGCTTAGAACAAGTGCCTGACATAAAACATCTCATATATGTTGTTTAACCTTTAATGCAGAGAAAGTTAAGAGTCCACAAGATAAACTGAAACTTATAGATTGAGAAACAGAAGTATTTTTTTTAAACCCTAGTTTTGATCAATAGTTGGAGCAGGAGACTGAAACTCAACTAGTAGTACCAGGCAAAGAACAAATGAGTGAAGACATGTGCAGATCAGTGTGTCCTATGGAAAAGGAGGTGGGGAGGGAAGGCACATTAACATACAAAAAGGTTCAAAACCACAGCTCTAGTTTGAATTCTCTCCTCCATGTACTCCCTGTTTTATTCTGGCCTAACACTAAGTTTATTCATATAAATGATATTTAGGAAGGAAAAGAATAAAAGCAGCATAAGTAATAATTTCCTTTCACTCTTTTAAGATGTATGCTACAGAACAGCCAAAGTTTTGAAAAGACAAAACTTACTAGCAAATTTATGTGCCCAAGAATACAAACATTTACTCATAATCAGCATTTTTCTTTTAATAGTTTTTAAATTTTTAAAAACCAAACTGTATCAAGTATTTTTAGGAAAAAAATTAATCTGTTCTTTTCCTCAAATGTCTTTCTTCTTTTTCTTTCTGGTGCATTAGCCGGGAAGCAAGGAGGAAGAACGCCCGCAATTAGCAGACTTCAGGCCCCTCCATTGGGGAGCCCCGGGGTGCCCTGAAGATGCTGCCCACTGGGCATGCGCTGGGGATTTCCCCATGTGGACACCTCTGCAGGACAGAAAGGGGGGGGGGTCCCCTCTGCCAATCCCAGAAAGAACCAGACAATGGAGGAATGGGAAAAGGGTGCATCTGAGGTACGGTAAGGCATAACAGGCAAGGGCAGTTAGCTGAGGTCCTGCCCCATTGGGCAGAAGGGAGGCCTGATCACCCTCCGGAATTGTGATGGTCACCTCCACAGGGTTTAGGAGTGGCGACTTGTCACCTTCCACAGGTGGTGAGAGGTTGTGTGAAAGAGAGCAAGTACGGAGTGAATGAGACAAACAACAGGAGAGGGTTCCAATTCTTTTCCACGGGGCTGAAGCGAGTGTTGTGTCCCAAACTGCGGTTCTGTAGGGTGCCTCCTATGGCTAAGAGGCAGAACTGCATGCCGACGGTTTAGATTAGCCTGCCATAAGCCAAGGGGGTCCTATATCTCTGTGAGGGGAGAGGCCAGAGACGGACAAAGCGAGTGGGGTCCTCTCCAAATTTCTCCTACCTTTCCACAATCCCTTCGTATGGCGTGGCTGTTGTCTGATGAGAGGTATAGGAGGTTCACAGGAAAAACCCACTCCTCTGACCACAATGATCAGAATTTTAAGAAAGGGTTCTCGGGGGATTATGGAGTCACCATGTCCCCAAGGAAATTGAGAACCTTGTATGAACTAAAATGGCCCACATTTAGGGTCGGCTGGCTGGCAGAAGGAAGCCTAGACAGGTCCATTGTACAGAAAATGTGGCAGTTAGTCACTGGAGACCCAGGCTACCCTGACCAGTTTCCTTATATAGACACTTGGCTTCCTCTAGTTTTGCACCCTCCCCCTTGGCTTAGAGGTCAGGCATCCACTGTACTAGTAGCAAAGGCAGGAAAACGTTTCACCCAACCCAAGAAGCTGCTGCCGCCAGTACCAGAAATCTTAGCCTCTAATAAACCAGAAGAAGCAAAAAGCTTGGCCCCACCTCCTTACATACTGGCAAGGCTTAACCCTTCCATACCTGGCCCCTTGCCCAACTCAGACTGCCACAGACTCAGACCCATCATCACCAGGCCTATCAAGCTCCAGTATAAGCTCGCCCAAGCTGGAGCCATCTCCCACTGCCCCATCAGCGCTAGGCCCAAGCTCTCCCCGCTTGACTGGGAGGTTATGTTCAAGGACAGTGCCCAGTGTGCAGATACCTCTGAGAGAAGTGAGAAACACAGTAATAGATGGGGAGGGGCGCTTGGTGGAACAGCAAGTGCTAGTATATCAGCCTTTTACCACCACTGATCTCAATTGGAAGCACCATACTCCCTCTTATACAGAAAAGCCTCAGGCCTTGACAGATCTCATGCAATTCATATTTCAAACTCACAAACCTATGTGGGCGGATTGCCATCAGTTACTTCTCGCTCTGTTCAACACAGAAGAAAGGTGCCGAGTAATCCAAGCGGTGACTAAGTGGCTAGAGGACAATGCTCCTGAGAAACATCAGAACCCCTGGAAGTATACACAGGCCTAGTTGCCAGAAGATCCTAAGTGGGACTCAAATGATAAGGAGGGCCTGCAGCGGCTCAAGAAACACAGGGAGGCCCTCCTTCAAGGTTTATGAAAGGGAGGCCAGAGAGCTACTAACATCAACAAAGTGGCCGAGACTTTGCAAAGAAAAAAGACTCAAAACAATGCCTAGGCAATGTAAATATGTGCCGCCAAGGTCAACCCTCCCCAGTACAAGCAAGTGAGAATCTGCAGCTGCAAGACGGAAAAGTGGGGGCAAGGAGCCCAGGGCTAGAGGCCTCATGTTGAACTGAGCGTTTTATTAGCTCCCCCCGCAATGTCCAGCACATCTTAGCCCTGGTAGACACAGAATACATCCTAGGGGTGAACATGCTGGCTGGCCTGGCTGTGAGTACCACCCAGGGAAAATTCTGGTTGTGGGTATGAGTAGTGAAGACAGGGGACTACTGAGAGCTGAACAGCTGCACGCTGCTGTCCTGGACAGTACTGAGCTGATTGATCGGTTGACAGTGGAACTAGGACAATACCACTACGTAGTGGACTTGGTAATGCTTTCTTTTCTATTGACATTGATACTGCTGTCAAGAGCAGTTTGCCTTCATGTGGGAAGGCAATAGACATTTCAAGTATTATCACAGAGATATTTGCATAGCCCTACTCTGTCATGGCCTGGTGGCCCAATATTTGGCCACATGGAACCAGCCTGAGACAGTATGATTGTTTCATTACATTGACAACATGACACAAACCTCTGATTCTCTTGCAAATCTCAAAACGGCAGCCCAAGTTCTTCAAGAGGCCCTAACGGTCATAAGGTAAGCTGTGAATTTGGACAAGGTCCAAGGATCTGGGTTACTTTGCCAAGTTTTTAGGTGTTGTGTGGTTAGGTAAGACAAAGGCTATGCCTGAGGGAGTAATTAATAAAATTCAAGCCTACCCCCTGACTGGAGACTGTAAAACAGGTGCAGACCTATTCCCCCCTTGGGTTGCCATGGGGTAGAGAAGGTTACAGAAGCTGCTAGGAAAATATTTCTACACCCCTCTCCTAGTGACTCTGGCCAAGGAAGTCAGCCTGTGCTGCCCAGCTTGCCATCAGAACAATATAAAACAAGGGCCTCCAGTGGCCCCGAGTATCCAGTCTTATGGGGCAGCCCCCTCTGAGGACATGCAGGTAGATTTCACCAAGATGCCCAAAAGCCAAGGCTGCCAGTACTTGCTGGTGCTAGTATGCACCTACTCAGAATAGGTAGAAGCAGACCCTACCCAGACTGAAAAGGCCAGAGAAGTAACAAAGGCATTGCTCAGAGAAGTCATTCCAAGGTTTAGACTGCCACTTTGGATATGCCCGGACAACGGCTCTGCCTTTGTGGCTAAAGTAGTACAAGAGATGGCTCAAGTCTTAGGCATCACCTGGAAGCTTCATGCAGCATACTGCCCTCAGAGCTCAGGGAAGATGGAATGCATGACTAGAACTTTAAAGCTGGGGCTTAACAAGTTATATCCAGAAACAGGTCTTAAATAGGTACAAGCCCTACCTTCAATATTGTTTAAAACCCAGTGCAACCCATCCAAAAACACCAGATATTCACCATATAGGGTATTATACAATAGCCCCCCCCCCATTATACAGCTTTCCAGGGAGCTAGGAGGGACAGAGCTATACAGGCAGTCAGAGGCTCTAAGTAGAGTGGCCACAACCATTTCCAACCAGGTGTTAGAAAGGGCTCTGATCAGTCTGCTTGTTCCTGTTCATCCTTTTCCCCCAGGCCAGGAGATCAAGTGTAGGTCAAGGATTGAAATCCAGCTCCCCTCTGGCCCAAGGGGAAGGGACCCTAACCCGTAATCCTGACCACTCCTGCAGCTGCCAAGGTAGAAGCCATACCCACCTGGACTCACCACAGCCAGCTTAAGCCTGCAGCCCCTACAGAGACACCTTGTGGACAACACAGATGGACCCCACTGTTGGACGAATGAGTTGTATTTTCTGTTTTTTTTCTCACTCTTATTGTTAAGGATGGCTGTGCTCAAGTGGTGATGCTCTCACACGATACAGCTAATTGCCCTTCTTGCTTGGTAAGGGGCTTGGTTATGCTAATGTGTGTTGGGGGAGGGCTTTCATGCCAAAAGTTTTAAAAGGAGGCCATTTTGGAGAGAGGGACCACGTTCATGTAGAGAGGAAGAGCCCACGTTGTAACAGGACCAGGAGGCCACATGGAGGAGGCAGCCAAAATGGTGGAATGGTGAAGAGGAAGCCAGTTTGTGCAGGAGAAGGAGATGGGGAACAGAGACGAATAAGGCTGGTGGGGTCTTTGATTTTAGGAAAACCGGAAAGATTCTCCTGGTTGTGGAACAGGAGAACATGTGAGTGGGTTCTGTGCCCTGTGTGTTTGTTTTTTACTCGTTGGCCAGTATAAGTCTAGAATAAAGGAAAATGATCCACCAGTTTTTGGCTTTACTGTTTCTTTACAATCTGTCTGAATTAAATGCGAACCTACACGGGCCAGGCAGCTGTGATGATGGCTGTAGCTACTAGCCATACACCCGCCAATCCTTGTAAGCTGACACTGAAGATGATGACATGCCCTGCTCCAGCCACAAACCAGGAGCTGACTGGTCAACGTGCCACTGAGGCCTGAGGAACCTCGTTGAGGGCTCCTTATAATTGGACTATGGGGAGGGAGGGAAATCAGGGTAGAGGACTGTGAATTATGCGTCCATGTCACCAAAGAAGGCCAGAGTTTCCACCACTCTGATATTCTACAGTTTCTACGAGTGTGAAAGAACTCAAAAAGGATCCTGTACATATAATCAGACCCAATATTCAGTATGTGACCCAGGAAATAACCAGCCCTGGATCTGTTATAACCCTACAGCCCCCCACCCTCACCACAATAGTGTTTGAAGTAAAAGTAGCAATAGTGCTGGTAGGGAAAATAGACAGATAGACCAACAACAGCTCAAACCAGGGTCAAGGGAAACCCCGATCAGGTTATACTAAGGTTTGATGCATGTGCAGCTATAAGTCACTCAGCCAGAGGGTGTAGGTCTTTCAGCTAGAAGAAAAGCTATATAGCAAAAGAAAAAGCTCATTTTTACTTACCACTACCAAGCTCTCCCTCAGAGTTGGGATAAAAAAAAAAAAGTGAGACTCCAGTATGAAAGAGACTTCTGGAATCTCACAGGGGGGGATGAGGAAAGAAGGACTCGAAGGGCTGACTGAGTTAGTTTGAAAAAGTAACAAACCCAGCTGTGAAGCCCTTTATCAGCTCCCTGAAAAAATTTGCAACACAGGCAAGAAAAATATATATTTATTGATTTGAGAGAGAGAGAGAAACATCAATCTGTTGTTCCACTTACTTATGCATTCATTGGTTGATTCCTGTATGTGCCCTGACCAAGGAAGGAACCTGCAACCTTGGCATACGGGAAGGAAGCTCTAACTAACGAAGCTACCCAGTCAGGGCTCACCAAATGTATTTCTAACCATTATTGCAAACTGAGGTACACAAAAATAAAATGATTTTCAAAAATAAGTATCAACACGAACACAGAAAATAACCCTGAATTTTCTCTAAAAATAATTCTTATTGTTCTATGACAAGACTGGCAGAACAGAAAGCTCCAAGCATATAGCCCACCATTCCTAATAAGTTTACCAATGCTTCTTTAATAGCAATGTCCAGAAAGCTAACTGCACAAAGCTAAATTAAGTTACATTTTAAACTTCTACACAGATGAAATTTACCATAAAAGAACCTCAACACATACAAAGAACACTAAGTTGTTGGGTAGTATACCCAACTCTTTATAAATTTATTCCTTAAAATAATGAAAATAGAAAAAACTTTCAAGTACAACAGTGTGATACCACAGGCTCTGTGACAGGGTGTCAGTGTTTGCTCCGTGTTTGTCCTTAGGCAAGGAGCCGCCCCTAAAGTCCACAATCTTTTCCTGCTCCTTCTCTCCAGCCACAGTAACCTTTTATATCCTTCATTCACTAGCAGCATTCTGCCAAAGGCTACAGGAAGTATATTAATACACAGAACTTGCCTTTAGCGATTTCAGCTGGAGTACTGCAAATGATTTTACCAACACCTCAGTGGTTAGCTACAGTCAAAAGTCAGGGTTGATTTTACCCTAACATTTAATGTTGTTTAGTGACTTATATGGCTTCTGTACTTTCAAAGAATAGATATGCAACATATCTGTTATTTCTGGAGAATTACAAAATGAATTTCACAAACTATGTTTAAAAATAAACATTAATACTTTGTAAAAAAATTGAAAGTACCAAGCAACTTGAAAAAGTTCAGGGCCCAAATACCTTCAAGTATAAATATTAGGTTATGCAATATTATTTTCTTTCTTTCTTTTAACATTCCCCTAAAAATGTATTACAAGTTTACTCTGCATGTGCTTGAGGTACTATTTATCAAATTGCTGTCATATGATCAATCCCACTTGAATTCTTCTCCTTTATAATATTTTCCTCTTGGGATGGTTCATCTGTGTGCTCTCTGAATTTCTAAAATAATGCTCGCCTGACCTGTGGTGGCACAGTGGATAAAGCGTTGACCTGGAAATGCTGAGGTCGCCGATTCGAAACCCTGGGCTTGCCTGGTCAAGGCACATATGGGAGTTGATGCTTCCAGCTCCTCCCTCCCCCCTTCTCTTTCTGTCTCCTCTCTCTCTCTCTCTCTCTCTCTCTCTGTCTCTCCCTCTCCTCTCTAAAATGAATAAATAAATTAAAAAAATTAAAATAATGCTCAACATTTTGACCAACCAATCCTTTGTATAGAGGATGACAACATACACTACTGGCAAAAATTCTATAAAGGTCATTTTCCCCAACTGACTATACTGCCATCAGAGGCTCATTATTATTATTGTTGTTGTTGTTGTTGTTGATTTGAGGCAGGGGAGGAGAGAGATGAGAAGCATCAACTCATAGTTGTTTCACTTTAGTTGTTTACTGATTGCTTCTCTTATGTGCCTAGACCTGCGGACAGGGCGGTGCTTAGGGGAGCAGTGACCCCTTGCTCAAGCCAGTGACCTTCAGCTTCAAGCTAGCTATCTTTGGGCTCAAGCCAGCAGCCTGGGGATCACATCAACAATCCTGCAGCTTAAGTCAGCGACCCCACACTCAAGCCAGCAACCTGGGGGTTTAGAACCAGAGACCTCAGTATTCCAGGTCAATGCTTTATCCACTGTGCCACCACCAGTCAGTAAATACCATCAGTGACTTTGAAGAGAAAGAACTTAATACATTTAATTTAAAAACAACACATAACCATAAAATATAAACTCTTAGAGTGCTAGGGCTTTTTCTTTCTTTTTGGGCACTGCTATAGTCATCGTACCTAGAAGAGTGCTCAATAAATATATTCTCAACAAATGAAAACTGGTCTCTCTTAAAATAAACTTCTAAATTTAAAATAGTACTTTATAAACAAAATTAAATGTAGTAAATCTTTCCAGAGCATAGATTCCCATTCATCTTATGATCTAAAGTAAGAAAACATCAACATTCACAAGACTGAGCTCCTGACAGAGATAACTCACCAGACAAAAGCATTAAAAAGGAACCAAAACACAGCCACCATATTTTTGAAGACAATTTTTAAATTGATAAAACTGACAGAGGAAGTAAAAAGTTCAAAGCAGTTGCTCACATAAATTGTGATTCCATCCTTTTGAAGTATTTGAATAGTTATGACTATTTAGATGATGTACCAATGACAAATAATAGCCAAACCTATGGAACTTCACCCAAAAAGAAAGCTTAATAATATTGTCATTACCAAATATTAGTAGACAGTTGGTAACAAAAATGTTTTACATACCTCCAATTTAACAACTAGCAGACTCTCTAAAGTCCCATAAAAATGACAAACATTCCCATTTTCAGTTGATTTTAAAATATATATAAAAATAGCCCTGGCCAGTTGGTTCAGTGGTAGACCATCAGAGCAGTGTGTGGATGTCCTGGGTTCGATTCCCAGTCAGGGGACACAGGAGAGGTGATCTTCTGCTTCTCTCCCACACCCTCTCCTCCTCTCCATTCTCTCTCTCTCCTCCTACCACAGCCATGGCTCGACTGATTTGAGTACATCGTCCCCAGGTGCTGAGGATGGCTCAGTGGTGACTCTACCTCAGAGGCTAAAAATAGTTCAGTTGCAAGCATGGCCCCAGATGGGCAGAGCATCAGCCCCAGACAGGGGTTGCCAGGTGGATCCCAGTCAGGGCGCATGCGGTAGTCTGTCTCTCTGTCTCTCTGCCTCTCTGCCTCCCTGCCCCTCACTTAATAAAAATAAATAAATAAATAAAGTCACAAAATATTTAAACTGTATACATATTCATAGAAAAAAGGTTATATGATAAAACATTAACTAATTCATAAAAAAACTATAGTTTCAAGAATGGGGGTACAGATAATACTTTCTATCTGATTTCCAAAACTTTCTATAAACAATCTTTCAGGTTTTATTACATCCATATGAAAAAAAGTGTACAGCTCTATAAAATCACAACAGAGACTTGAAATATTCTGTCTGTTCTTCACATAACTTTATTAACTTATAGTGAAATAATAAACATATGCATATGTACACACAAAATAATATATAAAACCTTCTTAGGAAATTACTGCAGGAAATATCTGCCCCCCCCAAAAAAAAACCACAAGGGAAACTAATTAAGAAAAAAAATAGGACCCAAGAATCGATGCATCCAACACAAGAAAGCAGTAAATATTCAAATAAGAGCTATACAGCAAACACAGATGAAACCTAGATTTAAACAAGAGGCCACAAGCTTAAAAAAAGAGGTCTCCAACAAAACAGAGATTTTCATAAACTTGAAATCTTTCCAGTATTTAAAATATTGGAAAACCAGAACCTGGCCAGTTGGCTCAGCGGTAGAGCATCGGCCCGGAGTGTAGAAGTCCCAAGTTCAATTCCCAGCCAGGACACACAGGAGAAGTACCAATCTGTTTCTCCACCCTTCCCCCTCTCCTTTCTCTCTATCTCTCTCTTCCCCTCCCGCAGCCAAGGCTCCACTGGAGCAAAGTTGGCCTGGTCACTGAGGATGGCTCCATGGCCTCCTCCTCAGTGGCTAGAATGGCTCCAATTGCTGCGGAGCAACGCCCCCTGGTGGGCATGCCGGGTGGATCCCAGTTAGGCACACATGGGAGTCTATCTGTCTCCCCCAGCCCCTCACGCCCGCTTCTCACTATGGAAAAAAATACTATAAATTAAATAAATAAATAATAAAATAAAATATTAGAAAACCAGAGAAAAACTAAAGAAACACAGAATAAATAGAGATGTTCATAGTTTGTAAGTCTCAATATTATCAAGATGTTAATTCTCCCCAAACTGACTTTAAGATTCAAAGCAATCCCGCCTGACCAGGCAGTAGCACAGTGGATGGAGCATCTGAGTGGGACATGGAGGACCAAGGTTTGAAACCCCGAGGTCACTGAGCACAGGGTCGCTGGCTTGAGCATGGGATGATCAACATGACCCCATGGTCGCTGGCTTGAGCCACTGGCTTGAGCTTAAAGGTCACTGGCTAGAAGCTCAAGGTCACTGGCTTGAACCCAAGGTTGCTGGCTTGAACAAGGGGTCACTGGCTCAGCTGTACACCCGCTCCCCCATCAAGCTTCATAAGAGAAAGCAATCAGTGACCAACTACGGAGCCTCAATGAAGAATTGATGTTTCTCATCTCTCTCCCTTCCTGTCTGTCTGTCCCTCTTTCTGCCTCTCTAAAAAAAAAAAAAGATTCAAAGTAATCCCATTCAAAACCCCAACCTGCATGCTGGAGAAATTAACAAAATGATTCTAAAATGTATAAGCAAATATAAAGGGGCAAAAATAATGTAGGCTCTTATACTACCAGGTATCAGGACGTATTATAGATTTATAGTAATTAAAACAGTACAGCAATGGCAAAAAGATTTCATAAAATTAATGAAATAACGTCTGATATAGACTTACACATATATACTGCTCACAAAAATTAAGGGATATTTCAAAATGAATATGAAACTATAAAATATCTCCTAATTTTTGTGAGTAGTATAGTTACACAAAATACCATTTTAACACAGTGTGTGGGGTGGGGAGATACTTTTCAATATATGGTACTGCCTGTACTGGACATCTATACTTAAAATGAAATCTTGACCCCAGTGTCACATCATACACAAGAGTTTACTTCAGACAGGTCATGGAACTAAATGTAAAAGATTAAACAATAAAAATTCCAGAACATCACATAACATCTTAGGTAGCAATATATCCTTGAGTAAGTCATAAAGAAACATTGACTCTAAAAGAAAATAAATTTGATTTCATTAAAGTTAATAACTTGTTTTCATCAAAAAGAAACTAATAAATAAAAAGCAAGTCACAAAACATGACATGTCTTCATGAGATCGAAGAGATATCTATTAATACATACGGGGTTGACAAAAGTTTACAGTTCTACTATAAATAAATAATATAATAAAAAATAATAATGCAAGAATAAACTAAACTGTTTTGTAAACTCACAACTGTAAACCTACTTTTGCTACCCCATAGATCTAACAAAGGATTCAAACCCAGAATACGTAAATACTATAAATCATTAGGAAAAAGACCAGCAAGAGACTTTTAACAGGTTCTTCATTAAACAAAACACCCAAATGTCCAATATTAAAAGCTTCTCCACTTCATTAGTCATCTGGAAAATGCTAATCAAACCCACAATTCTTTCACCCAATATAAATTAGAAAGACTAAAATGAAAACACAGATAAACCAAGGTTTTAAAGCAACAACTATCATTTGCTGCTGGTAGTAACTTAAACACTCACTTTAAAAAATCATTGCATAATATCTTCCAAAGCTGAACACATACCCTGTGGCATAGCAAATCCTCTCCTTAGTTCTATACTCAACAGACAAAATTCATAGTCACCAAAAGACACATACAAGAATGTTCACAGCAGCACTATTCATAATAATTTCAGTTACAATAATGCTATAATTAGAAGGACAAACAATGGTAAGTATTTGTGAGGATGTGGAAGAACTAGAATCTTCATAGATTGCAGGTGAGAAAGCAAAATTGTATAGCCAATTTGAAAAACATTTTGGCTATTTCTTAAAAAGTTAAACATAAATTTACCCAATGACCTAGTAATTCCAATCCTAGGTATACACTCAAGAATATAAAAAAAACACATGTCCAAATAAAGAGTAATTAATGAATGTCTAATGCAGCATTACATATAATAGCTATACCTGAAAACAATCCAACTATCCATCAATTAGTGAATGAATAAAACATAATGTATATCCAGAAGCAGATTAAGGTTGGTTGAGGCCCCAAGTGCAGAAAAAAATATTGGGCCCCTTAAAAAAGAGAGAGAGACAGGGAAAATAAAAATACATATTAACCATATTTTAAAATAAATAAAAGATATTATATACTATTAATGTTAAAATTGCACGTATGAAACCAAACTTGATGTCATTAGAAAAAAGTGTAAAGTTGGGGTTTTGCAGGGCCCTTCAGAAGTCGGGGCCCAGGGCATGCACCTGGTACGCTCACCGTTAAATCCGCCTCTGTATATATCCCTGCCATGAAATACTACTCCCCAATAAAAAGGAATAAAATACTAGTACAAAAAACATGTAGGACTTCAAAAATATTTGCTAAGTGAAAGAAACCAGACAAGACTATATACCATAAGAATACATTTTTATGACATATTCTAAAAACTTATAGATATAAAACTGATGGTTGCCTCAGGCAACAAAGATTGACTGCAAACATGTACTGTACATGAAACGAAACTCACTGGGTTAATGGAAATGTTCTGTGACTGAAATGTGCTGATGGCTGCATAACTATGAATTTACTAAAAATCATTTCATTATACATTAAAATAAATAAATCGTTAATGTTACACATATTATGCCTCAAAAAAGTATTTTTCAAAAGTAACCAGTGCCAGATCAGGGTGGTGGCGCAGTGGATAGAGCATTGACCTGGGACGCTGAGGACCCAGGTTCAAAATCTCGGGGTCCCTGGCTTGAGTGTGGGATCACAGACATGACCGCATGGTTCACTGACTTGAAGCCCAAGGTCATTGGCTTAAGCAAGGGGTCACTGGCTTGCCTGAGGCTCCCCACCCCCATCATGTCACCTATGAGAAAGTAATCAATGAACAACTAAAGTGCCGCAACTACAAGTTGATACTTCTCATCTGTTTCCCTTCCTGTCTGAGGTCTCTCTCTCTTTAAAAAAAATAAATAAATAAATAAATAGGCCCTGGCCGGTTGGCTCGGCGGTGGAGCGTCGGCCTGGCGTGCGGGGGACTCGGGTTCGATTCCTGGCCAGGGCACATAGGAGAGGCGCCCATTTGCTTCTCCACCCCCCCCCCCTTCCTCTCTGTCTCTCTCTTCCCCTCCAGCAGCCAAGGCTCCATTGGAGCGGAGATGGCCCGGGCGCTGGGGATGGCTCCTTGGCCTCTGCCCCGGGCGCTGGAGTGGCTCTGGTCGAGGCAGAGCTACGCCCCGGAGGGGCAGAGCATCACCCCCTGGTGGGCAGAGCGTCGCCCCTGGTGGGCATGCCGGGTGGATCCTGGTTGGGCACATGCGGGAGTCTGTCTGACTGTCTATCCCCGTTTCCAGCTTCGGAAAAATGCAATAAATAAATAAATAAATAACCATCAAGGGATAGCTAGTGGGAGCTATATAGGAAACAAGCTGGGTAATGGCTAATAAGAATTCACTGCTCTAATTCCTTCTACTTCAAATGGGCTTGAAATTTTTTAATTATAAAAAGTTTAAAAAAACACACCCAACTTTTAAAAATCAGCAAAAGATTTGAACAAACAGTTTACCAAAGAATATGGACAGGTAGTAAATAAGAACTGGAAGAAATGAAATTGATGCTTATCATCATTAGCTTTTAGATAAACACATATTAAAACCACAATGAATACCACTACGAATCTATTACAATATCTAAAATGGAAGACTATTATCCAGTCTTGGGGAGGATACGAAACAACTGGTACTCTCAGTTATATACTGCTGGTAGGAAGGTAAAATGGTACAACCTCCTTGGAAAATAATTTGGAAGTTACTTAAGAAGTTAAAAATGAACCAGCCAGTCTACTCCTATGTGTTTACTCAAGAGAAATGAAACCATCTGTCCACACACAGCTGTTCATAGCAGCTTTATTTATAAAAATCAAAAAATAGAAACAACTCAAATGTCCATCAACAGGTGAATAAACTGTGCTATATCCATACAATGGAATACTATATACTTGGTAATAAAAAGAACTAGACAACATAAATTGCAAAATAATTATGCTGCATGAAAAAAAACACAGACAAAACAGAGTCCATACTGAATGATTCCATTATATAGAATTAAATTAAAATTCTGAAAAATGTGGCCCTGACCAGTTGACTTAGCGGTAGGGCGTCAGCTCAGCGTGTAGAGAAGTCCCAGGTTTGATTCCAGGTCAGGGCACAAAGAACAAGCAACCATCTACTTCTCCACCTCTACCTCCCACCTCTCTCTCTCTTCTCCCCTGCCCTCCCCCCAGCCATGACTCAAATGAGCAAGTTGGCTCTCGGTGCTGAGGATGGCTCCATGGCCTTGCTAAAATAGCTCAGCTGCTGAGCAATAGAACAGCGGCCCCAGATAGGCAACACATCAGCCCCAGACGGGGGTTGCCAGGTGGTGGATCCTGGTCGGGTGCATGCGAGAATCTGTCTCTCCACTTCCCTGCCTGTCACGTGATTTAAAAAAAATTCTGAAAAATGCAAACTAATTGATAATGATGAAAGTAGATGAGGGATTTTCTGAGGATGAAGAAGAAAAGGGAATCAAGGAGGGGTGAGTGGAAGAAAGGGATTATAAATGGGATCTGAGAAAACTTTCAGAGGTTACAGATATGATGTGTTCATTACCTTGACTGTGATGATAGTTTCACAAGTATATGCAAGTCAAAACTTACAAATGTGTAAGTTGTACAGTTTACCATATATCAAACATATCTCAATACGGTTGCTTGTGAAAGGTCAGTATAGTGTACACTTGTGTGAGAGTGAAGGTACTAATGGCTTTGGAACAAGATGGACTTCTGGGACAGTGTTAATGTTCTGTTTCTCGATCCAGGTACTAACTGTACACTTATGATCTGTATACTTTCCTGTATGCATGCTTTGTGTCAATTTTTTTTTTTTTTTTTTTGTATTTTTCTGAAGTTGGAAATGGGGAGGCAGTCAGACAGATTCCCGCATGCGCCCGACCGGGATCCACCCAGCATGCCCACCAGGGGGCGATGCTCTGCCCATCTGGGGCATCGCTCTGTTGTAACCAGAGCCATTCTAGCGCCTGAGGCAGAGGCCATAGACCCATCCTCAGCGCCCAGACCAACTTTGCTCCAATGGAGCCTTGGCTGCAGGGACAGCCAAGAGAGAGAGACAGAGAGGAAGGAGAGGGGGAGGGGTGGAGAAGCAGATGGGTGCTTCTCCTGTGTGCCCTGGCCAGGAATCAAACCCGGGACTCCTGCACGCCAGGCCGATGCTCTACCACTGAGCCAACCGGCCAGGGCTTGTGTCAATTTTTAAAAGCCTTTTTAATAAAAGAAAACAAGATACAACTACACAGCCAATAAAAAAATCACTCAATTTTAGAGACTACCAAGTGTCTATAAAGATACAAAGTAACTGGACCTCACATACACTGTTGCTGAAAGTATAAACTACAATAGTACAACCATTTTGGAAAACTGGCTATATCAACTAAAGTGGAAGACAGATAATATCTAAGTATATATACCCAATGGCCCAGCAGTTCTTCTGGTATATGCCTAACATACATCCATATGTTCATCAAAAGACATGGATAAAACTTTTGCTTAGAAGCATTAGTCAAAATCATCTACAACTGAAAACAACTCAGATCTTAATCAGCAGTAAACTAGAAAAGCAAACTGGGCATAGTCATTCAGTGGATACTATCATATAGTAATGAAAAAGAATGAACTACTCCTACATGCAACATGTAAGAAGCTCAAAAAATATATGCTGAATAAAATAAAATCAGATACAGAAGAATACAGATTACATGATACCCTTCAATTTAAATTCAAAAATAGTGAGAAAGCCAAAGGTAACAACTATTCTGATAAAAGTCAGTGTACTGCTTACTACTGGAAGGTATGAATAATGATTGCTTCTGGGGTCAGGGCAATGCTCTTTATCTTAATCTGGGTACTTGACTTAAACAGAGTTACTTGACTCTGTTTGCTTTATAAAAATTTATCAAACAGTATACTCAAGATTTGTCCATCTTATTGTTTCATATATATGTTATACTTCAATTTAAAAATTTTCAACTCTATACTGAGCCAGAAAAGGAAAAAAAAAGAATTTAAATAGTGCAGTTGTCCTCTCTGACCACACCTTATCACCAACAAGGGTATGTCCTCAGGGAATGCAAATAAGCCAGACATATTCAGTGCACACTGATTATGCATTCTTTCTGATCCACAGAAAGAACGTATCAATTATTTTAGTGGTTTCTCTATTATTGACAAGAAGTAAAAACACTTTTGCCAACCAAAGAGAAGGGTAGAGATAGCTTTGTCTACATCCTCAAGAAATAAACTGAAAAATTAATTTTAAAAACACTGAAGAGTAAGAACTACTAAGAAAAATCATCTAAAAAGCAAAAGTGACAAACAAGAGCCATCAAAGTGGCTCTCCATAAATGTGTTCTACTGTCCCAAGCATAGAGACACTGGAACATTTTTAATTAATTTCTAAATGCAATTATTCTATGTAATATTGAAATATACATTGTTTGGTATCTTGCAGTTCATAGACATTATTATATACAATAAAAGTACATAAGCAAAATCAGGTATAATCAATTTAATGGACACTTAAAGAAATTTTTCAAAAGTAAATCTGACTGCTCTGTAAAATGTAATTCCATTGTACTGTGTACACAGAACACACAAATACACATATCTGTACATATATAACTATACATATATAAATATGTAAATGTATTTAATAGAACAAGAGGCAAAAGCCTAAATTTAGCATTTAGAGTTAGAAAAGCAACAAAGGCATTAAAATAGTAGTAAATTATATTGAAAAGAGTAGGATGGAAAAAAATGCCTTAGGAAGCTAATTTCTCATTTATTATAAAAAGTAATCAAGCAACGTTTAGAGCTGATAAATCAAGAATTGGTTATAAGCCTATTATTCAAAGATATAAAAATGATCAAGAGAACAAAAATAAGCAACACTTCTAATCTTTTCTTTGAGGAAGGAGACAGGAGGGGGGCAGAGGACTACTACTTTTCATAGAATTCAATGTACTATCACATAATTTTAATTATTAACCTGTCTTATTTAATTAAAACTTTAAATCATGTTCCAGAATATATCATATAAATATTTTCATTTTATAATAAACTTTAAAAGCAGATCATATATTGCCTGATCAGGTGGTGGCGCAGTGGTTGGAGTGTTGGCCTGGGACACTGAGGACGCAGTTAGAAACCCCAATATCATCAGGTTGAGCTCAGGGTCACCAGCTTGAGTATGGGATCATAGACATGACCCCATGTTGCTGACTTGAGCCCAACGGTCGCTGGTTTGAGCAAGGGGTCACTGGCTTGGCTGCAGCCCCTCCACCCCCATCAAGGCACAGATGAGAAAGCAATCAACGAACAACTAAGGTGCCACAACTATGAGTTGATGCTTCTCATTTCTCTCCTTCCTATCCTTCTGTCCCCCTCTGTTTTTCTCTCTCTCTCAAAAAGACAAACAAACAGCAGATCATATATTTTTATCTTTATGAAAACATATTTGTATTGGCTATAATAACTATCCCAATTTCACAGGTATATTTTATTTTTATTAAGTGAGAGAAAGGGAGACAGTATGCACCCAACCAGGATCCTTACCCAGCAAACCTGTCTGGGGCTGATGCTCAAATCAACCAAGCTACTTTCAGCACTTGAGGCTGAGGCTCCAACAAGCTATCCTCAGCGCCTGGGGCCAACACTTGAACCAATCGATAGGAGGAGAAGAGGGAGAGAAGAGGGAGATGGAGGGGGAAAGAAGCAGATGGTGGTTTCTCCTGTGTGTCCTGACTGGAAATTGAACCTGGGATGTCCATACACCAGACCAATGCTCTATCCACTGAGCGAACTGACCAGGTCCTCAAGTTTATTGAAAGGATAACATACGTAAAATAATTAGCAAAGCACCTGTTATAATGTAAGGATTCAATAAATGTCAGCTATCATTATTAGTAATTATTATATCATACATATATGCATAGAGTAAAGGTTCAACACAAATATTAGAACTGGTGTTATTCATTATACAAAGCACCTAATATATAAATATAATAAATATTCAATCACTAAAGACTAAATTAATTAGTCTATCTAGATTTCAAGGAACATGTAATTCTCTTCCAAGACAATCAAATAAAATTCAGACAGACAACTACCTGGTTAACTACAAAGAAATTAAAATCAAATCTTGACAAATTACAAAAAAATCATGTCCCAATTTCATTATTTATAGTAAGAATATTAATAGCAGCAGTGGCAATAGTGGTTACCATGTAAAGCATTTCCTGGATGCTAATTTTTCATTCTAATATTCTCCTGTATTTTTAAATTTTGTTATAAATACTACTTTTCTAATTTTTGTGGGGCAGTGATCAATTTTAGAATTCTCCACATAGAAAGTACAGTGGTCCCTCGTCTACTGAGGGGGTTAGGTTCCAGAACTCACCGCAATAGGTGAAAATATGCTAAGTAGTGACCTTATATTTATTTTATTATTTATATATATTTTAAGGCTTTATTTTGATTTAGTAATTTTTTAATATGTTTTAATTAATATTTTTATATTATTTTCTAGGCTAGAAAATGCTTATTTTACTGCAAAAATAATTAAAATAATAAATATATAAAAATATCTATATACCACAAAATCCGCAATATAGCAAAAAACCCACGATGCAAAATTAGATATATACAATTTAAAAATCTGTGATACAGGCCCTGGCCGGTTGGCTCAGCGGCAGAGCGTCGGCCTGGCGTGCAGGAGTCCCGGGTTTGATTCCTGGCCAGGGCACACAGGAGAGGTGCCCATTTGCTTCTCTACTCCTCCCCCTCTCCTTCCTCTCTGTCTCTCTCTTCCCATTCCGCACCCGAGGCTCCATTGGAGCAAAGATGGCCCAGGCACTGAGGATGGCTCCATGGCCTCTGCCTCAGGCGCTAGAGTGGCTCTGGTTGCAACAGAGCAACGTCCCAGATGGGCAGAGCATCGCCCCCTGGTGGGCGTGCCGGGTGGATCCTGGTCGGGCGAATACGGGAATCTGACTGCCTCCCATTTCCAGCTTCGGAAAAATACCAAAAAAAAAAAATTAAAAAAAAAAAATCTGCGATACAGTGAGACATGAATAATGAACTGCAATGTGGTGAGAGATGACTGTAATTTCTTATAAGGGCCAAAATTTCCAAAGTGTGTTAAACTGTTTTTGTACAAGAAAAGTTACTAATTCTTACATATTCATAAAATGATATATCAACATAATTTTTTCTTGGCACATTTAGCTATCTGGGAGCAAATAAGATTCTAGTTAAAATAAAATAAGGAAGTGCTTAAATTTTCTGTTTCATACCATCCACTGAAAGCACATCCTTCCCTATCAACAGAGACCAAATAAGAAATAAATGCTTCATTGAACAAAAATAACAATTAACCTTTCACAAAACTTCAGGGAATGGGATCTATAAGGGAGAATAAATAAATGTATTCGGCCCTGGCCGGCTGGCTCAGCGGTAGAGCATCAGCCTGGCGTGCAGGAGTCCCGGGTTCGATTCCTGGCCAGGGCACACAGGAGAGGCGCCCATCTGCTTCTCCACCCCTCCCCCTCTCCTTCCTCTCTGTCTCTCTCTTCCCCTCCCGCAGCCGAAGCTCCATTGGAGCAAAGATGGCCCGGGCGCTGGGGATGGCTCTGTGGCCTCTACCCCAGGCGCTAGAATGGCTCTGGATGCAACAGAGCGACACACCAGAGGGGCAGAACATCGCCCCCTGGTGGGCATGCCGGGTGGATCCCAGTCGGGTGCATGCGGGAGTCTGTCTGACTGCCTCCCCATTTCCAGCTTCGGAAAAATGAAACAGAAAGAAAAGAAAGAAAAGAAAGAAAGGAAAGAAAGGAAAGAAAGGAAAGAAAGGAAAGAAAGGAAAGAAAGGAAAGAAAGGAAAGAAAGGAAAGAAAGAAAGAAAGAAAGAAAGAAAGAAAGAAAGAAAGAAAGAAACGTATTCAATATTATTTACATTTGTAAATACTTTATAAATATTATCTTTTCCCAAAAGGTTCACAACCTTCTTTGTAGTAAGAACTACCAACATAACTACCCATCCGAAAATTCAAATGGGAGTAAAAGGGAAATCAAAGTGAGATAGCTAGAAATAAGACAAGGAAAACGCAGGAATACCCAGGTTTTTCTTCAACAAACATATTGGCCCTTATACCTTATAAAGAACAGTCTATCTAGAGCACGGACCTCCCTTTCCAAGCTTACCTGTGCGTACTCTCTTTCAATAGCAGCCTTCTTCTGACTGAATGTCCTGAAAACACAAATAAAAATTCATTACCAAAAGCATAACAATAATTTCTTGGAAACTTATCTACATATCCTCAAATATTGCCTGATAAGAGGAAGAGACCATTTTCATTCATCTTATATGCCTTGGATACTGCTGACATCACACTCTGGAGTCTGACAATCTAAATTCAAATCCTAGCTCCACCACTTACTACCTGTATGACTTAGATCAAGTCACTTGAATTCTCTGTGCCTCAGTTCCCTCTTTGGTAAAATGGGGATAGTAACAATACCACCCTGCAGGGATAATTTAAATTTTAGTTAATTAAAATATATAAAAGCTCAAAATAGTGTCTAGTACATAATAAAAGCTATATAAATGTTAGCTACTGTTATCAGAATGGCCAGTGAGTGCATCGTAGGCACTAAAAATATTTATTATATTAACCAATGTAGAGAGATCTATAGAAAACAGTTAAAATAAAATTTTGATCAGCTTCTCAATGTGAAAATATAGTCAAATCATTTACTTCAATCTTTTACAAGAGTTATAAAGCAAAGTACAAGGCTTCTACATGTGGTGGTATGATGGGAGCATCCTTTCATACATACACATTTCACAGATTCTACGGTAAACACTTCACATTTTAATATTATACTGGGATTCACTTTTTAATAATGATTGGTAGTATTTTCTTCTATCTTAACAGTAATGAAATAATAGTGTACCTAACAAACCATAGGTAAGATAGAGTTAATAAAATATGATAATATTGACAATTTATCTTGAATAGTCTAAATTTAATTTTTTTGGGGGGGGACATTAAGAGAGACAGGAGAGGGAGGGAGAGGGTGAGAAGCATAAACTCATAGTTGCGTTCACTTTAGTTGTGCATTGATTGCTTCTTGTCTGTGCCTTGACCAGGGCCGAGCCAGTTCCCCTTGCTCAAGCCAGCGACCTGGGTCTTTCATGCCAGCGACCTTTTGGGCTCAAGCTGGAGAGCTTTGGGATTGTGTGGATGATCCCCCACTCAAGCCACTGACCCCATGCTGAGGAGCCCACACTCAGAGACAGTGACCTCAGGGCTTCGAACTAGGGACTTCAGTGTTCAGTGTCAATGCTTTATCCACTGCACCACTACCAGTTAAGAGTGTATTTATTGATTTTAGAGAGAAAGAGAGGGAGAGATAGACAGAGAGAGAGAGAGATAAACACAGATTTGTTATTCCACTTACTTATGCATTCATTAGTTGATTCCCCTGACTGGGGATCAAAACCACAACTTTGGCTTATCCGGACAACACTCTAACCAACTGAAATACCCAGCCAGGGCAAAGAATCTGAGTTTATAAAGACTTTTCTATAGGTGCCAGACAAGTGCTCTTAAAAGCACTTCATTAAGATGAAGATACCAGTGTAAAAAGTAAAAAATATAGACCCTGGCCAGTTAGCTCAGGATACCCTCACATATGCTATAATATGAATAAACCTTGAGGATAGTATGCTGAGTGAAATAATTTAGTCACAAAAAGACATATATTGTATCATTCCATTTATATGAAGTACTTAGAGTAGTCAAAATCATAAAGACAGAAAGTAGAATGCTGGTTGTCAAGGGCTGGGAGGAGGGGATCAGAGGAGTTATTATTTACTAGACATAGAGTTTCAGTTTTGCAAGATAAAGAGCCCTGGAGATGGATGGTGGTAAAGGGTGCAGAACAATATGAATGTACTTAATACCACTAAACTGTACACTTAAAAATGGTTAAGATAACAAATTTTATATTATGTATTTTTGCCACAATAAAAAAATGAAAGAGTTAAGCAAGAATATTTTCCTTATGGGGTACTGTGCATTATAAAGCATTTAACAGTCCTTTAAAATACAATTAGTCTGCTCTCCTTAAGAGAAAACATATAAACTATATATATTATATGCAAATGTATATACACACACACTGTATATGGGCATTTATATATATTTTACATATATAGATACACATGCATGCGTGTATATGTATATTTTGGGCTATCTCTATATCTATCTATATCAATATATAAATAGTATCTATCTATAGACCAAAATAGTAATGTAAGTTTTCTATGGGTAGTGGCATAGACTTTCACTTTCTTCTGCTTTATGTATTTTCTGATATTTTAGTAAGAATTTGTATTGTGTTTGAAAAAATATAGTCTTTATTTAGTCTTTCTTTCTTTTTTTATTTTATTTAGTGAGAGGAGGGGAGGCAGAGACAGACTCTACATGCACCCGGACCAGGATCCACTGGCAAGCCCACTAGGGGGTGATGCTCTGCCCATCTGGGGCCGTTGTTCCATTGCAACCGGAACCAATTTTTAGAACCTGAGGCAGAGGCCATGGAGCCATCCTCACAGCCCAGGGCCAACTCACTCAAGCCAACTGAGCCATTGCTGCAGGAAGGGAAGAGAGAGAAAGAGAGAGAGAGAGAAAGAGAGAAGGGGGAGCGGTAGAGATGCAGATGGTCACTTCTCCAGTATGCCCTGATTGGGAATTAAACCCAGGACTTCCACATACCAGACAGACACTCTACCACTGAGGCAACCAGCCAGGGCCTAGTCATTATTTCTAAATAAATAAATGAACACATAAGCATATGCACACACTTTTTTACACCCATGTTGTTTTACTAAAATTGGATTTAAGTACTATGGCCATTTTAACAACGTTAATTATTCCAATCTATGAACACAAAATATCTCTCAGTTTACATCTTCTTCAATTTCTATCAACAAGTCTTGTAGTTTTCAGTGTATAGGTCCTTCACTTATTCCTAGGTATTCTATCCTTTTTGTTGCAATTATAAATGGGATTGTTTGCATAACTTCTTTTTCTGATATTTCATTGTTAGTGTATAGGAACACAACATATTTTTGTATATTTTGTATCCTGCAACTTCATTGTATTTTTATTGTTTCTATTATCCCTGGAGTCTTAAGTGGTTTCTATACAGAAGCATGTCATATGCAAATAGTGAGTTTTAGTTCTTCATTCCCCATTTAGGTGCCTTATATTTCATTCTCTAGCCTGACTGCTGACTACAACCTCTAGTACTATGTTGAAAAACAGTGGTGAGAGCGGCATCCTTGTCTTGTTCCCAATTGTAGAGTAAAAGCTTCAGTTCTTCACCACTGAGTATAATATAAGCTAAAAGTCTGTCATATATGGCCTTTACTATGTTGAGGTACTTTCCTTCTATACCCATTTTATTGAGTGTTTTAATCATAAATGGATTAAGTATCCTGTCAAGTGATTTTTATTCATCTATTTATATGATCAAATGATTTTCATCTTTTATTTTGTTAAAGTGGTATATAAATACTGACTGGCATATATTGAACCATTCTGTATCCTTCTAATGCATCCCACTTGATCATGATACATTATCTTAACCACTTTTTTTGGGGAGGGGGGAGAGAGACAGAGACAGAGAGAGGGACAGATAAGGACAGAAAGACAGGAATGGAGAGAGATGAGAAGCATCAATTCTTCATTGCAGCACCTTAGTTGTTCACTGACTGCTTTCTCATATGTGCCTTGACCAGGGGGCTCCAGCAGACCGAGTGACCCCTTGCTCAAGCCAGCAACATTTGGGCTCAAGCCAGTGACAATGGGGTCATATCTATGATCCCATGCTCAAGCCAGATGAGCCTGTGCTCAAGCCAGCAACCTCAGGATTTCAAACCTGGGTCCTCTGCGTCCCAGGCTGACATGCTATCCACTGCACCACTGCCTGGTCTGGTCATGAAGTATTATCTTTTTAATATACTGTTGTATTTTTAGCTAATATTTTGTTTAGGATTCTTACATCTATGCTCATCAGAGATATTAGTCTGTAATTTACTTGTTGTGTGTGTCCTTGCCAGGTTCTGGTATCAGGATAATGTTGGCCTCAATAGATTGTAAAGTATTCCCTCATCTTTAATTTTTTGGAAGAGTTTGAGAAGGATAGGTATTAAATCTTCTTTGAATGTTTGGTAGAATTCACTGGAGAAGCCATCTGATCCTCGACTTATATTTTGTTTTTTGTTTGTATTTTCTTGTGGGAGAGACAGAGAGAGTCAGAGAGAGGGACAGACAGGGACAGACAGACAGGAAGGGAGAGAGATGAGAAACATCAATTCTTCGTTGCGGTTCCTTAGTTGCTGTTCATCAACTGATTTCTCATATGTGCCTTGACCAGGGGGCTGTAGCAGACTGAGTGACCCCTTGCTCGAGCCAGTGACCTTGGGCTCAAGCTAGTGAGCCTTGCTCAAACCAGATGAGCTCATGCTCAAGCTGCCGATCTCGGGGTCTTGAACCTGGGTCCTCCACATCCCAGTCCGACGCTCTATCCACTGCGCCAACGCCTGGTCAGGCGACTTATTTTTTTGGAAGATTTTTTTTATTAATGTTTCATTTTCCTTACTACTGATTGGTTAAATTAGGTTGTCCAATTCTTCATTATTCAGTCTACAAAGGTTATATAGTTCTAAGAACTTGTTCATTTCTTCTGCATTATATTTGGGTAGTATATACCCTTTCACAGTATTCTTATACAATCTTTTATATTTCTGTGCTGTTCACTGTAATTTCTCCTTTTTCATTTCTCATTTTATTTGAATCTTTTTACCTAAAGCAATATACAGACTTAATGCAATCCCCGTCAAAATCCCAATGGCGCCTGACCAGGTGGTGGCGCAATGGATAGTGTCAGACTGGGATGCGGAGGACCCAGGTTCGAGACCCCGAGGTCGCCAGCTTGAGTGCAGGCTCATCTGGTTTGAGGAAAAGCCCACCAGCTTGGGCCCAAGGTCACTGGCTCCAGCAAGGGGTTACTCAGTCTGCTGAAGGCCCGCAGTCAAGGTACATATGAGAAAGCAATCAATGAACAACTAAGGTGTTGCAACGCACAATGAAAAACCAATGATTGATGCTTCTCATCTCTCTCTGTTCCTGTCGATCTGTCCCTCTCTATCCCTCTCTCTGACTCACTCTCTGTCTCTGTAAAATAAATAAATAAATAAATAAATAAGAAATAAGAATAGAGCTACTATATGACTCAGCAATAGCTCTTCTGTATGTATACTCAAAAATTTTGAAAACACTTATTCATAAAGATATACGTACCCCGGCCCTGGCCGGTTGGCTCAGCGGTAGAGCGTCGGCCTAGCGTGTGGAGGACCCGGGTTCGATTCCCGGCCAGGGCACATAGGAGAAGCGCCCATTTGCTTCTCCACCCCTCCGCCGCGCTTTCCTCTCTGTCTCTCTCTTCCCCTCCCGCAGCCAAGGCTCCATTGGAGCAAAGATGGCCCGGGCGCTGGGCATGGCTCTGTGGCCTCTGCCTCAGGCGCTAGAGTGGCTCTGGTCGCAATATGGCGACGCCCAGGATGGGCAGAGCATCGCCCCCTGGGGGGCAGAGCACCGCCCCTGGTGGGCGTGCCGGGTGGATCCCGGTCGGGCGCATGCGGGAGTCTGTCTGACTGTCTCTCCCTGTTTCCAGCTTCAGAAAAATGAAAAAAAAAAAAAAAAAAAAAAAAAAAAAAAAGATATACGTACCCCAATGTTCACTGTTGCATTATTCAAAGTAGCCAAGATCCTTCAACCAATGACTGGGTTAAGAAAATGTGGTACATATATAAAATGAAATACTACTCAGCCATTAAGAAGATGAAACACTGCCACTGTGACAACATTAATGGATCCTGAGAGTATCATGCTAAATGAAGTCAGACAGAAAAGGACAAGAACCATTTGATTTCACTCATATGTAGGATATAAAAGAAAAAGCAACAAGTGAACAAACAAACTCAAAGACACAGACAAGAGTATGGTGGTAACCAGAGGGGAAGAGAAGTAGGAGATAATGATGAGGATAAAGAGGGTCAAAAAAATGGTGATAGAAGGAAACTAGAATTTGGATGATGAGCACACAATGAAATATATAGATGATGTAATATAAAGTTGTATACCTGAAACTTATATAATATTATAAACCAATGTTACCACAGTAAGTTTAATTTTAAAAAGAAAGAATTAAAACTAAAAAGAAAGAATTAAAACTAAACTTAGCCCTGGCCGGTTGGCTCAGTGGTAGAGCATCAGCCTGGCATGTGGAAGTCCCACGTTTGATTCCCGGTCAGGGCACACAGAAGAAGCGCCCATCTGCTTGTCCACCCCTCACCCTCTTCTTCCTCTCTATATCTCTTTCCCTCCAGCAGCCAAGGCTCCACTGGAGCAAAGTTGGCCAGGGTGCTGAGGATGGTTCCATGGCCTCTGCCTCAGGCACTAGAATGGCTCCCGTTGCAAGGGAGCAATGCCCCAGATGGACAGAGCATTGCCCGCTACTGGGCTTGCACGTGGATCTCAGTCGGGCGCATGAGGGAGTCTGTCTGACTGCCTCCCCATGTCTAACTTCGGAAAAAACAAACAAAAAAACTAAACTTAGATATTATTAAAACTAGTGCTACCAAATATGTTATCTCCCCAACCCAATGTAAATACTAAGGAAAAAAGAAACTAATTCAAATGAACTAGCTTACATTTTCACTATTTAAAAAAACAACTAAAAACTTACCTATATTTTAAAGGAGATAGCATTTTAAATATTTTACAGAAAATAAAAGTAGCCCTGGCTGGTTGGCTCAGTGGTAGAGCATCGGCCTGGCATGCAGGAGTCCCGGGTTCGATTCCCAGCCAGGGCACACAGGAGAGGCGCCCATCTGCTTCTCCACCCCTTCCCCTCTCTTTCCTCTCTGTCTCTCTCTTCCCCTCCCGCAGCTGAGGCTCCATTGGAGCAAAAAGTTGGCCCGGGCGCTGGGGATGGCTCCTTGGCCTCTGCCCCAGGCTCTAGAGTGGCTCTGGTCGCGACAGAGCGACGCCCCGGATGGGCAGAGCATCACCCTCTGGTGGGTGTGCAAGGTGGATCCCGGTCGGGCGCATGCGGGAGTCTGTCTGACTGCCTCCTGGTTTCCAGCTTCAGAATAAATAAATAAATAAATAAACAAACAAACAAACAAACAAATAAATAAATAAAAGTAAATATTCAAGTTATTTATTTAGTACCCTTTTAAGCTTATGTAACTCATTTTGAATTAAGAATGAAACAAGTGAAGTCTGCAAGAAACTGGGAACTCTTTTTACTCTGAACATGTATATCAACTAATTTTTAAATTCTCAATTGAATTTTTAGTTGTTATTAAACAATTATGTGTCCACTAAGTTATTTCCTGTTCTAAAGAAAGAAAATAAATCCAAGATAACAACTACTTAAAATCAATATTAGGAAATAAATTATGATTCACCATATGAAGAGAGCAGAGCAAAATAACCTTCTGATATTCTCCACATGAGATACAAAGGTATTTGCTAAAATTCACCATCAGTTTCTCATAAAACCTCTTTTAAAATATTAATGGGTACTATAATTAGACAAACAAGAACAAGTACTGGCTAGGATGTGGAGAAATTAGAACTCTTATATTGTGCTACTAGGAATGCAAAATGGTACAGTTGCTTTGGAAAACAGTCTGGCAGTTCCTCAAAAGGTTGAGCAAAGAGCTACCATATAACCTAGCAATTCTATTTGTAGGTACAGTACTCTCCTCTTATCTGTGGATAATATATTTCAAGCTCCCCAGTAGATGCCCAAAACTGTGGATAGTGCCAAACCCTATATACACTACCTTTTTTCCTATAAATGCATAACTTTCCACTAAAGGAAGCATTTTATGGCTTCTCTTTAATGTATCTGAATTGCCAGAATCACTACTCTTGCTCTTTGGGGTCATTATTAAAGACAAAAGGATGATTCATGACCAGGGCGGGATACAGCAAGAATGTGCAAGATTTCAACATGCTGATCAGAATGGCATGCAATTTCAAACTTATAAATTCTTCATTTCTGAAATTTTCCATCTAATATTTTTAGACCACAGTTGACTGTCAGTAACTAAAAACTGTGAAAAGCTAAACAGTGGGTAAGGGGCAACCACTGTATACCCAAGAACACTTAAAACATATGTCTACGGAAAACCTGAAAAGGAATGCTCATAACATTATTCATAATAGCCAAAAAAAGTGAAAACAACCCAATGTCCATCAACTGATGAAGAGAGAAACAAAATGTGGCATATGGTGTTAACTGTAAAAAGGAATGAATACTGATACATGCTATAATATCGTGGAATCTCAGGAACACTATGCTAAGAAGCCAGATCTATTGTAAAAGGCCACATGTTATGATTCCATTTATACAAAATGTCTAGAATTGGCAAGTCCAGAGAAACAGAACATAGATTAGTGATTGTTAACTGTTAGGGAATTGAGATAAATTTGCAATTATTCCAAAAATATTTTTCTTTTAAACAGATAAGTTGAGTATAAAATTCATATGGAAAAATGAACTTCTAAGAATAGTTACAAACATTCTGGAAAAAAATTTTTTTAAAACTATCCTTACCAGATAGCAAAAATAATTTAAAAAGCAACAGTAATTAAAACAGCCTGGTAACAGAACATGAGCAAACAAAAATAATCAAAACATAGGTTAGAAATACACCCAAATACACATAAAAATTTATTAACTGAAAAAGATGACATTTCTCTTTAAAGGGGAAAAGATAGATTATTTAGTAAATGATGTTGGGACAAGTTTATAGAAAGATGCAATATTAAGTAAACAGAAAAGTTACAGAATGTATATAGTGTTCTATCTTTTCATAAAATGTTTTATATGTATATACTGATTATGATCATCTTGCCTATTTCAGCAGCACATATACTAAAATTGGAATGATAATTACAATACTGCTTGATTAAAATAGTCCCTTAAATGAAAAACTTGGGAATTCCTTAGGAATCACTGTGATAGACTTCCCTGAAATATTTAACATGAGCCTGACCAGGCGGTGGTGCAGTGGATGGAGCGTCGAACTGGGATGCGGAAGACCCAGGTTCGAGACCCCGAGGTTGCCAGCTTGAGCCCAACTCATCTGCTTTGAGCAAAAGCTCACCAGCTTGAGCCCAAGGTCACTGGTTGAGCAAGGGGTTACTCGGTCTGCTGAAGGCCCACGGTCAAGGCACATATGAGAAAGCAATCAATGAACAAATAAGGTGCCACAACGAAAAACTGATGATTGATGCTTCTCATCTCTCTGTGTTCCTGTCTGTCTGTCCCTATCTATCCCTCTCTCTGTCTCTAAATTAATTAATTAATTAATTACATCTTTAAATATATATATATATTTAACATGAAACAAGGCTAACTGGCTCCACCTGAAGAAAGGAACTGGTAGTAATGGTATAAGAAAAGTGTTTTACTGCATTCTTATTTTTGTTATTTGATAATACCATGTGTATATGTGTATTTTATTGAAGGAAATGTACATAACTTACAATTAACCATTTTAAAGTATACACTAAATTAATAGCATTTAGTGCATTTACGGTGTATGCAACCACCTCTCCTTACTCTCAAACCTTTTTAATCACTCTAGAAGAAACATTCCATACTCATTAAGTAATAACTCTCCATTTCTGTCTTTCTTTGCCCCTGGCAAAAACTAATCTAATTTTCTGTCTCTATATATTTGTCTATTCTGGATATTTCATATGAATGAAATCAAGTAACATGTGACCTTTTTTCTGGCTTCTTTCACTTAGTATTTTTTCAAGGTTCATCCAAGTTGTAGAATGTTATCAATACTTCATTCCTTTTTATGGCTGAGTAATATTCCATTGCATGGATATACTACATTTGTTTATCTATTCCTCCGCTGATGGACACTTGAGTTGTTTCTACATCTTCACTATTATGAATAATGCTGCTATAAACTTTGTTTTTAAGTTTCTATGTAAAAATATGTTTTAAGCCCTCTTGGGTATATATACCTAGGAGTGGAGCTGCTAGGTCATATCACAACTCCATTTAATTTTTTAAAGAATGTCAAACTATTTTCCGTAACAGCTGTTTTAAACAGTTAAAACAAACTAACCTTTGAAAGTAAATTATACATTCAATCAGAAGAATTCTGTATGTCCACTAAAAAGAATGTGGTAGATCTATATGTACTGTTATAGAAAGATATCCTCCATTAATTCATGCAATACACACTTACTGACTGCCTATGACGGGTCAGACACTGTCTAGGGAGTACTGACAATATTGCAGTGAATAGAGAGACATCACGAACAGACAGTAAACAAATCATTATATTTATACAAAGAATTACTTAATGATAAATAGGATACTTATAAGTACTATGAGGAAAACTAAAATACATTACTTAGTATTTTTTAAAAGCTTCAGAAAACTATGTAAAGCAAGGCCTCATATTATCTTAAAAACATATTAACATATACCTGTATATAATACAGATACCTGTATACAGTCATAAATACCTAGAAAATACATATGGAGGGAAGACACTCAAAGAATATACACCAAATTTTTATTGTTATGGGAAGGGGGCATGAGATTCTTATTTTTCTACTTCATGCTTTCAGCAATAATTAATTTCTATAATTATAAACAAAGACATAAAAGCACTAATTTACAATCAACTCATCCACTTATACCAAAAAATATAAAATATACAAAATTATATAGAAAGGAGCAAGAATAGATCCCTGCAACTTTTTTAATTCTTAAAAAATTATAGTCATTGATTTTTAGAGAGTGGAAGGGAAAGGAAAGGGGGCGAGAGAGAGAAGAGAACATGGATTTGTTGCTCCTCTTATTCATGCATTCATTGGTTGATTCTTATATGTGCCCTGACTAGGGATGGAACCTGCAAACTTGGCATATCGGGATAATGCTCCAACCGAGCTACCTGGCTAGGGTCAACAATTAATTCTTTAATAACATCTAGTGTTTTAAATAATTTTCTTAAAACAAATCTGATTAAACCACTCTCTTGCTAACATTTCTGAAATGGCTTCCAGTTGCTCCCAGAGTAAAAGTCTAAATGCCTTTAACACAACAGAAGAGGCTATTGACTATCAGGACTTAACTGCTAAGGTGGCTTCACCCCATTCAAACTCCAGGCCCAGCTAAGTTTCTTAAAAGGACCGTAAGCTGATGCTTTTACACTCTAGCAAATGTCCTTTTTGCTTGAAATTGACCTTTCCCCATTATTTGCCATAAATCTTCCTGATCCTTCAAAATTTAGCTTAAGCATGACCTCCCCTGAAGAGTGTTCCTGAGTTCCACTTGTGATTTAAATATCCCTCCTGAGGTCCTCCAGTATCTGTAACAGCACCTGTTTCAAGTATTGTAATTGTAAATTGACTATGATTTGAGCGTGCTATGTATTTATATGTGTAATATAACACTTGAACACTGCACATATTCAATAATGTTTGCTGAGTGAATGAATGAATGATTGAACAGAAAATATATAATCAGGTTTCACACTCCATAAATTGAATTAAACAGCTCAGTAGGTTAGCTCCAGGGAAAGGCAGATCCAAGATCACAATCTATACCCAAATGAATCAGTTAAGTTTCTTGACCTTGGTCACAGATTATATTAGTTAACACAAACATTTTGTGTACATGACCTTTAAATACCAAGGAGGGTATATAAACGTATAGTTAAGGATTAACCTTGCCCAAAGAGAGGTCTGGCTTTTGCTCTTGGCTTTGGAGAACCAAATCTCTAAACCTTTGGAATGTCATGCCCGATAGAAGTGTTTTTGTTTACCTGGGGACCTTAGAGCATGCCCAACAGTGATGTATTTGGGGGCAGGGAGGGAGTAGAATGCAGGTTGGGTCATCTCTGATGGAGCTGGAGACTAAAGTCCGCCAACGTGCAGCCAATCTTCTCTAAGCAACACCTCTTCCCTTGGTCAATTTTAAAATACATCCTTTAAGTATAATAAACCATAACCTTCAGTAAATTTTTTCTGTGAGTTCTTCTAACACATTATCAAGTCCCAGGGTGGTTTTCAGGGACACTCAATGTTACAAGTCATATCAGAAATGAGGGTGGTCTTGGAGATCTCCAAACTTGAAGGTGTCAGAAGTGAGAGTTGTCTTGGGGACTCCTGAATTCTATTCAGATTTTTTTTTTTTCTTTTTTTTTTTTTTTTCTTTTTCATTTTTCTGAAGCTGGAAACAGGGAGAGACAGTCAGACAGACTCCCGCATGCGCCCAACCGGGATCCACCCGGCACGCCCACCAGGGGCGACGCTCTGCCCACCAGGGGGCGATGCTCTGCCCATCCTGGGCGTCGCCATGTTGCGACCAGAGCCACTCTAGCGCCTGGGGCAGAGGCCACAGAGCCATCCCCAGCGCCCGGGCCATCCTTGCTCCAATGGAGCCTTGGCTGCGGGAGGGGAAGAGAGAGACAGAGAGGAAAGCGCGGCGGAGGGGTGGAGAAGCAAATGGGCGCTTCTCCTGTGTGCCCTGGCCGGGAATCGAACCCGGGTCCTCCGCACGCTAGGCCGACGCTCTACCACTGAGCCAACCGGCCAGGGCTCTATTCAGATTATTAATGGTGGTAATCGAGACGGCATATCAATAACCATAATGTTATGGTTGATGAATGTTAAAAATTAAAACAGTTCTGGACAGTTTGTTCAGCGGTAGAGTGTCGGCCTGGCATGTGAATGTTCCAGGTTTTAATCCCGGTCAGGGAACACAGGTGAAGTGACCATCTGCTTCTTCACCCCTCTCCTCCCTCCTTTCTCTCTCTCTCTCTCTCCCTTTCTCCTGCAGCCATGGCTTAATTGATTAGAGTGAGTTAAATCTGGGGGCTGAGGATGGCTCCCTGGCCTCTGCCTCAGGCGCTAAAAACAGCTCTGTTGCCAAGCAATGGAGCAACACCCCAGATGGGCAGAGCATCACCCCATGGGGGATTGACAGGTGAATCTTGGTTGGGGCACATGAGGGAGTCTGTCTCTCCGCCTCCCTGCCTCACGTCACTAAAAAATAAAAATAAATTAAAAATTTAAAAAAGAAACTCTTACAAAGAAACTTTTAGTCTGACCAGGCTGTGGTGCAGTCGATAAGAGTGTTGACCTGGAATGTTGAGGACTCAGGTTTGAAACCTCGAGGTTGTGGACTCATCCAGCTTAAGTGCAGGCTCACTAGCTTGAGCATGGGGTCACAGGCTTAAGCGTGGGATCACAGACATGACCCCATGGTCACTGGCTTGAGCCCATGGTCAATGGCTTGAGCAAGGGGGTCACTGACTTGGCTGGAACCTCTCTGGTCAAGGCACATATGAGAAGCAATCAATGAACAACTAAAGTGCCGCAACTATGTATTGATGTTTCTCATCTCTTTCCCTTCCTGTCTGTCTCCTTCTCTCACTCAATAAAAACAAAAAAATTTTAAAATATTGTTCTGGATTACAATGGCCATTTTTACAGCAAATGGTATTTTTTACAGCAAATATGGCAACAGCATTAAAAAGATGACATGAGAAAAACAAACTTCTTTTTAAGTAAGAGGAGGATAGATAGAGACAAACTCCCGCATACACCCCAACCAGGATCCACCTGGCAACCCCTGTCTAGGGTAGATGCTAAATCAACCAAGCTATCCTCAGCACCTAAGGCCGACACTTGGATCAACCTAGCCATCCTCAGCACCCACAGGTAACACTCAAACCAATAGAGCTACTGGCTGCGGGAGGGGAAGGAGAGAAAGAGAGGGAGGGGAAGAGAAGCAGATGGTCACTTTTCATGTGTGCCCTGATTGGGGATCGAACCTGGGACATTGGCATGCTGGGCCAACAGTCTAGACACTCAGCCAACCAGTCAGGGCCAAATACTCTTTTCTTTTTCTTTCTTTTTTTTTTTTAAATTATTTATTGATTTTACAGAGAGAGGACAGGGGTGGTGGATGAGAAATACCAAACTCATAGTTGCTTCACTGTAGTTGTTCATTGACTGCTTGTCATATGTGCCTTGGCCAGGTAAGCCCAGGGTCTCGAACCGGCGACCTCAGCATTCCCAGTCAACACTCCATCCACTGCGCCACCACAGGCCAGGCCAAATACTCTTTTCTTAAACAAGGAAAGTAGAATGAACAATCAAAGCTATGTAAAGTCTCTGGCAGAGAGGCAATTATTTGGCTTCCAATAAAGAATACTAATTCACCAACATTCTTTGAGTATCTTCTGGATTACAGGTATGCTACTAAGTATGCACTGGGACTATGAAGACAAACGACACACAGATGGACTCTGCCCCCAAGGGGTTCATTAACATAAGGTATAAAGAGACAATGCCAAGAACCACAAATGCTAGAGTCACAGAATGAAAAGTAGAAAGTGTTCTTACTTCTTATTAATTAGGTAAATTTGAGCAAGTTTTTTTGCCTGACTGTGATTTAGTTTCCCATCGATTAAAGGGGAATAAAAAGAACGCCTACCTCAGAGGATTATTACAAGGATTAAATGAGTACATATTTGCAAAGCACTTAGAACAGACTTGGCACAGAGTTATGACTAAAAAAGTATTTGGTAAATAAGTGAAAATATCACATTCTACAGTTTATAATTATGAAATTTAATCCACTTTAAATATTTTGACTACATGAATATGCCAGGCACTAAAAAAAAAAAAAAAAAAAATACATTCTCAGTACCTCTGGTCTTAGATGACAGAGCAAATCAGAAATTTTCCTTCTCCTCTTGGAAATTACCCAAAAACAACAAAAAGAATAAAAGACATAAATGCAAACATGATCTTCAATAAAACTAGGAAACATAAAATACAAGTGGAATACAGGTCAAAAAAGAGACAACTGAACTGGAGAATGAGTGTGAATATAAGGCAGGAGAGGCTCCACAATGCCCAGGGGGTGAGAAGAGTACATTTCTTCAAGTGTACTTCCTGAGGTATAAAATTCAAACCACATTTGCAACAACAAAAACAGGGGACATGGGCTCTTTGAGGGAGCTTTGCTGTTCATAGTCCGAAGAAGCAGAACAGACAGTACTAAAGAATCACAAACAAGCTACACTGGTAGAAATCAGGCTGCTAGTGTGGCAATGCACTGTGCTATGAACGGCCCTGCAGCAGCCAATCTTTTCTGGCTGAGGAGAAATAAATTCATATGCACAATCTTAGTCATAAAGAAAATCACTGTAACTTTGGAAGACAATAGATACCCTAAGATACCTACTTCTGATATCCCAAAAAGCAGTACAGAAATAAACCCTCTTCCTTCAAAAAGAAATACTGTAACTGAAAAGGAAGCATGAACAAAATCTCTACAAATATGAAATTTAAAAAGGAAGAAAAAAGAGAACAGGAAAAACACAGCAGCCAAAGGGCACTCATGAGAAAAATGCTGCCAAGGAGCAGATGAGATAAATATGTAACCAAATATTTCAAATGAATTTTTAAAACTTAAAAAAAGAAAACTAATGGCCTGACTGGTGGTGGCACAGTGGATTGAGCATTGATGGGGGACTCTGAGGGCCCCGGTTCAAAACCCTGAGGTCACTGGCTAGAGTGTGGGGTCACTGCCTTGAGTGCAAGTGTGCCAGTTTGAGCATGGGCTCATCAATATGATCCCAAGGTCACTGGACTGAGCCCAAAGGTAGCTCGTTTTAAGCCCAAGGTTGCTGGCTTGAGCCCAAGGTTGCTGGCTTGAGCAAGGGGTCACTGGCTCAGCTTGAGCCTCCCCAGGTCAAGCCATATATGCGAAGCAATTAATAAACAACTAAAGTGACACAACTATGAGTTGCTGCATCTCATCTCTCACCTCCTCCTCTCTCCCTTTCTCTCTCTCTCTCTAAAAAACACACACACTGATGAAGCAAATACCACTTCCCAAATAGAATGAGTTTCAAATGAAATTACAAAGCTATAATAATCAAAACAATATAATACTGGCATAAAAGACATCACATAAAGCCCAGACATAAACCCATGCATAGATACTCAACTAATATTTGACAAGGGAGCCAAGAATACTCAATGGGTAAAGGAATGGTACTAGAAAAGTAAAAATTCACATTCAAAAGGATGAAATTGGACCACATCTTATACCACATACAAAAATTAACTTGAAATGGCCTGACCAGGTGGTGGCACAGTGGATAGAGCGTCAGACTGGGACATGGAGAGCCAAGGTTCGAGATTCAAGGTTGCCAGCTTGAGCACGGGCTCACCAGCTTGAGCGCAGGGTCGCTGGCTTGAGGGTGGGATCACAGACATGACCTCACAGTCGCTGGCTTGAAGCCCAAGGTCACTGACTTGAGCAAGGAGTCACTGGCTCTGCTATTGCACCTTTGTCAAGGCACATATAAGAAAGCAATTAATGAATTATGTAGGAAGGTGCCGCAATGAAGAATTGATGCTTCTCATCTCTTTCCTTTCCTGTCTGTCCCTATCTGTCTCTCTCTCTCTGCCTTTGTCACACACACACACACACACACACACACACAAATAACTTGAAATGGATTAAAGACTTACATGTAAGACATCAAACTATAAAAGTCACATAAGAAAATATAGGGCAAAAGCTCCTTGATATTGGTCTTGGCAACAATTTTTTGGATATGATACAAAAGCAAAAGCAAAAACAAGTGGGACCACATCAAAATAAAATACTCTGCACAGCAAAAGAAACAGCCAACAAAATGAAAAGGCAACCTATGGATTGGGAGAAAATATTTGCAAACCATATATCTGATAAGGGGTTAATATCCAAAATATTGGTATATAAGGAACTCATATAACTTAATAGCAAAATAATAATAATAGTTCTACTGAAGATGGGCAGAGGACCTGAAAAGACAGTTTATCAATGAAGAGATACAAATGGCCAACAGGTATATGAAAAGGTGCTTAACATCACTAATCATCCAGAAAATACAAATCAAAACCACAATGAGCTATTATTTCAAACCTACTAGAGTGGCTATTACCAAAAAGACAAGAAGTAAGTGTTAACCAAAGTGTACTGTTAGTGGAAATGTAAACTGGTACAGCCATTATGGAATATTGTATGCAGGCACCACAAAAATTAAAAACAGAACTACAATATGACTAGGTAATCCCAATGCTGGGTTTTTATCTGAAGGAAGTAAAATCACCACCTATAAGAGATATTTGCATACCCATGTTCACTGCAGCATTATTCACTATATAACCAAGACATGGACTAAATGCACAGGCCTCTCCACAAATCTAACTCTGAGTCTTAAAGAGTAGGACCAAAGCATCTGTAATACTGTAAAGCAGTGGTCCCCAACTCCTGGGCCATGGACCGGTACCGGTCCGTGGGCCATTTGGTACCGGTCCACAGAGAAAGAATAAATAACTTACATTATTTTCGTTTTACTTATATTTAAGTCTGAACGATGTTTTATTTTTTAAAAAATGACCAGATTCCCTCTGTTACATCCATCTAAGACTCACTCTTGACGCTTGTCTCAGTCACATGATACATTTATCCGTCCCACCCTAAAGGCCGGTCAGTGAAAATATTTTCTGACATTAAACCGGTCTGTGGCCCAAAAAAGGTTGGGGACCACTGCTGTAAAGTATACAGGTGACTCTCTTACCAATACAAGGCATTGTTGATGCCTACATCTGAATAAGCTATGTTTAATTCTGGGAATACAAAATATTTCAAAGAAGACAATGCCATCACATTGTGATGACAATATTCAGGAATTTGCAAAAACTCAATAATCTTCCTCATCACATAACCTTCATTCCCCAGCTCCCTCCCCACTCCACATTTTCCAACATCAAAGTGGTTTCAAAGCTGTTGGGAGCAGTCACCTCTCACACTTATCAAATGCAGTCTAAATAGAGCTGCTTGTTTTCTAGTTACATGTATTGACCAACTGACTTATTTTAATTGGACATCTTTAACGTTGTTTTCCTTTCAGCTCTTGGTGCACCATAAACTTTAAAAATGTCATCTAACTGAGTTACCTGAAAAGAAATAATTTTATCACAAAGAAAACAGAGTCCAAATTTGTCATGAAAAGGTCCTAAGATGAAGAGTCACAAGACATCTTCCAGTGTTTTGTTTTTTCTTTTTTAACATTATGTCCAGTAAGTAGTATTCAGGTCATTTTAGTAAAAACTGCATGATGATAGATTACTATGTTCTCTTATTTTTCAAAAATGTAGATATCATGGTATAGACACTAAAAAAGACCTGAGGAAGAAGGGGTTAAACACCCCCAACTAATACTGCATTTTTAAGTACAGTCATGCACCCCTTAACAACAGGAACATATTCTGGGAAAGGCGATGTTAGGCAATTCTGTCACTGTGCAAACATCATAGAGTACGCTTGCACAAACCTCGATAGAGTAGCCTACTACATACCTAGGTTGTGTGGTACAGCCCATTGCTGCTAGGCTACAAGCCTGTACAGCATGTTACTGTACAGAATAACAGGAGATTAAAATAAGTGCAAGGAAAATATTATGCAATCAAGAGATGTGGTAAACAAGAGATGTATGAGGCTGCTGTGTGTGATATGGCATACTGTTGTACAACAAACTACTTTTATAAGTAGAAAGGTTATACTCTAATAATATAAAGTATAGAACCAGTAACACAGTTGTCTATTATCATTGTCAAATATTCTGTACTGTACATAACCATATGTGCTATACTTTTATACGACTGCAGTACAGTAGGTGTGTTTATACCAGCATCACACAAACAAGTAACGTGTTGTGCTACAATATTACAACGTCACTAGGCAATAGAAAATTTTCAGCTCCATTATACGTTTATGAAACCATTTTTGTACATGTGGTCTGGCGTTGATCCAAATGTCATTATGCAGTACAAAACTATTTAAAAATTAATGTCCAGGGCTTAGCCAGATGCTCAGTTGGTTAGAGCACCATCCCAATACACCAAGGGTGTGGGTTCAATGCCCAGTAAGGCGCACATAAGAATCAACCAATAAATGCATTAATCAGTGGAACAACAAATCAGTGTTTCTCTCTCTCTCTCTCCTCCTTCCTCTCTAAAATCAATTCATAAAAAATTTTAACAAATCAATTTTCATTAAGAGTTATCAATATTAATCAAGTTGCCAAAATCATCTTGTCAGGAGATCCATAATCAAGTTCATCTTTGAACACCGTGACTTTAAATGATTTTATCTATGATATATCATTTATGACCCAATTTAAGATGCCAAGTTTTCTTTGCCAGGAAAAATGTGGGAGACATTCATTGGTCGTATAATGTTTTATTAAAGTGGCACACACATTTCTTTGATATCATGGCAGATAACACATATCAAACATTTTAATCAAATGAAAATTTTTGCTATTTCTACAAGATACAAATGAAAGTTAATATAATTTTTTACTACATGACTTCCTATTCTTTTTTTTTTTTTTTTTGTATTTTTCCGAAGCCAGAAACAGGGAGGCAGTCAGACAGACTCCCGCATGCGCCCGACCAGGATCCACCGGCACGCCCACCAGGGGGCAATGCTCTGCCCCTCCGGGGCGTCGCTCTGTTGCGACCAGAGCCACTCTAGCGCCTGAGGCAGAGGCCACAGAGCCATTCTCAGCACCCGGCCATCTTTGCTCCAATGGAGCCTCAGTTGCGGGAGGAGATGAGAGAGACAGAAAGGAAGGAGAGGGGTAGGGGTGGAGAAACAGATGGGCGCTTCTCCTGTGTGCCCTGGCCAGGAATCGAACCCGGGACTCCTGCACGCCAGACCAACGCTCTACCACTGAGCCAACCGGCCAGGGCCTGACTTCCTACTCTTTACCCATGAATTACACCGTACATTTAAAAGATACATCATAGCCTGACTAGGCGGTGGCGCAGTGGATAGAGCGTCGGACTGGGATGCAGAGGACCCAGGTTTGAGACCCCGAGGTCACCAGCTTGAACGCAGGCTCATCTGGTTTGAACAAAAGCTCACCAGCTTCAACCCAAGGTCGCTGGCTTGAGCAAAGAGTTAGTCTGCTGAAGACCCACAGTCAAGGCACATATGAGAAAGCAATCAATGAACAACTAAGGTGTTGCAACGCGCAACAATAAACTAATAATTAATGCTTCTCATCTCTCCGTTCCTGTCTGTCTGTCCCTGTCTATCCCTCTCTCTGACTCTGTAAAAAATAAAATAAATAAAATAATAAAAGATACATCATAAATCTTCCACAGCCTTCTGCCTATTAGTTACTCACATAAAATTACACACTGGAATCTTTTTCCTTGCTTTCTCCTTCCTTAAAAATACAGATGTATAACAGATAGAAGGTTTGAAGAATTAAATTTCAATACATGTGTACTAAAACATATAAAGACTAGACATATATCAATGACAAAAGACATTACAAATTAGGCCATCGTCAAAACCATTTAAAATTTTTTAACCAAATTTTACAATTTGTTACTATTATTCTTTTATATCTTATCAGGACAACACTTTAACCAACTGAGCTACCCAGCCAAGGTTCTAGTATATTTTTTATAACTTTGAAAATCTGGTTATTTTTCTGAAAGTAAATTTAGGATTATTATGTCTCCTAAGGAGAATATTTGTTTTCATGCATATAATGATACAAAATGAAACAATGTAATGAGTTAACAGCAATTTATATTCCAGGTAAGAAGCATTTCACTAACTTTTGTAACCTACTAGTTTCAAACATGTAAAGAATGTTTTCTATTAAAGTGAGTTTACTAAATAATATAAAGTATCATGAGATTATATGCATTTTTATCACCAAATATGAGATGATTCTAAACTATTTATGGAGTATACTTTATTTTATGTACATTGCCAAAAAGTTGAAAGTAATTAGGAGGCCAAAAAAAAAAACCACACACAAAAAACCTTGCTACATAACTAGACTTTAGTTCTATTCAGAAACTTTGTATCCTTCACTCAGTAACATAAAACTGTCTGGTCTTAACTTACAAGAGAAAAGACAGGGAAGGGCATTTTCAGCTATTGAAATATCTCAAAATATAACCTCAACCCCAGATATAATTACCAGAAGATCCAAAAGATCAGTCCTAAAAGTTCAGTGTTTCACACAATCCTTCAACAATCCTGGGTCTGAAAAAACATGAAACTCTAAACAATGGATCTTCTTCCACTCCTGTACTAATCAGCCAAACTGAAAGATCTGCAAGGCACTGAATCTTACATCTCTTCTTTTGATCTATTCTAAGTAGTAGTTCTTTTACAGACAGGAAGGGAGAGAGACGAGAAGCATCAATTCTTCGCTGCATCACTTTAGTTGTCCATTGATTGTTTCTCATATGTGCCTTGACCGGGAGCTAAAAGCTAAGCCAGGGACCCCTGGTTCAAACCAGCAACACCTTAGGCTCAAACCAGTGACCTTGGGCTTCAAGCCAGCAACCTGGAGCTTCAAGCCAGCAACCTGGAGCTTCAAGCCAGAGACCTTTGGACTCAAGCCAGCAACCATGGGGTCATGGCTATGATCCCACGCTCAAGCTGACAACCCTGCGGTTAAAGCTGGCAACCTGTGCTTCAAGCTGGTGAGCCCATGCTCAAGCTGGTGACCTTTGGGTTTCGAACCTGAGCATCCCATATTGAGGGTCTATCCACTGTGCCACTTGCCTGGTCAGGCCTAAATAGTAGTTCTCGCAACAAGATACTATACTCCATCTACAATACAATGTCTGGACATGGTTGGCATAGAAAATACTACAACCTGTGGTGGCGCAGTGGATAAAGAGTCAACCTGGAATATCGAGGTCACCAGTTCAAAAGTCTGGGCTTGCCTGGTCAAGGCACATATAATATGAGAAGCAACTATATACTATGAGTTGATGCTTCCTGTTCCTGCTCCCCTTCTCTCTCTCTCTCTCTCTCTCTCTCTCTTTCTCTGCCCTTTTCTCCTCTCTCTAAATCAAAATCTTTTAAAAAAAGAAAAAAATACTGTGCCTCCCATTATTTAAAATAATTCTGAGTGAAAGACAGCTGTCTTCTACTTTCAAGAAAACTGAGTAGAAGGCCCTGGCCGGTTGGCTCAGTGGTAGAGTGTCGGCCCGGCATGTGGATGTCCCGGGTTCAACTCCCCACCAGGGCACACAGGAGAAGTGCTCACCCTTCCCACTCCCCTTCCTCTCTATCTATCTCTTCCCCTCCTGCAGCCAAGGCTGCATTGGAGTGGGCCCAGGTGATGAGGATGGCTCCATAGCCTCCGCCTCAGGCACTAGAATGGCTCTGGCTACAATGGAGCAATGCCCCAAATGGGTAGAGCATCACCCCCTAGCGGACATGCCGGTGGATCCTGGTTGGGCATATGCAAGAGTCTGTCTCTCTGCCCCCCTGCTTCTCACTTCAGAAAAATACAAAAAGAAAAAAAGAAAAGAAAACGCAGTAGAGCTAACAAAACCAGGGGACAAACGTTCTATGTTAAATGGATTCCTGCCAAGAGCTAATAAAGGCTGAGAAAATATCTATCTACACAGGCTTTCTCACTGCTTGGAATACTATGAAAATTTCACTTGATATCAACCACTATATCAGATAGTTTTTTCAATACGAGAAAGAACTTAAATGTCAGACATAAACCCCGGTTCAAACTCAGTTCTTCCATTTCTTAGTTCTATGATCTAGGGCAAATCAACTTAACCACTCTGAGTCTCAGTCGCCTCACTTATAAAATGGGAAGAATAATAATATAATGCATAGGTGCTGAGAAGCTTTAACATATAATGAATGTTCAAAAGCAAGTGTTGACAAGGATATAAAGAAATCAGAACCTCATACATTGCTGGTGGGAATGTAAAATGGTCTAGTCCCTTTGAAAAACAGTCTAGCTGTTGCTAGAATACTTAAACATAGAGTTAACAGATTATTCAGAAATTCTACCCTTAGGCATTTACCCAAGAGAAATGAAAACATATGTACACGAAAAAAAACTTACACCTGAATGTTCATAGAAATGTTATACACGATAGCCAAAAGCAAAACAGCCCAAATGTCCACCAACTGGACTAATAAAGTGAGATTTATCCAAACAATTATTTAGCAATAAAAAGGAATGAAGTACTAATAGGTGCTACAACATTGATGACTGTTGCAAACATTACGTTAAGTAAAAGAATCCAGACCACATATTGTACCATTCCACTTATATGAAACATCCAGAACAAATAAATCTATAAAGTATATCAGTGTTTGCCTAGCACTGGGCAAGTTAAAGGAGAGGGGAAGGATGATGGCTAAGGGGTGTGGATTTCTTTTTGTGGTAATGCAAAAATGTTCTAACACTGCTGTAGTAATGAATGTACAACTCTGTGACTATACCAAAAACGACTGAATTACTTTTTAAATGAGTGAATTATATGGTGTATGAATTATATCTTAATAAAGCTGTTTTAAAAATGTCTGCTTTAGTATATATACATTTAGATATGGAATATCCAAACCCATATATTCAAAAGCAGAGGATAAATTAAGATTATGTAGATGTTACCTGACAAGATGGTCATGCAGTAGATAAGAGTGTCAGCGTTTTGAACCTAGGTTTGCCTGACCTGTGGTGGCACAGTGGATAAAGCGTTCACCTGGAATGCTGAGGTCGCCTGTTCAAAACCCAAGGCTTGCTTGGTCAAGGCACATATGGAAGATGATGCTTCCTGCTCCTCCCCCCTTCTCTCTCACTCTCTCTCTCTCTCTCTCTCTCTCTCTCTCTCTTCTCTAAAATGAAAAAATAAATAAAAATAATTTTAAATAAATAAATAAAAGCACATGAAATGTTAAAAAAAATTATTAAAGTATTGAACCTAGATTCAAAACCCCAAGGTTTTCACTCCAACTTTCTGCCTGGGACACTTTCCCAACTATATCACAGGGAAGTGGAGCCTAAGCCAAGTATGATGGTCTCATGGAATTGAGATGCAGAGATCTGAGTTCTAGGCTACTGGAGTGGACTAGGATTAATACGACAGGAAAGTAGAAAGGAAGCAACAATGCAAAAAGGGTGGCCCAGGAAATCTGCATGGGAGTTCCTTAAACTGCCCTTGTCTGAGTCCTGACCCACACGTAAGCCAGGGTAAGACTCCATGAGGTATAGCAGAGTTGCTGGTGTAGCCTGAGAACTGAGCAAAGACCAAAAGCTACACGACGCTGCGCAACACTGGAGTTTCAGTGCATACAGGGTGCAGACATGGCTGCACACCCTGGGCACTCATGATTTCAGCCAAAACCTCAAAATTCGACACTCTTTAAAGAAGACAACACAATCAAAACTTCCTATAATGTGTCATCCACAATGTCCAATTAATCAAAAATTATTAATATGCAAACTAGCAGGAAAACATGTCCCAAAATCATAGGCACATTCAATAGAAACAAATCATGGTCTGACTGCAATGTTGGTAATTGCAGAAAGAGCTTTAAAACAATTATTATAAATATTATAAATATTCTACCACTTAAAGTTATAAGATCAGAAATGCAAACTTAACTGGTTGGGCTTAAAAGTAGATTAAGCCTGACCAGGCAGTGGCACAGTGGATAGAGAGTCGGACTGGGATGCGGAGGAACCAGGTTCAAGACCCTGAGGTCGCCAGCTTGGGTGCAGGTTCATCTGAATTGAGCAAAGCTCACCATCTTAGACCCAAGGTTGCTGGCTTGAGCAACAGGTTACTCGGTCTGCTGAAGGCCCACGGTTAAGGCACATGTGAGAAAGCAATCAATGAGCAGCTAAGGTGTCGCAACGAAAAGCTGATGATTGATGCTTCTCATCTCTCTCTGTTCCTGTCTGTCTGTCCCTGTCTATCCCTCTCTCTGACTCTCTCTGTCTCTGTAAAAAAAAAAAAAAAAAAAAAAAAAAAAAGGGCATTTAAAAGTAGACTGAAAACTACAGAAGGACCAAAAAGCCACAAAAGAAATCAACAGAAATTATCCAATCTGAAGAACACAGATTATTATCAGTTTAACCTATGTGTAATTGGAGTTCAAAAGGCAAAGAAAAGAGAATAGATCCAAAAACTCAGTAAGCCCCAAGTAAGAGAATTACAAAGATACGACATTGGTTAATCACATTCAAAGTGCAGAAAACCAGAGATAATGAGGATAATACTATGAGAGATGGGGTAAAGACACATTATACAGAAGAGAACAAATAAATAATAATAGCAAACTTCTATCAGAAACAAAAAGGACCAAAAGACAATGGAGTGACCAACTGTCAACCCAGAATTCTATATCCAGCAAAAATTATCTCCCAAAAATAACATTGCAATAAGACACTCTCAGATAAACAAAGCTAAGAGAATTGTCACCAGCAGAACCGCACTAGAAACACTGAAAAGTTCATCAGTCCAAAAGGAAATGATACCAGATTGAAACTCAAACCTATGCTTTGGTATTAGGAAGGAAAGAAGAGAGCTACAATTGGTAAACATAAAACACTTCTTTCCTTCCCTTAATCTCTTTAAAAGATAACTGTGTTTAAAACACAACTAACACTGTATTATAAGGTTTATAAAGTATGCAGCACAAAGTCTGGGATGGAGTTAATTGAACTGTTGTAAGCATCTTATGTGGAGTAGTATAATATTAACTCTAAGTATACGGTGATAAATTAAAGATGCGTGGTGTAACAACTAGAACAACCACTTGAAAAACAGAAAGAGGTAGAGTTAAAAATGCAAGAGTTGAAATTAGAATACTAAAAATATTCAATTAGTTCAATATAGCTGAGAAAACTATTATATAAAATGCAGTAAAACAGACAAAACAGTTCCCCCACTGAGTAAGTTGCTAATAATAAAAAAATACATTTCACCACAGAAACAATATTTTAAATGACTATGAGGTAAAACCTTCAGGCACAGTTAGATAAAATAAAACTTGAGACTAGACAGGAATCTAACTCCCTTAAAAGTCTGCCTATTTGGGGACAAAACAATTCCACAATACAGACATAAAGGAACATAGTGGCACACACAGCCTGTTTCCCCAACTATAAGCTATAACCAGCTGGAGACCAGTCATTTTATGAAGAGACGTCTGTATGTAAATCAAGTATTCTTAATACTTGTACATATTAGAAATAGACTATAAAGTCTATTAATAATAAAAATAACTTCACTAAAAACTAATTAAAAGTCAAATGACACTTTAGTATCAACTAATCTGAGCTTTTACAATGTGTTATGTTAACAGACATGCAATAAAATGCTGACAATATGGAATCATTTTAGTTTTGGGAGTAGGTAATAATTACATAGTTCAAAAATTCAACACATACCAAAAATGGTATATAATAAAAAGTCTCAGCTCTGGCCAAGTAGCTCAGTTGGTTAGAGTGTCATCCTGTTACACCAAGTTTGTGGGTTCAATCCTTGGTCAGGGCACATTTAAGAATCAACCAAAGAATGCATAAATGAGTGGAACAACAAATCAATGTTTTTCTCTCTCTCTCTCTCTCTCTTTCTCCTAACTTACTCTCTCTCTAAAATCAATAAATACAAATTTTTTAAAAAGTCTCTGCCCAATTTTCCAGTGGCCAGTGGGGGGAAAACAAATATCACTAAAATATAATCAAGGGATATGTATTCCCAATTGTTTCCTGTGGGACCACAGACATGGTAACACTTTTCATAACACCAGAAATAACATTTTCTTTTTAAAATGGAATTATTGCAAAGTTTGCAAAACAGAAAACATCTGGATGACAAGACACCACACATGAATGCCAAAAAAGAGATCAAGTGAAATGTTAAAATAAAGCATGACCAAGGGATACTGCAAGGACACAAAATTAAATAAAAATATCAGCAAAGTTCTGTTGTTAGTCCTGACCGGCACATGACAGGAAATCTGCAGCACTGGAACAAAGGAGAGGGTTACAAGTTTCCATGCCTAGTTCCCAAATTAGTCACTGAAGAACTAACAGCACAAACCAGATTTAAAACTGACTACTGCTTATGCAGCATTCATTCCTGAAGACTGACACCAACAAAAAAGAACAGCATCTGTGGGATTCCGATGAACATTCGAGGAATTTACAAAGAAAAACATCAACTTACCACCACAGGCCTCCTCAGGTAAAAGGCTTTATGCTGTATACTTTTGAGACTGAACAGCCAATCCTCAATTAAGGGAAAAATTATTCAGCTAGGAGTATTTTTAGCTCTTATTTTACCTTCCTTGCTTCCAGATTAGCCAGTTCACTACGTATTAATGCTTTCACCTGAGATGTAAAAGGAACTCAGCAAAAATACAACTGCTTGGCGGGCCCTTAGACTGCCATTTCTCCAAATTATCAATCAAAATTCGGAAGATATTTAACCACTTCTGTATTCCTAAAAGGAGAATCCTAAGAGACTTTTGCTGTATTGGCCCATTATCTGCAGCAACACAAAAACCTACTCCTGAGCTAAGACATTTAATTCAAATGTAATTGCAATGAGGAGATACTATGGTTTATAAAGACTTCCTTAAAAAAATAAGTAAATAAAATCTCCTTATTCCCAATCTGTCTGGGACAATTGGAATTATACCTATACCTTTCACAATTTAACCCAACACATTCTTGCACGTTTATGGACAACACTAGGAGTAAATCATAAGTGGGTCCCTGTGGCAAACGGCAAACAGTAAAACGGCAAAAGCCACATTACTGGCAACCAACACTAATTTTCTTTCTTTTTTTTTTTTTTTTTAGAAAGAGAGGGGAAGGAAGAGAGATGAGAAGCATCAACATGTAGTTGCGTCTTTAGTTGTTCATTGACTGCTTCTCATACATGCCTTGACCAGGGGCTCCAGCCAAGCCAGCAACCTTGGAGTTTGGAACCTGGGACCTCAGCGTCCCAGGTCCACACTCTATCCACTGTGCCAGCACTGGTCAGGTAGAGAGAAAAAGGGGCAGGAGTTGGGGTGAGGGAGGAGCAGAAAGCATCAACTCTCCTGTATGTACCTTGACAGAGCAAGCCCGGGCTTTCAAACTGGCGACCTCAGCATTCCAGGTCAATTCTTTATCCACTGTGCCACCAGTGGTCAGGCGCATCATTTTTAAGTTCTAATTTGAAGGAACACTAGATTTAGAAGCAATAATGATTGCTGTATAAATGAAAAAAGACCAGAGTCCAGTACTGTATCTGCTGCTTCCAGTTTTTAATCATATCTAAAACACCACTGATTGCAAGACACATTATGTTTCACTATGTATAAATGCTGCCAATTCAACCAACAGAATGCCCTAGCACTTACAATTTTTATTTATACTTACGTAAAAAAACACAACAATTTTAAACTTAAATTTTTAGCATGTATAACTTTTGAGCATAATTTTAAAAAAGATTAACAAAATAAATTGGTCATAAACTGGTCATTTTTAGAGTCTAACTCTTCTGAATCAAAATCTGAATCAGTTACTGATACCCATCTTTTCCACACATTATCATACTCTGTCCCACCAAAAGCTCAGGTGATCAAAGATTTGTACTCCAACCATTATCTCTGGGATTTTCTTCCAAGCCTGCCAGATACCAATTCTGCAAGTTCTGTGCACAAAGAAACGATTACAACTGTATCACAGCCAAAAGCAATTGTAAGCAGTATCCAGATTTCAAAAGCGTGAGAATGTAAATACAGTGCTTCTCTTAGAAGTAATGAAATAATAACTTCTTTTGTTACCTTGAATAAGACAACATCCTTCTCAGCCTTCCATTTCCACTAACAATAGTAGCTACCAATGTTGAATACCTACCACACTGGGCATTTCACATATCTCATTTAATTCTTACAGAAAAGCAAAAAGGTAGGGATTGTTTTATATACATGAAAGATGAGACTCAGAGAACCTTAGTGACGTGTTCAAGAGTAGCTAATAAGTGGCAGAGCTTGGGTTTCAATCTCTGGTATATTTTTAGTCTTTATTCTTCCCACCACTTCAGCGGTTCTCAAAATTTAGTGCATATAAAAATCAGCTCGGGTGATGGGAATGCAGCATAATCAAATGTCAGAATAACCTAGAGATGTTTTCTCTGAACATATATACCCTGATTTATCAATGTCACCCCATTAAAATTAATAAAAATCAGCTCAACTCAAGTGATTCTTCCACAGAGCAGGAAAAATACTGCATATATTTTCAAATAATAAAGTCTACTCACATATGTATAGATATAGAATCAACTCTTACAACTCATTAAAAAAACAAATTATTCAATTAAAAATGGGCAAAGCGGCCCTGGCCGGTTGGCTCAGTGGTAGAGCGTCGGCCTGGCATGTGGAAGTCCTGGGTTCGATTCCCAGCCAGGGCACACAGGAAAAGCGCCCATCTGCTTCTCCACCCCTCCCCCTCTCCTTCCTCTCTGTCTCTCTCTTCCCCTCCTGCAGCCGAGGCTCCATTGGAGCAAAAGATGGCCTGGGCGCTGGGGATAGCTCCTTGGCCTCTGCCCCAGGTGCTACAGTGGCTCTGGTTGTGACAGAGCGACATCCCGGATGGGCAGAGCATCGCCCCCGGTGGGCGTGCCAGATGGATCCCGGTCGGGCGCATGCGGGAGTCTGTCTCACTGCCTCCCGTTTCAAGCTTCAGAAAAATACAAAAAAAAAAAAAATGGACAAAGCATTTGAATAGACATTTCTCCTAAGAAGATAAGCAAATGGCCAATAAGCACATGCAAAAATGCTCAAAATCATAAGCTATTAGAGAAATACAAATTAAAGCCACAATATGAAAGAAGCCCCCTGCTGAAATTAGTAAACAAGACTACCACCAAGATAACTGAGAAGAGCCCTGGCCGGTGGCTCAGCGGTAGAGCATCGGCCTAGCGTGCGGAGGACCCGGGTTCGATTCCCGGCCAGGGCACACAGGAGAAGCGCCCATTTGCTTCTCCACCCCTCCGCCGCGCTTTCCTCTCTGTCTCTCTCTTCCCCTCCCGCAGCCGAGGCTCCATTGGAGCAAAGATGGCCCGGGCGCTGGGGATGGCTCTGTGGCCTCTGCCCCAGGCGCTAGAGTGGCTCTGGTCGCAACATGGCGACGCCCAGGATGGGCAGAGCATCGCCCCCTGGTGGGCAGAGCGTCGCCCCTGGTGGGCGTGCTGGGTGGATCCCGGTCGGGCGCATGCAGGAGTCTGTCTGACTGTCTCTCCCTGTTTCCAGCTTCAGAAAAATGAAAAAAAAAAAAAAAAAAAAGATAACTGAGAAGAAAACAAACAAATCAAGACTTCAAAGCAGCTTTACTAGAAAAGTCAAACCTGACAGTGGATTACAAACAACAGCTGATGTCAACCCAAGACCTAGAAATAACACAACTGAAAACTGGAGGCAGACAACACCAAACCTAGACTCAACCAGCCCTACAAACAACACACCCAAACACAAAGACATAATGAGAAGACAAAGAAATGCAATCCAAATGAAACCACAAGAGAAATCTCCAGAAAAGGAACTGAGTGATATGGAAATAACCAAACTGCCAGATGCAGAGTTTAGAATAATGATTGCTAGGATGCTTAGGGATCTTAGAACAACAATGGATGGTCATTATGAACACCTAAATAAAGAGATAGCAAGTATAAAAAAGGACATTGAAATATTAAAAAAGAATCATTCGGAGGTGACAAATACAATATCAGAAATGAAGACCACAATGTGGAAGAAATTAAAAACAGGATGGATGAAGCTGAGAATAGAATCAGCGAGTTGGAGGACAAGATGAACAAAGGCATGGAAACAGAGCAGAAAAAGGAAAAGAGACTCAAAAAGTCTGAAGAAACTCTGAGAGAGCTCTGTAACAATATGAAGAGAAATAACATCCGCATCATAGAGGTTCCTGAAAAAGAAGAGAAAGAACAAGGGATAGAAACTTTATTCAATCAAATCATAGCTGAAAACTTCCCTAAATTGATGCAAGGAAGGGTTTCACAAGTTCAAGCAGCACAGAGAACTCCATTAAAGAGAAACCCAAAGAAACCTACACCAAGACACATCATAATTAAAATACCAAAGCTAAGCGATAAAGAGAAAATATTAAATGCTGCTAGAGAAAAGAAGGCTATCACCTACAAAGAAGCCCCCATAAGGATGACATCTGACTTCTCAACAGAAACACTTAAGGCCAGAAGGGAATGGCAAAAAATAGTCAAAGTAATGCAGAACAAGAGCCTACAACCAAGACTACTTTATCCAGCAAGGCTATCGTTTAAAATTGAAGGAGAAATAAAAAGCTTCCCGACAAAAAAAAACTTCAAGGAATTCATTACAACCAAACCAATGCTGCAGGAAATGTTAAGGGGTCTGTTGTACACAGATCAAAGTGGGGAAAAGAATATAGCAAAAGAGGAATACCGCTTTAAAGAATAAAATGGCTATAAACAACTACATATCAATAATAACCTTAAATGTAAGTGGATTAAATGATCCAATCAAAAGACATAGGTAGCTGCTTGGATAAGAAAACAGGACCTGTACATATGCTGTCTACAAGAGACACACCTTAAAACAAAAGATGCACATAGACTGAAGGTAAAAGGATGAAAAAAAATATTTCATGCAAATGGAAGTGAAAGAAAAGCTGGGGTAGCAATACTTATATCAGACAAATGGACTTTAAAACAAAGGCTATAGTAAGAGATAAAGAAGGTGACTACATAATGATAAAGGGATCAATCCAACAGGATGATATAACCATCAGAAATATCTACGCACCTAATATAGGAGCACCTAAATATATAAAGCAGACTTTGATGGATATGAAGGGCGAGATCAACAGCAATACTATAATAGTAGGGGATTTCAATACCCCACTAACATCACTAGATAGATCCTCAAGAAAAAAAATTAACAAAGAAACAGCAGACTTAAAGGACACACTAGATCAACTCGATTTAATAGATATCTTTAGAATCTTTCACCCTAAGGCAGCAGAATATACATTCTTTTCAAGTGCTCATGGTACATTCTCTAAGATAGACCACATGTTAGGACACAAAAGCAGTCGCAACAAATTAAAGAAGACTGAAATCATATCAAGCATTTTCTGATCACAATGGCGTGAAACTAGAAATCAACAACAGAAAAACTAAAAAATACTCAAACACATGGCAACTAAATAGCATGTTATTAAATAACGAGTGAGTTAAAAATAAAATCAAAGAAGAAATAAAAAAATCCTAGAAACAAATGATAATGAGCAAACAACAACTCAAAATTTAAAGGGCACAGCAAAAGCAGTCCTGGGAAGGAAGTTCATAGCACTATAAGCATTCCTTAAGAAGCTTGAAAAAGCTCAAATAAGCAACATAACCCTTCATCTAAAAGAACTAGAAAAAGAACAGCAAGTAAGGCCCAGAAATAGTAGAAGGAAGGAAATAATAAATATCAGAGCAGAAATAAATGACATAGAAACTAAAGAAACACTACAGAGGAACAATGAAACCAAGAGCTGGTTCTTTGAAAGGGTAAAAAAGATCAACGAACCTTTAACAAGACTCACCAAAAAAAGAAAGGAGAGGGCTCAAATAAATAAAATTAGAAATGAGAGTGGAGAAATAACAACTGACACAACAGAAATACAAAATATTGTAAGAAAATACTATGAAGAACTGTATGCCAAAAAATTAAACAACCTAGGTGAAATGGACAAATTCCTTGAAACATATAATCTTCCAAAAATCAATCTGGAAGAATCAGAAAACCTAAACAGACTGATTACAACAAAAGAGATCGAAACAGTTATCAAAAAGCTCCCAAAAAAACAAAACCCCTGGGCCCGATGGCTTCACTGGTGAATTCTACCAAATATTCAAAGAAGAACTAACTCCTATCTTTCTCAAGCTATTTCAAAAAATTCAAGAGGAAGGAACACTTCCAAGTTCCTTTTATGAGGCGAGCATAATTCTGATTCCAAAACCAGGCAAAGACAACACAAAGAAAGAAAATTATAGGCCAATATCCCTGATGAATTTAGATGCTAAAACCCTCAACAAAATATTAGCAAAATGGATCCAGCAATACATGAAAAAAAATCATACATCATGATCAAGTGGGATTTATTCTGGGGAGGCAAGGATGGTAAAACATTCGTAAATCAATTAATGTGATTCACCACATAAACAAAAGGAAGGAGAAAAACCACATGATAATTTCAATAGATGCAGAAAAACCATTTGATAAAATCCAGCACCCATTTATGATCAAAACTCTTAGCAAAGTGGGAATACAGGAAATATACCTCAACATGATAAAGGCCATCTATGACAAACCCACAGCCAACATTATAATTAATGAACAAAAATTAAAAGCAATTCTCCAAAAATCAGGAACAAGGCAGGGGTGCCCCCCTTTCACTACTCTTATTCAACATAATATTGGAAGTCCTAGCTACAGCAATCAGACAAGAAGAAGAAATAAAAGGCATCCAAATTGGAAAAGAAGAAGTAAAACTATCATTATTTGCAGATGATATGATATTGTATATAGAAAACCCTAAAGTCTCAGTCAAAAAACTACTGGACCTAATAAACAAATTCAGCAAGGTGGCAGATTATAAAATTAATACTCAGAAATCAGAGGCATTTTTATACACGAACAATGAACTGTCAGAAAGAGAAATTAAGGAAACAATCCCCTTCACTATTGCAACAAAAAAAATAAAGTACCTAGGAGTAAATTTAACCAAGGAGGTTAAAGACTTGTACTCAGAAAATTATAAAACATTGATAAAAGAAATCAAGGAAGACACAAACAAGTGGAAGCATATACCATGCTCATGGTTAGGAAGAATAAACATCATTAAAATGTCTATATTACCCAAAGCAATTTATAAATTCAATGTAATACCAATTAAAATATCAATGACATACTTCAAAGATATAGAACACATATTCCAAAAATTTATATGGAACCAAAAAAGAATACAAATAGCCTCACAATCTTGAAAAAGAAGAATAAAGTGGGAGGTATCAATCACACTTACTGATATCAAGTTATACTATAAGGCCACTGTACTCAAAACAGCTTGGTACTGGCATAAGAACAGGCATATAGATCAATGGAACAGAACAGAGAACTCAGAAATAAACCCACATCTTTATGGACAACTGATATTTGACAAAGGAGGTAAGAGCATACAGTGAAGTAAAAACAGTCTCTTTAATGGTATTGGGAAAACTGGACAAGTACCTGCAAAAAAATGAAACTAGACTACCAACTTACACCATGCACAAAAATAAACTCAAAATGGATAAAAGACTTAAATGTAAATCGTGAAACCATAAGCATCCTAGAAGAAAACTTAGGCAGTAAGCTCACGGACATCTATTGCAGCAATATCTTTGCTGATTTATCTCCACAGGCAAATGAAATAAAAGACAGGATAAACAAATGGGACTATATCAAACTAAACAGCTTTTGCACAGCTGAAGACAATATGAACAGAATAAAAAGACAAACCACACAATGGAAGAATATAATCAACAATACATCTGATAAGGGATTAATAACCAAAATTTATAAAGAATTTGTTAAACTCAACACCAGGAAGACAAACAATCCAATCAAAAAATGGGCACAAGAAATGAATAGACACTTCTCCAAAGAGGACATACAGATGGCCATAGACAAATGAAAAAATGTTCAACATCACTAATCATTAGAGAAATGCAAATTAAAACCACAATGAGATAACCACCTTACACCAGTCAGAATGGTGCTCATTAACAAAACAACACAGAATAAGTGCTGGTGAGGATGTGGAGAAAAGGGAACCCTCCTGCACTGCTGGTGGGAATGCAAACTGGTGCAGCCACTGTGGAAAACAGTATGGAGATTCCTCAAAACTTTAGAAATGGAACTACCCTTTGACCCAGCCATCCCACTTATAGGAATATATCCCAAAGACACCATATCACTAACTGAAAAAAAGAAATTCACCCCCATGTTTATGGCAGCATTGTTTGCAATAGTGAAGATCTGGAAACAGCCCAAATGTCCATCAGTGGACGAGTGGATTAAAAAGCTGTGGTACATATATACAATGGAATATTATGGGGCTATGAAAAAGAAGAAAATATTACCTTTTGCAACAATATGGAGGGACCTGGAAAATATTATGTTGAGTGAAATAAGCCAGGCAGAGAAAGAAAAATATATGACCTCACTCATTTGAGGAATCCAAGGAATAATGAGAACTGAGGAACGGAATTGAGACAGAGGAGGGATCAAAGGGACCAGAGGGAAAGAGGACAGAGGGAAAGAGGATGATAGGATGGGATAAACCTGAAGGGAAGGGGGGAGGGCATTGGAGGGAGGGCGGCAAGGGAGATGTTGAGGGGAATAGAGGGGAGGGGGGATGCATTCAGGGTGACCCTAGAATCTATGTAAACACAATTAATTAAATAAATAAATTTTTTTAAAAATTAAGCCACAATATGATACCATTTCACACACACTAAAAAAGCTTTAATCAAAAGACATATAAGCATTAGCAAAGATGTAGAGAAACTGGAACATTTATTCATTACTGTTAGTAGAAATATAAAATGGTGCAGCCACTTTGGAAAACAGTTTGAAAGTTTCTTAAAAAGTTAGACACAGAGTTACCATATGAACCAGCAATTCCACTACTAGGTATATATCCAAGATAAATGAAAACAATCAACACAAATATTTGTAAAAGAATGTTCAAAGGAGCATTATTAGTAATAGCCAGTCTATCGATTAATGAATAGATTAATAAATTGTAGTATAGCCATTCAATGGAATACTATTTGGCAATAGAAAGGAATGAAGTATTGAAGTTGTAACACGGATGAAACTTGAAAACATTATGCTAAGTAAAAGCCAGTCACAAAAGACGACATATTGTATGATACCATTTCTATGGAGTCCATTTCTATAGAGAGAAAGTAATTGTTTAAGGCTGGAGATGATGGGAAGTGAAAACTAATAGATTCAGAGTTTCTTTTAGCAGGACAAAAATATCCTAAAGTTAAAGTACAGTGAGGGTTGTACAACAATATGAATATACTTTAAAAACTTTAAATAGAAGGCCCTGGCCGGTTGGCTCAATGGTAGAGCATTGGCCTGGCATGCAGGAGTCCCAGGTTCGATTCCCGGCCAGGGCACACAGGAGAAGCGCCCATTTGCTTCTCCACCCCTCCCCCTCTCCTTCCTCTCTGTCTCTCTCTTCCCCTCCCGCAGCGAGGCTCCATTGGAGCAAAGTTGGCCTGGGCGCTGAGTACAGCTCCATGGCCTCTGCCTCAGGTGCTAGAATGGCTCTGGTTGCAACAGAGCAACGCCCCAGATGGGCAAAGCATCGCCCCCTGGTGGGCATGCCAGGTGGATCCCGGTCGGGCGCATGCAGGAGTCTGTCTGACTGCCTCCCCGTTTCCAACTTCAGAAATAGGTTAATTTTATGGTATGTGAATTATATCTTAATAAACCTATTTTTAAGTATATATTTCTCTTGGTCAGATTACCTCTAAGGTTCCTTTCTAGAACTAAACGTCTCAGAGCATCCATAAAAGACTTCAGAATCCAATCCCCAATGACTCCTATGAACCTACAATTTAGAGAAACTATCATATAGTATAGTAATTCCTCATTCTAAGTCTCTAGACCTCCAGGTGTCAATGAAGGAAGGACAGGTGCTTCTTGAGCCAGTTCCAATTTTTCAGAACATCTGAGAGAAACCATACTCTCAGTCTTCTCTGAGGTAAAGTTTTAAATATCTTTCTTTGCCTTTGGCTAGTTTCATGTTAGTAGTTTCAAAATACTGTTTCAAAGCTAATTGACAGCGTAATGTATGGAAATTAAAAAACAGGAAGACAAATTATTATTAAAAGGTACTTTTTGATAAGCAAACATGTTTCAAAAGGTGGGAGTATGATGAGTTCCTTGGTTAAAAGGTTGGGAAACAGAGATAAGTGCACTGGTCTAGAAATTAGGAGAAACATCTTAGGGTCTTCTTTAATATGATTCACTTTATCTCATTGTGCCTCAGTTTCTATTTTCATCTATAAAAATCAACAAATGTGACAGTATCCACCTGACTAAATCCCTTGATTTTTTCCATCTTATATAATGATGCCCTAAAAACATCTGCTAAAAAGGAAGTTCTTAACACTGTGGGTGTTTGCAAAGAACTTTCTTTACTCACTACTTAGCATAAGTAACGAACAACACCAAATACATAATATTAATAAACAATACATAGGCTACAGTATGTAAAAACTTACTTATAAGTGGCCTTAGAAAGCAAAGAACGGAAAAAATAATAAATTAAGAGTAAAGTGTGCTTGTCTGCTGCTGACAGCAAAAGTCAACAGGAAACACTTCAGAATAAAATCTCGCCAAAGCATAGAATGTTCCTGATTAATAGCAAATGAGTTATCTCTCCTTCCAAAACTTTACTCCCAACATACCAGCTTCCAAGTGCGTCCTGAAACAAATGAACCAAAGAAAAGGAAGAGAGCAAAGAAAAAAAATCTATCATAACTGGTTTCCTCTTTTCAGAACTGCAGAAGATGAGTAGAGGGGAGAGGGATGGGAATTAGCAATAACCAAGCATTAAATTCTCCTATTTACAGCTTAATGAGTGTAGGCATTTTTCTTTAACTTTTATTAAAGTCATAAAAACTTTTCTACCAATTTCTATATATTAAGAATAAAAAGCAATTCAAACCCTTTTGAGTGAATTCATCCTAAGTGAAATTGAATATAACACTATTTGGGAAGCCACAGGTTAGAAGGAGTGCTGCTGTCTGTGGGTTTGGGGGAAGAGGGTTATTAGGAGCCTAAGAAAAGAAAAAGTAGGCCAGATCCTTTACAACATCACATATATAAAAACCCTAGTCTAGAAATTCCTAATGACTTTTGAAAAGGTCATTCCACTTCCTAGAATGGACCAGAAAAGCCAGACCACCTCTCTTCTCAAGCAACTATAAAGTTAAACAAATTTTCCACCTTCAGTTCAGTATTATCATTGCGGGGAAAAAAGCAAATCAGAAACCTATAGAAGTTTCATTCTAGGCCCTGGCTGAGTGGCTCAGTAAATAAAGCATTGTTCTGGTGTGCCAGAAGTCATGAGTTTGACTCCCAGCCAGGGCACATATGAGAAGCAAGCAATCAATAAATACACAAATAAATGGAACTAAGTAAAACATCCTTATTACTTCTCTCCTTCCTCCCCTTTTCTCTCTCTCAAATCAATGGGAAAATACTTTTTCAGAAAAGAATTCATTCTATTAATTTAATACAAAAGAAAACACTGACTCCTTCAAAATAATAAAGAATCCATTAATCTTTGAAGCACCAACATCTCTGTATTTACACATTATACAGTGTGTCCGTAAAGTCATGGTGCACTTTTGACCGGTCACAGGAAAGCAACAAAAGATGATAGAAATGTGAAATCTGCACCAAATAAAAGGAAAACCCTCCCAGTTTCTGTAGGATGGTGTGGCAGCATGTGCGCATGCGCAGATGATGACGTAACATCGTGTATACAGCGGAGCAGCCCACGGCCATGCCAGTAGATATGTGGATGGTACAGAGGAAAGTTCAGTGTGTTCTGTGGCTCGCTAAATTCGAATCCGTGACCAAAGTACAACATGGATATCGGCGCATTTATAACAAAGCGCCACCACATAGGAATAACATTACTCGGTGGGATAAGCAGTTGAAGGAAACTGGCAGTTTGATGGAGAAACCCTGTTCTAGTAGGCCATCAGTCAGTGATGAGTCTGTAGAGGCTATACGGGATAGCTACCTAAGGAGCCCTAAAAATCTGTGCGTGAGCCCACACATCAAACTGCACTGAATAAGTATGAAACTGGGAGAGTTTTCTGTTTATTTGGTGCAGATTTCACATTTCTATCATCTTTTGTTGCTTTCCTGTGACAGGTCAAAAGTGCACCATGACTTTACAGACACACTGTATATAAATAGAAATATACTGCACATCAAATAGGACAGTATCATTTAAAGTGTTCACATGAATCAAAGTGTAACACAAGCTTACCAGACATTACTATAGCCCCTACAAATGGAGCTTACAAAATATCTCACCTCAAAACAAAATAAGGTGCAGTTATACATAACCAGTTACATTCATTCAACAATTCTGCCAGCCTTAATAAAGGGTACAAAGACACAAAAACAAATAACTTAGACCCTGACTTCAAGGAATTTACATGAGGGGAAAGCCAGTAGCATGTGTAAAATCAAAATTCTTTGAGATCACAGAGAACAAACTTGCAAACTTAATGGTAACCATAATCTGTCAGGTGAAAAAGTGGGAAGGAGGGTATTAACAGGCAAAGAGGACAACACAACAAAGGCATGAATGTCAAGAACACAATTAGATAACCAGAAGTCCTGAGTGGCCAGGGCAGGAGAATTAAGGAAGGATGCATGGGCATGAAAATGGTAGTAATTAAGTCATGAAAGGAAGCTTGCAGCTGGGTTGCAAAGGGCCATACATGTTATGATAAGGTGTCTGGTCTTTAGCCAGAAAACCACAGAGAACCCAATATATAATAATAAGCAATTTTTTCTTTTTTTTTTTTTCTTTTTCTGACAGAGACAGAGTCAGAGGGACTGATAGGGATAGACAGACAGGAAGGGAGAGAGATAAGCATCAGTTCTTTGTTGCAGCACCTTAGTTGCTTATTGATTGCTTTCTCATATGTGCCTTGATTGGGGGGGGGGGGTGCTACAGCAGAGTGAGTGACCCCTTGCTCAAGCCAGCGACCTTGGGCTTCAAGTCAACAACCACTGGGTCATGTCTATGATCCATCCCACGCTCAAGCCAGCAACCAGCCCTCAGCTGGTGAGCCCACGACAAGCAATGTTTTTTGAAAGCTAACTGGTGACAATGTAGAAGACAGACTTAAAAGGACATATAGGGGGCTGAAAGATATGAGACCACTACTGCAATAATTAGAATATTACTGTAATAATTAAACTGTGATGAGGTCAGCAATAATACAAACAACTAAACAAAACAAACAGTAGCAACAACCTACATCAATTTTTTCTTATTCATTTTTTGAGAGGAGAGAGATAGAAAGAGTGGAGGAGCATGAAGCATCAACTCCCATATGCGCCTTGACCGGGCAAGCCTGGAGTTTCAAACCAGCAACCTCAGCATTCCAGGTCAATGCTTTATCCACCACGCCACCACAGGTCAGGCAACCCACATCAATTTAACAGTGACTGTGTATCCATATATTTGACCATAAGGTCCTGTACCAAGACACAGGCAACGAAGGAATAAAATGAAAGAATGCAAGTAAGAAGTCTTCTTTTACTGATTTTTTAGAGAGAGGAGAGAAAGAGAGAAATAGAGAGAGAAAGAGGGGAGAAGCAGGAAGCATCAACTTCTAGTTGCTTCCCATATGTGCCTTGACTAGGCAAGCCCATGGTTTCCAACCAGTGATCTCAGCATTCCAAGTCGAGGCTTTATCCACTGCGCCACCACAGGTCAGACAAGAAGTCTTTATAAGATATAATCAACAGGACTTATGACCACTGACCATCCAAAACCCAAAGAGTATTCTCACTTACACACTAATTTTGCTTTCCTAAACTGCTTCTGAAAATTTTTTTACTTTTTCACCTAGAGATTTCTATTAAAATACCTTAGTTCACTTAATAGATGTTAAAAACTTAAAATTTTTAACCATATGAAGAGTTTCAGGTATTTTGTACAGGAATTATTTAAGTCTAAAAATTTCCCTGTGGTCACAAGAAAAATAAAAGAAACAAATACAGAATTAAAAACACACACAATAATCTTGGGACTGTGGCTGGTTAGCTCAGTTGGTTAGAGCGTCGTCTGGAAACACCAAGGCTGTGGGTTCAACTCCAGTAATGTACCCATTCAGGGTACATATGAGAAATGACCAATGAATGTATAACTAAGTAGAACAACAAATGAATGCCTCTCTCCCTCTCTCTCTTCCTTCCTCTCTCTGCCTCTCTTAAATCAATCCATAAAAATATAATAAAATAAAAACAATGATATTGATACATCCAAGACTAAGACTACATGCCTTAGTTAGAAGCCCTAAAAATATAGGTGAACAGTGAAAATACTCATTAATAGTACCTAATAAATTAAATACAGGAGAGAAAAAAAGAAATTCTTTAAATTAAAACCTTTGAGCCACAAACCATTCAGCTATCCAAATACATATAATTTTATTATAACAACATATAGTTAATATTTTTCATGGAACCAACATGAAGTTGTGTACCACAGGAAAAATAGGCAACTAATGAGGCTTACAGATCCAATTCCAATTTGATAAACATATTAATTACTGCCACTGTTTCAACCTGGAAATCATCTTCCATTCTTTACTCAGGTATGTCTATTAAACTGAAAGGTTTGTACTATAGGACTGTGAAATAAAAGAGTTGTGTTTCTTTCAATAAAATGAGTTATGTTTGCCTCTGTAAAGAAAGATAGTGACTTTCACAATGCTGGTACAATGTCTTATCTATTAAATTCAAAGTTACCTTGATTATGAATACAGGTAACTTAAATGATAAAATATGATAAACACATTTCCCACTAAATTTAATGTTCAAAGACAAAGTGACATTTGTCATGTTCTAACAAATAATGCTAGTATGTAATCATCTAAGGTTGACTGTCTCACCCCCACAATTAATTAATTAGAGGTGTCAGTTTAAAAATCTATGTGAAATTGTTAAGGTCAATAAATGTTATAATCAGTAAAAAGATTATTTAAATAAGAATTTCTACTTCAATAATTATATTTTGACAGACAAACTTTTTAAGACCCTTGTTTTTTCATAATAGTATGTATACGTTACAGGTTCCCCCAATAAAAGAAAAAAAGTCAGTATTCTGTTAGTTCCAGTTATAATACATAGCTGAGTCAAAGTTCTAACAGCCTTAAAGCAGGAAATCCAAGAGGAAATTCCATCATCAGTTCCTGGGGCTTGGTAACTAAAAGGTTCTTTGAAACAGAGATATAGAAGTTCTCAAACTACTTACTATATATAACCTTACCTCATATCTTCAAGTAAATCACATTCTGCTTGATGTTTGGCTTGAAGTTTTGTCATCTGCTCAACTTGAATGTTTTTCAGTTCTTGTGTAACTTTCACCTAAAATACACCACATAGTTATGAAGGCCTTACTGCAACTTTAACAAAAAAAGTAACTACTTAAGGAAAATACTAAATACTTGTCAGAATATGTACATCTTGCTCACTTCTCCCCTGAAGATCAGAAATCCACTATTAGCCACCTAATTTTGTTACTGAAGATATTTAATGAAAAAGCTGGCCAAATAACCTGAATGAGGCTAAATATTTGTACTGGAATGGAAAAATTACAGATTAAAGAGATGCAAAATAAACTGCCAGTCATCCCACTTCATGCACAAATTCAGTACTTATCTAGGTCTTCTTAAAGTTTTAAGAGTCTTCTATTTCTTCCAAAAAGGATTCAAAGACACTAACCAACAGCAGAGGTGAGCAGAGTGGAGCCAGGAGAAGGGAGCATAAGAATGTCTACTATCTAATGATTGAAATGTACACAGTAATGAAATTATATGCTTGAGTCGACTACATAAATTATTCCATAATGGCCGCGAGAAAGCACACCGTCTCAGGATGATGCCCTCCACTCGCTGACAGCTCATCAAATCACAATCTCTTTCTCACAAAGGAGAAAGCAAAAGTAACCTTCTAGTGTTTTTAAGCCACCCCAGCAAGCCGGTTCCTGTGGCGGCTCCACTTCAAACAGCTAGAACAGCAAATGCAAGCTGGCCAGTGCCTCGCCCGCCAGGCCGGCACCCCGGGGTTCCAGGTCCAGCGGGCCTGGAATCCCCACCGCCGCAGCGGGGCTACCCGGAGTGGTGGGGATACAAGTATGAAAGAAAAAAGTCATAACTGGAGAAATCCGGATTAAGAAAGAAGGAAGTAGAAGCCGACACGACTGAGGCAATTCAGCAAATGTTTGCCCACGAGGGGAGGAAAGAAAAGCCTCCTCCACCCAGCGCCCAAGTAGACAGTTACCATGTGCAGGATTAAAAAACCAAGGATACAGCCTCAAGCCCCAGGGTAAACTGGAGAAGAGGTGCAATGAAATAGTTCACCAAGGGGCACCGCGGGGGAACTGCTGACAAGCCCGGAGCACCCGTCACTCCCACACTAGATCGCGATACACACGCCACGCACTGCCGGGTTCTCACTCTCCTGGGGGCAGTACCACTGCCTCCTCGCCCCCTACCCGGAGGAACTGGGCAGAAGGGGGAGTGAGAAGGGCAAAACTGGTCAATGCTTAATTTCTTGTTTTCCCCTGGGATGGGGGGCGATGACTATTCCAACTTCTTTTCGACCCGCCCGTGGGAAAAGCAGGCCAAACGTTAAGGCCAGGCTGGAAACAAATTCCCTGCAAATTTGCAAATGGGCGAGGGTGGCGACAAGCGGCTGGAGGGCTCAAAACTGCTGCAGACTAATCACACAAGCCCAAGGCTCTGCAAAGCTGCAGGGGCTCCTTCGCCTCCCCTCCGCGCAGCCGGGAGAATGCACTTTGCAACGAGCAGCACTGCCATACGTGCGCGCACACACACAAATGCGCACCAGAAACTCTTGTGAAATATCGGGGGGTCTCCAGTGCAATGAAGAGGACGAACCCTGGCCGCCTCTCGGTTGGAAAGGCACCTCACCCGCCTGGAACCGGGAGCAACTCGGTGACAAGCCAGAGGCTACAGCGGTCACGGCTAGTTGCGGAAAGGGGGAGGGGGCGCAGCGGTCGCCCCAGTCGCGTTCCTAGGACGCATCCCCCCGCCCCCTCAAAGCCCCAGAGCCTCCGTTTCGCACCCTCACCTTTCTCGGCGGCGGCTGCATGATGCTGAAGGGACATCAATCCTCCCCCGACGGCGGTGTTAGAAGAAGAGAAAGGAAAAGGGCCGAGAAGAGGGACCGACCAGCTAGCGTGTGCGTGTGTGAAAGGAGAGCTTGAGAACGAGGACTCGCCCTGGAGGGAGCAAGGCCGGCGGGAAGGACCCGGGTCGCGGGCGAGTGAAGAGAAGGAGGAGGAGCGCCGGGGAGGCCTGGGGCTTTGGCGGCCCGGGGGGGTGTGTGAGCGAAGGAGGCGGAGACCACGAGGGGGCGGAGGCCGAGGAGCTAGGGCGTAGGGTCCTCCCTGCTCGCGGACCTGCTCCCGAGGAGACGCGTAGTCGGGCTCTCCACCCGCCGCCGGCTCCGGGGCCCCTCGCAGACACCGCCCCCTCCGCCCCAAGTCAGGCAGCCCGGCCCTTGCTGGGCCCGACGCCCCCGCCCAGCGCGGGGAGGTGGAAGGCTGCGCCGCACTCGTCTCCGGCTCCTTCACTCAGGCCGCGGGAATTTCCGGCCCCACGACGCAGCGCAGCGCCCCACTCCGGCGGCGGAGTGCATAGCTGAGGCCCGAGCCAGGTTCCAGGGGCCGGACCAGGTTGCAGGGAGGGAGCGTGGCCGCAGCGCGGAGCTCCGAATTGTGGCGGGGACAGGGGAAACTAACGGATCGGTTGGGGAATAGGAGGGGCACGTAATGCTAGCAGAGCACGAAAATCCCCCCATTTTCTCCAAGAATGGCACGTTCCAAAGGCCTCCAGTCCTTCGTCCCCCGCTCTGGGAGCCAGCCGGGGGCTTCCCGCGCGCTTTCCCGCCAGCCCGCCCGGGCGCGCGCCTCTGTTTGGGGGCGCGCACGTGGGAGGGAGAGGGCTGTGCGCCGACGCACGCGCACAAGTCGCCCCTTCCTCCTGCTGGCTTTTGCAGCTGCAGTGTTTCTGCGGGATGGGAAGAGGTGGACCCTTGCAGCGAAGTTTTTATAATGAGGAAGGGGCAGTATGCCTGTGGCAGTAGAAGAGTTCTGTTTTTTGCTCTTTCTCCGTCCTTCAACACTCCTCTCTCCCGAGCGGATGGGCCGGGCAGATAGGCACAAAGGGACCGAACATAAACAAGTCCTTTCGCAGCCGAGTGCAGGTGCCTGTTACGGGGTTGGGGGTCTAGTTGCTCTGCAAAAAGAAAAGAAAAGAAAAGACTCTCTGCTAATTCAAATCAGAGAACGTGGACTCTGTGCTGAAGGGAACACTGAGGTAGTTAAGGCCATTTCACAGATGGGAAGGCTATAACCCACAGAGAACTGAAGACTCTGAAGGCTACACAGTATGACTATAATCTCTAGGTCACAAAGTGTTCTTTGCGTTATTAAGAAACAATTGCAGATAATAACCATGAGGAAAAGTAGGAGAGGCAGCAGGGGCAAAGGAAGCCCTTATTTGAGAATCAGGGCCTCTGGTGACAGTCCACCCCTAACTGGCTGGATGAGTTCAGGCTTCCTTATCTGCTAGTAAAGGATGCTCTTCCAGGCAGCTCCCCACCCCCTACCTTCCTGCTCTATCCAGACCATCTTAGGGTAGGGATATCAGCTTTCCTTGGGGTCCTTAGAAGAATAAAAAAATACCTCTTCTGGAGCCACAGGTCTCTGTAGAGGGTGAACTATATTGTCCCATAGTTTTGGCAGAAGTTGATGTCCCAGACACCTTTTCTCAGAAGTGTGTGGTCATGCAAAACAGGAAAGTGAGTGAGGCCTGGAGAGACCCAAGTAATTTGCCAAAAGCTGCACTGCCAGAAATAGGGAAGATGAAACTCCAAACCAGGTTGTTTATGTTGAGTTAGCTTAGATTCTTATACAGGAAAGTTATAAAATCAGAGTTATGCTTAAATCTGATTTAATCTAGAACTCGAAATGAACTAGGAGACCAGGCTTGACAGTTTTAGTTTCCTTGAAGCCATTCAAAAGTCAGCACTTCATCAGAGTCCTCAATTACTATCAGGGAAGGGTTAGGGCAAGGGAATAAGTAGGTGGGTGGATACCCAGCTCCCTGATAGCTGTTGGTCAACAGAGCCCAGGACCAGGATGGAGGTAGCCAGGCTGGGTCTAGTCTCAACTCTATAACCAATTCATTGTGAGGCCTTGAACAAGTCAGTTCCCCTCTCTCAGCTTCTATTTCCTCACTAGGAAAATAGGGATATAATACTAGCCTTGCAGGGACCTCACTTTATGAATTTAAGAGGGCATCCTCCACCCAGTTTGCCATTATTCTGAAATCAGGAATAGCATTGACTTTCTGGAATAATTTCCTTTGGAGATGTTATAAGAAGCTAAAGGGCAACACCAGATGAGCTTACCTACTATCTGCTTTTCAAAAATATGACTTAAAAAAAGATATGTTTAATGCCCTGGCCGGTTGACTCAGTTGTAGAGTGTCGGCCTGGCATGTGATTATGTCAAGTTCAATTCTGTGTCAGGACATACAGGAGAAACAGCCATCTATTTCTTCATCCCTTCTCCTCCCCCTGTTCCCCCCTCCCTCCCGCCCTCTTGCAGCCGTACTTGATTGATTCCAGCGAGTTGCCCCCCCTTCCCGCTCTGTGGCCTCCACCTCGGGTGCTAAAAATAGCTCAGTTGCCAAGCAACGGAACAACTCTTGGATGGGCAGAGCATCACTGCACAGGTGGCTTGCCTGGTGGATCCTGCCCAGTGCATGCAGGTGTCTCTCTGCCTCCCCTGCTCTCATTTAATTTAAAAAAAAAATTTTTTTTAGTTTGACCTGTGGTAGCACAGTAGATAAAGCATTGACCTGGAATGCTGAGGTTGCCTAGTTCAAAACTCCGGGCTTATCTGGTCAAGGCACATACAAGAAGCAACTGAGTTGATACCTTCTATTCCTTTCACCACCCACCCTGCCTTTCTCTCTCTGCTTTCTCTATATAATATATAAAACCTTAAAAAAAATTTTTATTTAAAAAGAAGTAATCAATGGCTGCACAACTAAGTGGAACAACAAGTTTATGCTTCTCTCTCTATCTCTTTTTCTCTAAAAAAAAGATACGTTTGCTATTTGCCAAGTGCCTTTTCCAAACCCCAAACTTTCATGTTACTTTTTCAAGCTACTCTTCACTGTAATCCTATGAGATAGTATTATTTTCTTCATTTTACAAATGGAGAACAGGAGACTCACTGAAAATAAGTGGCTTTTTCTAAAGTGATGTATTTGGGACCAGAAAGCTTCTCTGATTTGCCTCCATAGGGAATATGCAAGAAAAAAAAATTGGAAGAGTTCACCTAGGAAAAAATGCAGACCTGGGAGGATAATATCCATATATTCTAAACTCACATGGGTGGAAAAAAAGGAGTTTCTGTGATTTATGCAAGCATGATTTAAAATATACCTCTTTGAACAGGCTCAGCACTTCTAGAGCCTTGCTTCTGCAACTCAAGAAAGCACTGTGTTACCAGTAAGAGCTCCTGAAATTCTTTGGGGGAGATGCCACAGAGCTGTCCCATGGCCACAGAGCAACATATACTGTGGCCCCAGAGACAGAACTGGAACAGATCTCAGCTGCTTCTGGGGAAGGTCATTTTCCAGACAGAACCATCCCTAGAGGGGTTCCTCATCTTGTGCAAGCAGATGCTGGCTCCCTTCCTTAATGATGCCACAGATGGGATTCTCATCCTGGGAAGGAATTAATAATGGCTACTATTTATGTTGCCTCTTCCATGTTTCAGGCATTGAAATAGACATGTCATTTATATTGTTTCAAACTCTGACAACAACAATCATAATATATATGAGCTCATTTCACAGGTTTCACAGACTGAGGCGCAAAAGTGAAATGACCTGCCCAAGATCACATAGCTATGACAAAAGAGCCAGGGCTGGCCCTTGGCTCCCCCTGGTTCTGAAGCTGTGCTCTCTCTCCAGCACGTGCATGTAGTCTCCCAGAAAGAATATGGTTCTAAGTTTAAGTCATAGCTGGCATTGAAAGCTGACCTGAAGCAGGTACATGAGTGGGCATTGGAAGATAAGCTATTCCAGTATTCCACAGGGGTCCCAAGAGAAACCAGTTTGCAGCAACCCTTGAATATGCCTAGAACATGTACAACACTCTACCCCAGTCCAGAGTAAACACCCAGGACAGGCACTCCATCCAAACCTCTCTCCAGAGAAGGTGGCCAACATCCCATCTGCCCACGTTGCACCAAGGTACCCACCCTATCCTTCCCGCAGCTAAGGTTCATAGCCTTGTTCATAGCCTACCTTCCTTTCCTGCTCTGTCATTATCCCCCATTCACATAGCTGGCACAGAAACCAGCTATTCCCTGCATGTGCCCCATGGAGCCTATAGGGATGCTGCTGCAACAATGTAGTCTATGGACTCCATTCCCATTCACTTCCCTTCTACTCTAGTCACCTTTCCCCCTCCACCTCCACCTCCACCCCACACACACACACACACACACACATATGGGCCTTTGCTCCTGCCTGAGTTAATCCCCTCAACACGGTCAGCCTGGTGTGGGAGTGTGCCTGTCTCCTCCATTAGTCAGCTCTCAATACCGAGAATCACTGCCCACAAGAATGAGGCTTCCAGATTGGTGGCCACCAGAAGAGGGTAGGGGCTCTCCCTAGGACACAGAGTGAATCTGTGGAAGAACTAGACCTTAGATTCCATCCAAAGTCACTCAACATGCCCCTTATTCTGGGCTCAGGCATAAGCAGGTATCTGGAATGAGACCTAGGCCCTGTACTCCAGGAGATCCCAATCTCAACAAATGGACCAGAGGTCACAGCTGGGAGTCAAAGGTATGTAGGGCCAGGAGAGTCATGAGGACCCAAGTTCCACCAGATGGTAGTGGGGGTCTAAGGCCAGAGGTGAATTTTTGAGAGGCAGGTACTATGTCAGAGAATTACTGTATTTTTCGCTCCATTAGATGCACCTGATCATAAGACACATCTAGGGTTTTAAAGAGGAAAATAAAAAAAAATATTCTGAACTTAATGGTGTGTTAACATATTAATAAAATACCGCATGTTTTGCTCCATAAGACACACAGGCATTTTCCCCTCCTCTTTGGGGGGGGGGGGTTAAAGTGCGTCTTATGGAGCAAAACACATGGTATATAGTAAGGTGTTGCCCTTGTCAGGGAATGTTACAACTTGGGGTGGGGATCCCAGTCCCATGAGGTGGCAGTCATATTGTTTTGTCACCAGGAGCCAGAAAACCAAGGTTCTAGTACTATCTTCCAGGCACTTGCTGAAAGTGACCTTTGGCACATCACAAATCCTGTCCTGTCTTCCTCCCGTGGGGTGCTGCAGGATAAATGAAATAGCAGTTATGTGATCCATAAAGGGTGGAGGAGCTATGTGGGCAAGTGACTGCCCATCCTGGGATATATCAGAAGAGGCTGAGTGACTGGCTGCTTATGTGGGACACTGACCAGGGCCTTCCCACTGGGAGCTGCACTGTGGTTACAACTCTGTGAAACCTAGCACTGATGGGTAAAGCAGTCAGGTTTGGGTGGAAGGGTGATATCATGGGGATTTGGAGTTAGACAGTCCAAAGTTAGATGTCTGGTTCCTCCTCTGCCTAGCTTAGGGTTCTTTTTTTTTTTTTTTTTTTTTTAAAGATCTTATTTATTCATTATAGAGAGGAGAGAGAGAGAGAGAGAGAGAAGGGGGGAGGAGCAGGAAAATCAACTCCCATATGTGCCTTGACCAGGTAAGCCCAGGGTTTGTTTGTTTTTTCTTTATGTGCCTTGACCGCGGGCCTTCAGCAGACCAAGTAACCCCTTGCTTGAGCCAGCGACGTTGGGCTCAAGCTGGTGAGCTTTTTGCTCAAACCAGATGAGAGCCCTCGCTCAAGCTGGTGAGCTCGGGGTCTTGAACCTGGGTCTTCCGCATCCCAGTCCGACGCTCTATCCACTGCGCCACCGCCTGGTCAGGCTAGCTTAGGGTTCTTGACCAGTCCTGAAACCCCTTTTCAACTGAGTTCTCTTGTCCATAAAAGGAGAATAATGATTTTTTTCAGGGTTGTGGTGGGAATTCAATGAGAATGTTTATATAAAATGCCTGCAACCATTCTGGCCCACACATGTGTTTCCTTTGTGCATGCATATGTTTTTCTTCAGTTTCTCTTCATTTCGTTCTGGTTTTATTTGTAAATTTAAAAAATAAAACACAAAATGAGGCATTCCCATGGGAGAGATTGAGCCCAACTACAGCCCTGGGTTTTGCCCCTGACTCACTGCAAGGCCCTGGGAAGTCCAAGCTCTCCTTCTGCCTCCATTTCCTCATCTGTCACACCAGGGCGTTTCTCCAAAGTTCAGTCTGGAAGGCGGGGAGGGGAATGCCACCCTTCTGTGAGCCCTTCCATGGAAAGGACCCTCCAGGCTGAGCTAAGGGATGGGGATCAGGGACCAGAGGAAGAAGATGGAGTGTGGGGGAGAGACAGTAGGACAGGGAGGTGGCCACTCTGTAACCATTGTGCTCAGGACAGTGAAGGGAGCAGGCCTGCTCAGCTTAGGGAGCCTGCTGCCTATTTTCCCACAGCCTGCCCAGTTAATGCCAAAACAAAACACACTTGCCTACTCCCCACCACGAGAGGGCTACGGGCCAAAATGAGCATTCTGAAGGGCTGGCAGATGCCCTGGCATCCTGCCTCTCCTTCCTGGACATCCACCCTTACCCTGTCTGCGGCACATCCACACACTCATGTCCTGTGGCCTGGGTGAGTGGAGGACGGACCGTCAGGCAAAGTTGGCCCAGTGTATGGGGAGGAGCTCCCCCAGAATCTGCACTCCCTCTCTCATTTTCAGCCCTCCTAAATGGACACCTCTAACACCAAAACCTGCCTGTCTTCTCAGTCCAGCCTCGGCCCCAGGATGTGATCTGATTCTCACTATGCTGCTGTGGGCAGAACCTGTGACAACAGAGTGCTGGGAGCTGCTCTCAGTCGTGATGGAAGGGAATTCCCTGGCTCTGAAAGCTCTTCCAGCAGAAGGGAGCAGGTGGTGAATTTCCCCGAAGAGACAGACGCCGCCAAAGCTGTAGGCAGAGCCAATCCTGGGGTAAAAAGCAGCAAGTCCACCACCCCCACCTTCTCTCTCTGATGCTTGTCCACGCTGGGTACAGTAATGATGATAGCTCATACTTTATAATAGTTACTATGTGTCAGCACTTCACATAAATAATTAATTTAATTTGTTGTAGATACTATTAGCCCCATTTTACCCTAGGGTTATACAGCCAGATTTGTACCCAATTAATTAGGCTCTAGGATCTGTGCCACTAACTGCTATGCAAATCTGCCACCGAAGATGCTATCCTGCCTACAACCCAGGTCCCAACTTGGAATATGGCAAGATGCCTGCCCTAGCATTCTAGGATCCAAACGTTTTTGTAGATTTTCTTGAGCTGAGAACCACCTAAGAATGCTTGTTTAAAATACAAGGCCCTACCCTGACCTGTGGTGGCACAGTGGATGGAGTGTTGACCTGGAATGCTGAGGTAACTAGTGCCTGCTCAAGGCACATAGGAGTTGATGCTTCCCACTCCTTCCTCCTCCCCCTTCTCTCTCTCCTCTCTCTAAAATCAATAAATAAAATTTTAAAATTCTTTAAAAAATAAAATAAAGTGCAGGGCCCTCAGCCCCTCTGAGGATTCAGTAAGTTTGGTGTGGAAAGAGAGAAAGCACCTGCCATGTGGAAACTATCCCCAAAATATTTGTTAAGTGAATGAATGTCCCAGCCTCTGCTGAGCCTTCTCTCAACTCTAAAATGGGGTTACAGTCTCCACCCTGCACCATCTTCAAGTGTGGCCGCATGATGAGCTGGTGTGTGTTTTCACCAGCTTTGCTTGGGTGTGAAGAGTTATCAGTGCGCCAGGCTGGCTTCTAATAATAACTGTAATAATAATAGCTAACATTTCTTGCATGCTTATGAAGGGCTTCTGAGGGCTTTTATTGTGTTAACCAACAGAGTCTCACAACATCCAATTATCTTGACTTTAAGGATGTGGAAACTGACGCTCAGAGAGGTTAAGTAACTTGCCCATGCTTACACAGTAAGAATCAGGCTTTGAATCGGGATGGTCTTATTCCGGTGTCCAGAGCTTAACCGTGCTATAATAGTTTCTGGACTCATCCAGCCCCTCCTCTTGGGCTACCATAGTTTAATTGAGCAAATGCTTACGGCAGCACTGGAAGTGGGCCTTCACACTCTCTGGAGAGGAAAGTGAGAGCAAAAACCACAGATGGGTGGGCCTGAGCCATGTTTGGGAACAGTGAGTAGTGAATCCTATAAAATGAGCCTACAAAGGCAGACTGTGCCTTGGGTGTCCCACTTAGATGTTTGATCTAAAATTTAAAAGCAATTCTCCTTCATGGTGTTGATCATGCTCTGTAATAGGCATGTTATTGCCCATCTCACTCATTCTATCAGTGCTCCCCATTCCCATCCATCTCTGGGAGATATCTTGTTTGTCATTGCATCCCTAGAAGCTAGGATGAGGCATGCTGAATGGATGGGTTTGAAATCCTGAAGACCCAGAGGTTTACCAGCTGTGGAACATTAAGTGTAGGCAGCCAGGTCACAGACTAGAAGACCCACTACAATACCTTAAGGGAGGGTGTGACCGAGGGCTGCACAGACCTGTCTGCTCATATTCAGCCCTCTGTCCATGTGACCTCACTGCTGCTCCTCCCAGGGGAAGGCTTGTGAATGCATGGACCACAAGGGGATAATGGACTGGTCTGAAGAACAAGGCACCTTGAGTTGGGTCACATAACTCTAGTGCCTTTCCTCACTGCACACTGGGCATTCAGATTAGGGTCTTGATTGAGAGCTTGGGTCAAACTTAAAGTCAGACAGACCAATTTGAATGTTGACTCAATGGCTTACTAGTTGTGTGGCCATAACTGTATAACTTAGGCACTGACTACTTTTCCAATGCCATCTCACATTGGCCCTGTGACCCTGAGCCCAGGTCTTACTCTCGAGGTCTCAGTCACTGTGTATTTGAGATGGTTACCCTTGAGGCCCACATGGCTCTATCATTCTCTAGTTCTGTCACTATCAAGACTAGAAAGTGCTTTCTTGCTGGTAGCAAAATGAATGAAAAGGCAAAGCTTGGTCTTTTCTCTACTCTGGGGCAGCCTGAAAAACCTTCTCCAACTCAGCACTGATCATGGAGAAATGACTGGGTCAGGGCCATAGGCATCATCCGGATATTGCATCTGGGTGACAGTTTTTCAGGTGTATCCGGACATGGTTAGTCTCTATTGGCATGCTCACCTAGACTCTCAACCTTGCACTGTGCCCTCGCAGGCTGGCCCCTGTGGGCTGTATCACCACAGCCCCCTTGCCAACTGGTTTCCACTTGGATTTTAACAATGAGAAACAACAGAAGACTGAGGCTAAGAAAATAAATTGGGCTATTTCTCCTTCTGCTCCCCACCTACTTTGGTGCCTTCTTGCTTCCTCATTGATCCCATTCCTGCCAGGCAGCCAGCCCTACCTCCCACTGGGCTCCAGTAACATGATTCTTGCCCTTCCTTGGCTCTAGCCTCTGGGTGGTGGTGGGTGGGTACCTCACTATTCTTTTGTTTGTTCCCTTAACCTGCCCACACCTCAGAACAGCAGGCTTGTGGCTAAGTTTCTTCATTTGAACTGTTGGAGATGAATTGCTTCCTTCCAGCCTCCTGACTAATATAGGATCTTGCCTATTTGGCTCAGCCAGGTCAAGATTCCCCAGAACTAAGACTCAACCAGCCTGGTCCATGAACATCCTTCCCATGCCTCTGCTCTTGGGCAGGCATGTGTAATGTGGCTTCTTTAGGGGCCCCAAGATCTGGTTATGGCTTACTGTCACTCCAAAAGATCTCTTGTGGGCAGAGTCAGATGTCAAAAGGGCACCTACAGCAGAGTAACAGTGACCATGTGGTGAACCAAGACCACAGAACAAGACATGCCTCAAGGCGGAGCGTGGTCATGCCACCATTCAGGCCAGGTAGGCAGCAGGGTTGTGAGAAGCCCAGAATATTCACTACGCAGGGCAGGCTCCTGGGAAGGCCAGGCAGGGCCTTGTCAAGAACCATGAGGTGCTGGATAGGCAGAGAAGAGAAGGAAGAAAGGCTTATCTCAGGAGAGAGTTCTGCAAAGAGCTGGCAGGAAGAAATAGAATCCCAGAAGGCAGGAGCCAGGGGTAAAGACTTGGTGGGGCACATAGTGGTCAGTAGCTGATTGACCCTTGGCCTCCCTCAGGATATGGCCCCTCAACCTGCCCTAGCCTGGAATTGGGCTCCTGCCTGAGGGCTGCGAGTCACCCCAAACCTTTCACTTCCCTAGCTAACCACACCTGCCCAGACCACAGCCATAGCAGAGTCTAGGTTTCAATTCTCATTTCCTCCACACCTCTGAGGTTCCTAAAGTTTCAATTTCTTGACAGGAGTTGGTCCTGGCATCGCCCTCAATCCTCTAGCAGTGTATCCTTGCCATCATTCCTGCCTCTCCCCCACCCAGCTCTCTCCTAGCCTCTTCTCTCCTAGCAGCTAGAGCAAGCCTTATTCTTCTTTTTTATTAAATGTTTAAAAATTATTTTAGAGAGAGAGAAACATCAATTTGCTATTCCACCCACTCATGCAATCACTGGTTGATTCCTGCATGTGCGCTGACTGGGGATATAACATGCAACCCCGGTGCATCAGGACGATGCTCCAGCCAAATGAACTACCAGGCCAGAGCTAGAGCATGCCTTCTAATGTGCTGTTTTGACCATGCACTTCTCTGCTCAAGATCTTTCTATAGCTCTCTCTGCCCAACAAATTAAACCCAAGCTTCTTTTTTTTTTGTATTTTTCTGAAGCTGGAAACGGGGAGAGACAGTCAGACAGACTCCCGCATGCGCCTGACCGGGATCCACCCGGCACGCCCACCAGGGGCGACGCTCTGCCCACCAGGGGGCGATGCTCTGCCCCTGGGGGGGGGGGAGGTCGCTCCGCCACGACCAGAGCCACTCCAGCGCTCGAGGCAGAGGCCAAGGAGCCATCCCCAGCACCCGGGCCATCCCTGCTCCAATGGAGCCTCGGCTGCGGGAGGGGAAGAGAGAGACAGAGAGGAAGGAAGGGGGGTGGAGAAGCAAATGGGCGCCTCTCCTATGTGCCCTGGCCGGGAATCGAACCCGGGTCCCCCCCGCGCCAGGCCGACGCTCTACCGCTGAGCCAACTGGCCAGGGCCAACCCAAGCTTCTTAAAGTGACATTCTAGGCCCTTCTCTGCATGACTCCCTCTGACCTACTTGACCTTGTCTCTCAGTTTCACCATTTTAGGTGCCCTTTATTCCAAACACAACATATATATGCTCTTTTCCAGAGCTCATCAGGTTCTTTTAGCAGCTTCACACTTCTGAATATGCTGTTCCCTCTACCCTCAGCCTTTCCCTATTTTCTCTGCCTGATAAACTCATATTCATCTTTCAAACCCCAGCTCAGAATTCCTGCTTCTACAAAGCCTTGTCCTTCCTCCAAGTCAAAATTAATCCACCTGTCTCTGAGTCTTCATAGCCTGGTTCAAACTTGGATGACAATTCTAAGCACAAGCTGATTAGATTCCTATGTAATTATGTCTTTTTCTGAACTCCCCTTCCTTTCAAGTCTCTGGCCCAGCTGGACTGCTTTTTAGCTAGGTCACCTTGAGCAAGCCACTTAACCTTCTCTGGAGCTCTCCTTGAGTCTGCAGACTAGACTATTTGCTCTCTGTAGAGAATTTTCAGTGCCTACACAGACATTGATAATCACGCTTATCCCATAATTCTGTATCTATCTCCCACCAGCATGCGAGTCCCTTATCAGCAAGGTAACAGGCCAAGTTCTTTGTTACCAAATTGTCTCTCTAACCTCTGTGCCCACCATTGTAGAAATCCTTGTGGCACAGGCAAATTTAGTCCAAACTTCATTTCTGCAAATGGGGAAACTGGGCCCAAAGAGGCGCAGAGATTTGCCTGAGGTCAGGACCAGCCTCAGGGCTTTTCCCTCTGCCCTTCCCCAAGTCCTGTACCAGCCTCCCCTAGTCAGGGCCTCCCTTAGCACCAGGCCTCACCTGTTGCTGTCCCATGGGCTTTCAGGGTGGCAGTGCCAGATGCCCAGACAGTTTTACTTCCCTCCTGGCTGCAGAGCGCTGAGAGCAACTGTCAGACCTCAGGCACTTCCGTTTCACTCAAAGCCAGCTTCCTTTCACCGCTTCCGTAGGCAGCAAACAGAACAAGGGCCACAGCCTCTGTGCCAGCTCCTGGGAGTTTTGTTTCTCCCTGGGGGCCCAGCCCAGACAGCCCAGAAAAGTCTTCACCCTTGGGAGTTTGTGGCAGTAAAGCCTGATTACTCCAAAACCCCAGGATATTGAAGTCTTGACCTTACAAAACTTCATTTGACCTGTATAGTTGGGGAGTGAAAGGCCTCCCATGAGGAAACTCCTACAGAGTCATAAACCCTCAGATGCCTTGATGGAACCTGTTCATTTTACAGATACCGAGACTGAGGTCAGGATTTTCCCAGAGCAAAATAATGCAATGAAGTATTCAGAGGCATTTATTTGTAGGGAGGCCTGACCCTGAACGAACTGGTCTCAATCTGTGTTGCTCTGAAGTGCTTTTGCCTGTGTAATATTGCCTTTTTTTTCTGTCTCCCTTCTACTGGCCCATCAGGTGCTTCTCTCTGCTGCCTCTGTGGGTACCCGGCTGCCTGTCAGCCCACCTGCAACAGCAACTCTCACCCCTAACCGGGCTGCCAGTTAACCTTTAAACTGTTTACAGCCAGATCACCAAGGGCATAAAACTGATGTGTAAAATCAGATCAAGGGCTTGAGGAACGATTTTACGATATATAGGGACCTTTTATGCCTGAAGTCTGGTTCTTGTGGTCCTCCTTCAACAGAGAAAAAATTTCAGGCACTGTTTTGTGAGTTGTTTTGTTTTTGTTTGTTTTGATTTTTAGAGAGAGAGGAAGGGAGAAGCGCTGATTTGCTGTTCCACTTATTTATGTATTCATTGGTTGATTATTTTTTTATGTACCCTCTGACTAAGGATGGAATCTGCAAACTTGGCATATGAGGATGACACTCTAACCAACTAAGCTACCCAACCAGGGCCTCTTTATCAATCACCAGCTCACACTTAACCCACACATGCTTGGAGGGTAACTCTGGAAGGAGGAAAACAACCGCTTGCCCTGCTGCTTCTCTCATTTTGGTAACTTAATATCAACTCCTGTCGGGAGCCGATCCACTAGTGCTGGCTAACAAGGTCACAGCAGAAGAAGATCCACAACTGCTGGTTGACAAAGTCACAGCAGAAGAAGACCTATGGCTGCTGGTTAGTAAAGTCACCGCAGTGAAGACTAACAGCTGCGGGTTGACAAAGTCACCGCAAAGGAAAGGCACAACGATACTTCCCCCTTTAGACCTTTTTGAATTAATCTGGCCTTATATCCCCCCTTTTCTGGTTGTGTGCTATCATTTATGGCACAGGGATAATAGTACCGTACTTTCCCTGTAGATTCGTAGTAATTTCTTTGGAAATGAGACAGAGGGTGTGAGTTCCACAGAAAAGCCTGTAAGCCCCTTGAACTGGGCTCATAGACATAAGAGGCTGGCTATGATATCCCTCGTAAAGGGTTAAGTTTGTAGGAGAATTTCTTCTTATTAATCATGTTAGAAAGAATAGATTGTGACTTATGAATAGGTAGGAAACAGTAACTATACACAGAGCACCTTTCAGCCTTCACTTAATTCATCACTTTTCCTCCCTAGCCTTCTCATGTGGTAAAGAAACTTTCCATTCTTCTTGCATACCTGACCTGCAGGTGGTGGAACACTCTGAGAAAAGTAAAGTTAGAACTTAATTAGTGTATGAATATAGTAATAAATAAAATTTGACTAGACAATAGAATCCTAGACAAGGTAGAGTTATTAATCAGTACTGACCTTTTGGAAGTTTGTATCAATATTGTTATTGCTGTTCAAGTTATTGTATAATTGTACTTTGAATAACTTACAGTTTATAGAAATGAATTAACTGTTACCTAGAAAATGTAACCATAGTGAAACAAAAACAATGACTAATCAATGTATTCTGAATACCATGTGATTGTAACTTAGTGTGTGTGCATAAAAGGAAAGCTAGACCAGCAATTGAGAGAGATGCCTGGCAGTAAATGCTAATTGGAGAATAAAGAGAAAGAAAAGAATTCGGCTCTCTCACTCGATTTGTGCCGACGCCGTCTCTTCCTGTGGGACCCCTGGATCCTTTCCCCCGGGGCTGGACCCCGGCAAACTCCAAGGCTAAGAGGGGCATTAAAGATCAAGCAGTTCATATCAGAAAAGGAAACGAAGAAAACTATCTCATTTACAATTGATTAAAATAAAATATCTAGAAATAAATTTAACAAGAGGTAAAAGACTGGTAATCAGAAAATTATGACATTGAGGAAGACACAAATAAATGGAAGCATGTACCATGCTCATTATAGGAAGAATTAACATCATTAAAATGTCCATACTACCAAAAAGAATCTATAGATTCAATATGATTCCTGTCAAAATACCAAAGGCAGTTTTCACAGAACTAGAATAATCCAAAATCTTATATGAAACCACAAAAGACCCTGAATAGCCACAGCAATCCTGAGAAAGAATAAAGTTGAAGGTATCATGCTACTGATATCAAACTATACTGCAAGGCTATACTAATCAAAACATCATGACACTGACATTAAAACAGACACATATGGGGCCCTGGCCGGTTGGCTCAGCGGTAGAGCGTCGGCCTAGCGTGCGGAGGACCCGGATTCGATTCCCGGCCAGGGCACACAGGAGAAGCACCCATTTGCTTCTCCACCCCTCCGCCGCGCCCCCTGGTGGGCAGAGCGTCGCCCCATGGTGGGCGTGCCGGGTGGATCCCGGTCGGGCGCATGCGGGAGTCTGTCTGACTGTCTCTCCCCGTTTCCAGCTTCAGAAAAATGGAAAAAAAAATAAAATAAAAAAAATAAAACAGACACATAGATCAATGGAACGGAATAGAGAACCCAGAAATAAACCCACACGTATATCATCAGTTAATATATGACAAAGAGCCTGACCAGGCAGTGGCTCAGTGGATAGAGCATCGGACTGAGATGCAGAAGACCCAGGTTCGAGACCCTAAGGTCACCAGCTTGAGCACGGGTTCACCTGGTTTGAGCAAAAGCTCACCAGCTTGGACCCAAGGTCGCTGGCTCGAGCAAGGGGTTACTCGGTCTGCTGAAGGTTCACGGTCAAGGCACATATGAGAAAGCAATCAATGAACAACTAAGGTCTCGCAACGAAAAACTAATGATTGATACTTCTCATCTCTCTCCATCCCTGTCTATCCCTCTCTCTGACTCTCTCTCTGTCCCTGTTTAAAAAAAAAAAAAAATATATATATATATATATATATATATATATATGACAAAGAAGGCATTAACATACAATGAGGTAAAGATGGTTTACTCAGTAAATGGTGTTGGGAAAATTGAACAGATATCTGGAAAAAAAAAAAGCTAAGTCTCCTCCTTCACCATACACAACAATAAACTCAAAATGGATTAAAGACTTAAACATAAGACTCGAAAACATAAAACCCCTAGAAAAAATATAGGCAGTAAAATTGCTGACATTTCTCTTAGCATTATGTTTTCTGATACATCTCTTCAGGGAAGGGAAACAAGAAAAATAAACAAATGAGACTACATCAAACTAAAAAGTTTTTGAATAACAAAGGAGACCATCAACATGGCCCTGGCCAGCTGGCTCAGTGGTAGAGTGTCAGCCTGGCATGTGGAAGTTCCTGGTTTGATTCCCAGTCAGGGCACACAGGAGAAGTGACCATCTCCTTTTCCACCCCTCCACACCCAACTGTTTTCTTTCTCTCTCTGTCTCTTCCTCTCTAGCAGCCATGGCTTGATTGGTTTGAGCGCATCGGCCCCTGGCACTGAGGGTGGCTCTGTGGAGCCTCTACCTCAGATACTAAAAATAGCTCAATTGTGACATGGCCCCAGATAGGGGTTACTGGGTGGATCCCAGTCAGGGTGTATGTGGGACTCTTTCTCTCTATCTCCCCTCCTCTCCCTTGGAAAATAAAAAGAAAAGCCTGACCAGGCAGTGGCAGAGTGGATAGAGCATTGACTGGGATGCAGAGGACCCAGATTCAAAACCCCGAGGTTGCTGGCTTGAGTGTGGGATCATCCGCTTCAGTGCTGGCTCACCAGCTTGAGCATGGGGTTGCTGGCTTGAGCATGAGATTGTAGACATGACCCCATGGTTGGTGGTTTGAGCCCAAAGGTTGCTGGCTTGAACCCGAGGTCGCTGGCTTGAGCAAAGGGTCTCTCTCTCTGCTGTAGCCCCCCCCAAGGCACATATGAGAAAGCAATCAATGAACAACTAAAGAGCTGCAATGAAGAATTGATACTTCTCATCTCTCTCCCTTCCTGTCTGTCTGTCTGTCCCTAGCTGTTCTCTCTCTCACAAAAGACAAACAAACAAAAACTATGAACAAAACAAAAAACAATGTACTGAATGGAGGAATATTTGCCAATGATACATCTAATAAGGGGTTAATATTCAAAATTTATAAAGAACTCATACACCTCAATAGCCAAACCATCAAATTAAAAAATGAGCAGAGAACCTGACACTTCTCCAAAGAGGAGATGTGTATGTTCAATAGATATATGAAAAGATCTCAATATCACTAATCATCAGAGAAATGCAAATTAGAAACCCAGTGAGGGCCTGACCCGTGGTTGCGCAGCGATAAAATGTCAACCTAGAACACTGAGGTCACTGGTTTGAAACCCTGGGCTAGCTTGGTCAAGGCACATGTGGGAGTTGGTGCTTCCTGCTCCTCGCCCCTTCTCTCTCTTTCTCTCTTCTCTAATGAATAAAGTCTTTTAACAAAAGAAAGAAAAGAAACCTGACCAGGCGGTGGCACAGTGGATAGAGTGTCGGACTGGGACACAAGGGACCCATGTTCGAAACCCCAAGGTAGCCAGTTTGAGCAGAAGCTCATCCAGCTTGAGTGCGGGATCACTGGCTTGAGCGTGAGATCACAAACATGACCCAATGGTCACTAGCTTGAACCCAAAGGTCCCTGGCGTGAGCAAGGGGTCACTCGCTCTGTTGTAGCCCCCCAGGTCAAGGCACATATGAGAAAGCAATCAATGAACAACTAAGGTGCTGCGACGAAGAATTGATGTTTCTCATCTCTCTCCCTTCCTGTCTGTCTGTCCCTCTCTCTGTCTCTCTCTCTGTCTCTGGCAAATGAAGTATTAATAAAATTTAAAAAAAAAGAACCACAGAGAGATATCACCTCATACCTGTTAGAATGGTTATCATCAATAAATGTTGATGAGGATGTGGAGAAAAAAGAATCCTCTTGCACCTCATGTATTAGTGCGAATACAGATTGGTGTGGCCACTATGGAAAACAATATGAAGGGTTTTCAAAAAATTAAAAATGGAACTGCCTATGACACGGCAATTTCACTTCTGGGTAGAAAAAACCCAAAACACTAATTCAAAAAGATATATGTACCCCTATCTTTGTTGTAGCACTATTTACAATAGCCAAGATATGGAAGCAACTCAAGTGGCCATCTATAGACTAGTAGATAAAGAAGTGATGGTCATGTATACAATGGAATAGTATGTGGCTGTAAAATGAATGAAGTCTCACCCTGGCAGGGTTGTTCAGTGGATAAAGCATTGTCCTGGCACACCGAGGTCACAGCTTTAATACCTGGTCAAGGCACATACAGAAGCAATGAATGCACTACTAAATGGAACAATAAAGTGAAACGGGTTGATGCTTTCTCTCTCTCTCTCTCTCTCTCTCTCTCTCTCTCTCTCTCTCCCCCCCTCCCTTTCTTTCTCTCTCAGGTCAATGAGATATCACCTCACTGAAGAAATTTTTTTGGCTTTGGCCCATTGGCTCAATGGTAGAGCATGTGCCCGACGTGTAGAAATCCTGGGTTCAATTCTCGGTCAGGGCACACAGGAGAAGCGACCATCTGCTTCTCCATCCCTCCCCCTTCTCTTTCTCTCTCTCTTACCCCCTTCTCTCCCAGCCATGGCTGGAATGATTTGAGCAAAGTTGGCCTTGGACACTGAGGATGGCTCCATGGCCTCTCTTTAGACACTAAAATAGCTCAATTGCCGAACAATGGAGCAGTGGCTCCAGATGGGCAAAGCATTGCCCTGGTAGAGGGCTTACTGGCAGATCCTGGCCAGGGTACATATGGAAGTCTGTCTTTCTGCCCCCTTGCCTCTCACCTAATAAAAAATATAAAAAAAAGTTTTAAAGATTTCCCTTATAGATTTTAGAGAGAGGAGATAGAGAAAGGCAGGAGGAGGAGCAGGAAGCATCAATTCATAGTTGCTCTGCATATGTGCCTTTACTGGGCATGCCCAGGGTTTCAAACTGGTGACCTCAGCATTCCAGGTTGATGCTCTATCCACTGCACCACCAAGTGTGAGGCCAATGAAAATTTTTTTTTCTTGTGTTTTTTTTTTTCCCAAATTTAAGAAGGTTTATTTTTTTTAATTTTTTTTAATTTTTACTTTATTTATTCATTTTTTTAGAGAGGAGAGAGACAGAGGAGAGAGAGACAGAGAGAGCGAAGGGGGGAGGAGCTGGAAGCATCAACTCCCATATGTGCCTTGACCAGGCAAGCCCAGGGTTTCGAACCGGTGACCTCAGCATTTCCAGGTCGACGCTTTATCCACTGCGCCACCACAGGTCAGGCTGAAAATTTTTTTTTAACAAGAATAAAATCTTACTTTCTGACCAGGCGGTGGCGCAGTGGATAGAGCATTGGACTGGGATGCAGAGGACCCCAGTTCGAGACCCCGAGGTCGCCAGATTGAGTGCGGGCTCATCTGGTTTGAGCAAAGAGCCCACCAGCTTGAACCCAAGGTTGCTGGCTCCAGCAAGGGGTTACTCAGTCTGCTGAAGGCTCATGGTCAAGGCACATATGAGAAAGCAATCAATGAACAACTAAGGTGTTGCAACACGCAATGAAAAACTAATGATTGATGCTTCTCATCTCTCTCCGTTCCTGTCTGTCTGTCCCTGTCTATCCCTCTCTCTCTTTGAAAAAAAAAAAAGAATAAAATCTTACTATTTGTGATAGCAGGGATGGACCTAGAGGATATTATATTAAGTGAAATCAGACAATAAAAAGACAAGTACCATTGATTTCACTTATATGTGGAATCTAAAGTGAAAAATAAAATAGAAACTAACTCACAGATACAGATCAGAGTGGTTGCTAGAGGAGAGGAGGTTTGGGGCTGGGTAAAAAAGGTAAAGGGATTAAGAAGTACAGATTGGCAGTGACAAAATAGTCACAGGGAGGTAAAGTACAGCATAAGGAACATAGTCAATAATATTACAATAACTATGTATGTTGCCAGGTGAGTACTTGAAATATTGGGGAGACTGCTTTGTAAAGTATAGGATTGTCTGACTACTATGTTGTACACCTGAAACTAATATAAAATACTATTGACTGTCAACTATAATTGACACTAGCCAGTGGCTCAGTGAATAGTGTCATCAGCCTGGCATATGGACATCCTGGGTTGATTCCCAGTCAGGGCACACATGAGAAGTGACCATATGCTTCTTCCTCGCTCCCTCTACCCCTTATCTCCCACTTCTCCTTCCACAGCAGTGGCTCAGCTGGTTCGAGAGTGGCCCCGGGCACTGAAAATAGCACAGTTGGTCAGAGAGTGTCAGCCTCAGACACTAAAAATAGGTAGGTACTCAAGCATTGGCTCCAGATGGGGTTGCCAGGTGGATCTCAGTCGGGACACATGCAGGAGTCTGCCTCACTATCTTCCCTCCTCTCACCTAAAATTTTTTTTAAAATTTAATTTTAAAAAATATCAGATTAAAACAAACAAACAAACTCAAGTCAGATTCAGAAGTCATTTTCTCCATCTAGTTTTTCTCTCTAACACCTTTACTGGACTCATGCCAAAGCCAGTGATTGGATGTAACCAGTGGTGGCACAGTGGATTGAGCCTTGGCCCAGAACACTGAAGGCTCCAGTTCGAAACCCTGAGGTTGCCAGCTGGAGTGTGGTTTGTGGGCTTGAGTGCTGGCTCGAGGGATTGAACTCAGGGTCTCCGGCTTGAGCGTGGGATCATTGACATGATCCCAAGGTCACTGGCCCAAAGGTTGCTGGCTTGAGCAAGGCATCACTGGGTTGCTTTGAGAGCCTACCTTCTTCCCTTCCCCTCTTTCTCTCTCTTCCTCTCTCTCTCTCTCTCTCTCCTTCTTAAAAAAAAAAAAAAAAGCCAGTGCTTGACCTATAAGATTTAACAGGGTTTTGTCTTCAGGGAACTCACCACTGGAGGATGGGAGATCAACAAGTAAAGAAATCCTATGGTAGAGTGTGCTGTGGGCCCAGGGTAGAGAGTGACCAGGATTCTCAGAGAAGAAGAGACTTCCTGGATCTGGAGGATGAATTCACCAAACTGGGGGTGGGGGGGAGCAGAAGTTGAGATGATCCTGGGGAGCTGTGTGGAACCAGCAGGACATGCCATCTCTCCCACACTCAGTAGAGCAGAGGAGGAGACAGGAATACCCTATAGGCCACCAGTTCATGGCTTCAGGACAGCAGAGCTGGCTCAGTCCTTGGACACCATCTCATGCAGCCCTCAATAAACTGAGGCTTAGCCAGAGCAATTGATGAGGACAATCAGTATCATAGTGGCTGACCCTAAACTAGAACTCAGAGGTTTTGTCTCCCAGCCTAGGGCACTGTGCACAGCCCTGGCTGCCACGACATAGTTTAAGCCAATCTACATTTATTGACACATGCTCTGCACTGGACACTGTTCCAGGCACCACAGGGGTCACAGAGATCCTCCCCATCACTGCTGTCAGGAGCTTACAGCTGGAGAAGGGAAGTCAGATCTAGCTCACAACCTAAACCTACTCCTAACCCTAACCCTAACCCTGGAAGCATGTGGGAAGTGGGGCAGCATCAGGCATGAGCAGAGTCCTGGGGAACCATCTAGGGGAGGACCTTAGTGTGCCCTGGACAAGTCCTTGGACCTCAATTCTTCCATCTGTTCCAAGAAAGGACTGGA